>NC_136902.1:75033425-75415112 GCF_949606895.1 Notothenia rossii
AGATAAGCAACTTTAGAGTTTAGTTGAATATTACATTAAGCATTAGTTGATGATCAACAGATAAGCGACTTTAGAGTTTAGTTGAATATTACATTAAGCATTAGTTGATGATCAACAGATAAGCAACTTTAGAGTTTAGTTGAATATTACATTAAGCATTAGTTGATGATCAACAGATAAGCAACTAAAGTTCAGTTGACTATTACATTAAGCATTAGTTGATGATCAACAGATAAGCAACTAAAGTTTAGTTGAATATTACATTAAGCATTAGTTGATGATCAACAGATAAGCAACTAAAGTTTAGTTGAATATTACATTAAGCATTAGTTGATGATCAACAGATAAGCAACTTTAGAGTTTAGTTGACGATCTGTTGATCGTCAACTAATCTAGAGTTGACTATTAGTATACTTTTAGTAGGTTCTCCACTAAGTTGGAGGCATGTGTTAGGACTATCCAATTAAAGTGAAAAACAGTTGAGAACTGTAAAAAGTCTATAACCTATCAACATAACACATACATTCATCCACTATATGCAACAGATATGGGAATAAAGCGAAATGTTTTGCACAACTGATCACGAACACTGGATAACTGAAGTCAATACCAGGCTATAAAGCACAGTAGAACAAACACTATACACAGCATATCAGAGAAAGAAAGCTTTTTTATTTTAATGATATACTACAAGTAAAAACTGAGCAGTTGTGAACCACATTCAATTCAGTTATCCAGTGTTCGTGATCAGTTGTGCAAAACATTTCGCTTTATTCCCATATCTGTTGCATATAGTGGATGAATGTATGTGTTATGTTGATAGGTTATAGGCTTTCGACTGTTCTCAACTGTTTTTCACTTTAATTGGATAGTCCTAACACATGCCTCCAAACGCTTAGTGGAGAACCTACTAAAAGTATACTAATAGTCAACTCTAGATTAGTTGAAGATCAACAGATCGTCAACTAAACTCTAAAGTTGCTTATCGGTTGATCATCAACTAATGCTTAATGTAATATTCAACTAAACTTTAGTTGCTTATCTGTTGATCATCAACTAATGCTTAATGTAATAGCCAACTGAACTTTAGTTGCTTATCTGTTGATCATCAACTAATGCTTAATGTAATAGTCAACTGAACTTTAGTTGCTTATCTGTTGATCATCAACTAATGCTTAATGTAATATTCAACTAAACTCTAACGTTGCTTATCTGTTGATCATCAACTAATGCTTAATGTAATATTCAACTAAACTTTAGTTGCTTATCTGTTGATCATCAACTAATGCTTAATGTAATAGTCAACTGAACTTTAGTTGCTTATCTGTTGATCATCAACTAATGCTTAATAATAGTCAACTGAACTTTAGTTGCTTATCTGTTGATCATCAACTAATGCTTAGTTACTTGTCGGTTTGAACGGTGCTACTAAATGTCAACTGATGACTTATAGAGTGTTAACTATTGACTATCAAAATAAAGTGTTACCAAAGAGAAAGGGCCCTGGTCTGCCCCTGGCTCCGCCTCTGCCCAGGTGTTCCAAATTCCACTCAGCCGTGTATATATAAAGAGAAGCTAGAGGAGAAGGATGTCTCGCCTATCCTAATGCCGGGAGATACTCTCCTCAGAATACCTCTTTCATTTTGAGCTGTAGGCCATATTTTTGTAGATGTGTTTATGTTTAGCCGGAGGACCTGGTAGTCGGCTTTATTTTGTTTCCCATAGGGTTTATAATTGATTTCTGGTTATGGGGGGGGAGAGCTCTGGGTCCTACGGCCCATGGTGTGGCCAAGCCCGAGTTCCCTCCTTCTGTTTGTTCCTTTTGGCCAGTCCTCCAGACCTCTTTTTGTTTCCCGTTTCGCTTGTGTGAGCAAACGGCTGATTATCAATAAATGCTCGTTACCAAGTACCGGTTATTGCGTGTATTCTTTCATACAGTACGGTAGTGTCTCAGCACGAGCCACTACCGCGGAGTAGAGGTTGGGGCCGTAACATGTCCAAGACACTGTGAAATGTACTTTGCACTTCAATGGAGTAATACAAAGTTAAAATGGGCATTTTCTTTGTTTTTCTTTGTTGATTGAGCTGATTGAATTGTGTAGTTATGGTAAAATCCCAGATAACTAGTCAGATTTACAATGTAATATCGTATTATTTACATTTTTATATTTACAGTAAAATTACTGGCTAATGTGTTGCATTACTTCTACAGTAAAAGTTTAAAAATACAGGTAATTACTAGGGATGCACCGAATATTCGGCCGCCGAAAATTATCGGCCGAAAATGGTTAAAAAGGCTCTTTCGGCTTTCGGCCGAAAGGGTTCTAGCACCGAAAAAATATCACCGAATGTCAGAGAACAGGGTTACGTTGGTAAGCTAACGTGTTGTTGTGATGACGTAATCAAAACGCGGCGACAAGCACGGCGCGCGACCATGCTCGCGGCTGGCTCACAGCAGGCGCGGATTGCGATTTGTAAAACGTGTTCAGCTGACATTTCTCGAGGGGGTGTAACTGCAAAGACTTTCACCACTTCGGGATTACTCCACCACTTGAAATCAAAACACCCGGACAAATATGCGGAGTAAGATCAAATCACAAGCACTGACAGCGGGAGACTGTTCAGCGCTGCCTCTCATGTGCTTGATGAGAAGAGGAACAGACTTATGCCTGATAAAGCAGATAAGCTACTGTTCATTAAAAAGAACCTCCCACTTTTCCTTAATAAGTAGACCAGGCTGGCTTATCATAAGCTTATCTAGTTCTACATGTCTACTCTATACCCACTTTCCTGAACAATTTTCATTGTGAGTTATAATTCACCATCTCAGGTTATCATTAGGGGGAAATGACAGCAGCACAGTGTTCAACATATTGTACTTTCGGTATCTAAATGATACCATGTTGTTTACATTGCTCATGAGGACAGACCACCTTATTTGCAGATTCTTGAAATTGTAATTTAATTTGTAATTGATTGTGGATTTTGTATCCAGTTTTCACTTTATGTATCTTTATACAATGTTTACTACTTTGCTTATGAGGACAGACAGCCTTATTTACAGATCCTTGAAATTGAATTGTACTTTCATTTGTAAATAGTTACATTCATGTGGATTTATCCAGTTTGCACATTTGTATGCATGCACTTATAGGTGCATTTGTTGTTGTTGAAGGCCTGGCTGTTACAGTCTTTATTTACACTATTTTGTTGTAGGCCTACTGGCCTAGATGTTTATTTTAAAGCACCTTGGCTTTGTTCTGAATGCACTTTGTTGTAGTTATCCTACAGAGAAAAGAAAATGCACTTGACTTGGAATTAATGTACTGTATGCATTCAAAAGTGCTGAATAAATGTTTTATGGACCCATAATAGTGATTATTATTTAAGTTAAGTTTTGCCATAATCATGTCTTTTTCCATAATCAGGTAGCTGAACAACATTGGTAAAAAATGTATACATTATATATATCTCTATGAATCATTTTCGGCCTTTCGGCATTCGGTTTTCGGCCAACTGTTTCCTATTTTCGGTATCGGTTTCGGCCAAGAATTTCCCATTCGGTGCACCCCTAGTAATTACTGTAATTTATGTACAACAAGGTACCATAATACCACAGCTCTGTACTTCTATATCACAGTAATTCCATGGGCATGGCAACTGTAAAGTGACAGTATTTAGTTGTACTTTTATTCTAATTTACTGTAAAATATCTACAGTAAATTACTGTGAAATCCATGCAACTAGTAGCCAGTAATTTACTGTAATTTTACAGCCAAACATTTTACAGTGCAGACAAAAAACCACACAATATTATAATAATAATAATAATAGATTTATTTTGTTAGCGCTTTTACAGGTGCTCAAAGACGCTTTACAGATATAGTGAAAAGAAAAGAAAATAACAACAAATAAATATAAATAGTTTAAGTTAAAGTCAAATAATACAAAAACAATCACACATTAAAAGCCAGATTGAAGAGGTGAGTTTTTGTGAGTTTTTTGAAGGTGGTGAGGTCAGTGCAGTCTCTGATGGGTTGGGGGAGTGAGTTCCAGAGGGAGGGGGCAGCAGCGGAGAAGGCTCTGTCCCCCCTGGTCTGGTGATTGATGCGGGTGGGGATGGATAGGATGTTGGCTTCTGATGAGCGGAGGCAGCGGGAAGGGGTGTGGTGGTGCAGCAGGTCTGTGAGGTAGGGGGGGGGGGCCTGGTTGTTGAGGGCTTTGTGAGTAATCAGGAGGATTTTGAAGTTGATTATTTGACGGACGGGGAGCCAGTGGAGGTTCTGGAGGATGGGAGTGATGTGGTCTCGGGAGCGGGTGTGGGTTCCGAGGCGGGCAGCAGAGTTCTAGATATGTTGGAGTTTATTGAGGAGGTTGGATGGTATGCCATAGAGGATGCTATTGCAGTAGTCGAGTCGTGAAGTGATGAATGCATGAATCAGGATTTCAGCAGCAGAGGAGGAGAGTGATGGGCGGAGACGGGCAATGTTTTTGAGGTGGAAAAAGGCGGTCCTGGAGATGTGATTGATGTGGTGGTTGAATTTTAGCCGACTGTCGAAGATGACTCCGAGGTTGCGGATGTGAGGGGGGAGATAGAGTGTGGCTGTCAATGGTGAAATTCTGGATGGCTTTGGTATGGGATGGGGGGCCGATGATGTCTGATTTGGCACTGTTCAGTTGGAGATAGTTTGTTTGCATCCATGCTTTTCTTTCTGAGAGACAGTTGGTGAGAGTGGAGTGTGTTGTGGGGGTGATAGTTTTAGTTGAGATATAAAGTTGGATGTCATCGGCGTAGCAGTGAAATTGAAGGTTGTGGCGACAAATTATTTTGCCAAGGGGGAGCATGTAGAGGATGAAGAGGAGGGGGTCAAGCACCGAACCCTGGGGGACGCCTTGGGACAGAGGAGCAGTGGAGGAGGTGCAGTTGTTGATGTTGATAAACTGATGTCTGTCGGTGAGGTTTTCAGCCAGGAGAGTGCAGTGTCTGTGATGTTGAGTGATGATTCGAGGAGGGACAGCAGGATGGTGTGGTTGATGGTGTTGAATGTTGCGGTGAGGTCGAGGAGGATGAGGATGTTCAGGTTGCCGGAGTCAGAGGAGAGGAGGAGGTCGTTTGTGATTTTCAGAAGAGCTGTTTCGGTGCTGTGTTTTGATCGGAAACCGGATTGACATTTTTGAATTTTTGACAGAAAGGGGAGATTTGAGATGGGCCGGAAGTTGGGCATGATGCCAGGTGTGAGTCCAGGTCTTTTGAGAATGGGTGTGACAGCAGCCAGTTTGAGAGAGAGGGGAACTGATCCAGATCAGGGGGAGGAGTTAATGATGGTGGCGATGAGTTGGGAGATGGCAGGGAGGCTCCCTTTAACACATTTGGAGGGCATTGGGTCAAGTGTGCAGGTGGAGTTAATTTCAGTCATGAAGTCGGACAGTTGCATGGGGGTCACAGCGGAGAAGTGGGAAAGGGGCTGTGAGGTGAAGGGGGGGAGCAAGGAGGGGAGGTGGGAGGTGCTGATGAGGGTGTCAGATTGCTGTAAATGTTGCTGATTTTGGTTTGGAAAAACGAGAGGAAGGAGTTGCACTGTTCGGTGGGGAAGGATGAGGTGACGTTATTATGCAAATGTTAGTCTTTTGGGAGCATTTTAATACATATTTACTTAAGTATTATTGGTTTTCTGGTTTTTACAAAACCATTAAACATTGACCATGGATCAATCTAAAAACTAAAGCTTACAGGTTTAGCAAGGTACAAGATCAGAAGACAATATTTCCCCAAGAAATTCAGCCTAAAAAATTCCAATGAATATTCACCACTAAACCTCTTTGCTTATTTAATAGATATATTTATTTATTCTATACATTACAGTAAATAGTACACTGCACTATGGTTGTCAAGCTGCAATATATAAGTATTATATATATATATATATATCCAGTCAACAATAATGTGAAGTAAATCATTAAATATAATAATAATAATTATAATAACAATGTCATACATTGAATATGATTTCAAATACATTTCAACTTGTGATAAGCTACTTTTATTTCCCCATTAGGTGCTGTCTTGTATTTTTCTCTGGATTTAGTAAAATAATGAAACACTTTGGAGCAAACAGGCAGAACAACAAGCCAAAGCTGGAAGCCAGAATGGCAAATGACTCCACTGCATCAGCATATTTCCCAGGAGAGCTGATATAAGCAGGGACGAATGATAGCCACACAGCACAAAATATCAGCATGCTAAAAGTGATGACCTTGGCCTCGTTGAAATTGCCAGGCAGTTTACGTGCTAGAAAAGCCAGTATAAAGCACAGGCAAGCCTGTAGACCAATGTATCCCAGAACGCACCAGAATGCAAGACTGGAACCTACGCTGCACTCCAGTATGATCTTCGAAATTTCGTATTGTGTATTTCGGGATGGAAAAGGGGGAGACTCAATGAGCCAGGCAGCACAGATAACCACTTGAATTACAGTGCAAATGAAAATAATGGCCCTCTGCTGCTTGGGCCCCAGCCACTTCATGATGTTGTCCCCTGGTGTGGTGGCAGTGAAAGCAGCCAACACCACCAGGGTCTTCCCCAGAATACAGGAGATGCAAAATGAAAAGGTTATACTAAAAATAGTGTGTCGCAGCATACAGGACCAATATGTTGGCTTTCCAATGAACACCAGGGAACACAGGAAACACAGAGTCAGAGCAAAGAGGATGAAGAAGCTGAGAACAGAGTTATTTACACGGACGATGGCTGTGTTTCTATGGTAGAAAAAGACAGCAAAGACAGCTATAGTGAGGCTGGCACCCACCACAGAGATCCCTGTCAGGGCTATACCCAAAGAATCATAGGCCAAGAATTCCACTATCTTGAGGATGCAGACGGTTCTGTCAATATTTGACCAGAAGTCATCAGGACAAAATGTGCACTCTATGGAATCTAAAGGGAAAATAATCAAATATAACATGTTGGTAGTGAAATACAAGAATTACATTGCGATTCTTTTATTTCAAGATTTTAAACTCACTTGTCTGATTGCTAATCTTGCCGCTGTCACATGGTACACAGTCAAAGCAGCAGACAGGCTCCCCACGACGGACAGCTTTCCGGGACCCTGGAAGACAGCTGGTGCTGCATACAGACATAGGCACCTATAGGGAGTAAACAATGGCTTTCAGCTCTGCAGTGTGCCAACATATTTATTCAGTTCCTTGATAAGGCCTTTTAAAAACAAAAATAAAGACAGTTTTGATCACTGAATTGTCAGATTTAGCTGGTTCTAGCTATTTAACACTAGAACCGCCAGAGGTCACTGTATACCTAAAACCGCCAACGGGTCAAATGTACCCGCTATTGATTTTCAAGGTACAATGTTCTTTTATTTATCATACAGAACAGTGAGTTTTGATTCCGCAGGGGGTGAAACTTATACCAATAGAATCTGTGGACTCTCAGCTTTTCATATGATATAGTTTGTGCAGATAACATGAAGTATAAAATATCGCTAAGACTGCTGATTTAAACGCTTGGTGTTACACTTGTGTTTTGTTTAGGTACAAATCTCTCTATCTCTCTATCTATCTAGGCTATCTATAACTATCTATCTATCTATCTTTAATGTTCTGCTCTATGGACATATAATTGTCTGCATAAACAGACAACGCGGACTACTTCTTTCATTCCGAGTGTCCATCTTTATTCAACTGGCACGTAACCTGCACACATGCATTACGTCCTCAACGTGAACTCAGTCATCCAAGATCTTGTATTCTCCAAGATGTTACACTATCTATAACTATCTATCTATCTCTCTCTCTCTCTATCCATCTATCGATATATCGATATATCTATCCATCTATCTATCTCTCTCTCTCAATCTATCTCTCTATCTATAAGGAACCGCAGTAGACAAAAGGCGTTGCTATAGCAACACATCTTGTTTACGCTGCATTTTCTATGTTTTACCCGCTGGCGGATATAAGTATAAATGGCATTTTTTTTGGCAATTTTTTCAATCTGACTTCATATTGGCAATTTTTAACAACAGAGGGTGCTACATAACACACTTTCAGGAAAAGTCACGGACTGGGAGACTCTAATATGTTATTGAAAAAAAGTCACATACAATCAAAAAACAGCTGCGGGTAAAATTTGCCCGTTGGTGGTTCTAGTGTTAAATCTGAGAAAAAGTTTTTATATTTCTATTGAACATCACTGCATATTAAAGAGCTTTGCATTATTTGTGTTGCTTATACTTTACAAGCAACTAGCTGATGCAGAAATGAAAACTCTTGAAAATTGTGATGCGCATTTTTCATATTGTGGCATTTTATATAAGTGTGGAAAACACTGCTTTTCACACTGGGGACAGGGTTATTATCCGTAAGCTAAACAAGAATGTGCTTTGAATACTATTTATTTTTATTTTAGAAGAATTCTACCAGAAGGATTATACTGTGAAGCATTTAATCACAAAACACATCACACTGTATGGCAGGCTTTCAATTAATTTTCACTGTAATGCAAAGGGACTCACATCTGATCGAGCTTGTCCTGGTCACCTGACTTACCTCCACCTAAACCTACAGAACTTCAAAATCTGGGATCTGATGAAGGTAAAAACACAGTGTGAGCAGCTTGCCTCACTCTGATGCCCTGCCCACATGATCCTGTCCTCCTGGATTAACAGCTCCTCTCCGGCAGGCTTGGTTCCATCAAACAACCCCACGTTGACAAATTCAATGTTCCCGCCCATGCCTCTCTGCCAGTTGAGAATGTCATAATAAGGTATAGAGTCACCCTTTAGGTCAAAATTCACTTCCTCCCCGGCAATGTTAAATGTCACTTCCTGGAGGTAGTGCTGGAGCTTGAAAACCAAAAGATAATATGAAATATGAATTATGAAAAAAAAACAGTTAAAGTGAAATTATTGTAAGAACATTTAAATATACCTGCCAGGGGTATATGTTGTTGCTTTGAGCACATGAGTTGTTTTGGAAAGGGCCACTGCCCGGTTGACAGAGAAGAAGGTTGTGCAGGGAATGAGCAATTGCATACACAGCCTTATAGACATTATAGGCCACTCTAGGGCTGGATGTATTAATGTAGGCTGAATGCTGCTCTAACAGGGTCTCCTGTCCTGAGCATGAAGGCAACGGGGAGCCAGACGACAGAGAAGGGTCACAACCATACAGGGCCTCCCACAGCTCCTTAACTAGAGTATTATCAAGATACATTTTAGGGTTGACTGTCCGCAGGTAGTCACTGAGTCCGGAGATTTGACCTTTTCTGATGCCAAACCCGATGGTGCCCCCTAGGTAGGGGTAATACTCACTGGCTGTAAAGACGGATGCTGTGACCCACGCTTCACTGGCAACCCACTGGATTCCAGTGATGTTCTGTGTCATATAGTCTCTCAAGAAAGGCGTCATCTCCCCCTCAGCTGAAAATACCACCACCACTTTTGCAGTAGAGCTACGCATCACCTTCACAGACAAGGCAAACAATGATGGAGGAATTTATTTCACAAGGAAAGGACAAGAAAAAATAAAGTAGGTTAAAGAAAGACTCATAAAAGTATATTTAAAAAAAATGCTTTTAAAAGAACAGCAGTGCCTGCTAATAAACCCTGTCTACTTGTTTCTCTCTTTGTTATGAAAAAATAATGTTGTTTTCAATGTAGGGACTGGCATTGATGTATAATCAGAATGTAAAGTTATATGTGTGTGATGAGAGCTCTCTAATACTATACAATCTGGCATCTACCTGCAAGATCTCCAGACCCCTTTTACGATTGTAGAGCAGAGGTATCATTTCTTGGTACGCTACACACACTTTGGTACCCTGTAATTCTCTCAGTAAACCTTGCACAGCAAAGCGCCCATATTCATGGTCTCCTCGCACCAACCCCACCCAAGTGAAGTTGAAGCGTACCAGCAGCTGAGCAATGGCTTTCACCTACATTCAACAGGAAATAGTTACACTTGGCTCAAAACACACACATAAAGAACATTTTATAGACTCAATTTGAATAATATTCTTCTTTTTTTTTTCACTGAATAATGATCAACAACCTAGGCCAAACTCTCACCTGATAATCATCGTTGGGGATTACTCTGAAGAAGGTGGGATAGTTTTTTCTGTCAGTAAAACATGCACACGAAGAAAAGTAACTGATCTGTTTGAAGAAGGATAAAAAAAGAGTATAGTAAAAAAAATAAACTGTTGGTGGGATAACAGATAAAAGAAAAAAATCATTACCATTGGGATTCTGAATGGTTGCAGGATTCTTGACACCACAATAGATTGAGCAGAACCAGATTCCCCGATCACAGCGAGGAGTGGGGAGGCACCGCTGCACGTGGGAGAGTCATCCTCACTCAGCCCATTTAACACAGCCAGAGCAGCCCTCTGGCCGGTCAGTGGATATGCACATGAATCAAAGATTTTGTACCCAAGTGTGTAATTGGGTAATAGCTCTGCACTCTGGTTTATCTCCTCCACTGCCAACCTCATAGTTTGAGCCCAGCGGAAAGCCCTGGGATCAAATCTGCAGCCAAACAGACACAGGTGCACACAAGAAACACATCACAGATGCACACAAGATACACATTCTAACTTATTGTGTGCAAAAAAAAAGTACAATTAAAGGCAGACATTGTGTTATTTTTAAGTTATTTTAAATGTTTACTTTTCATCTTAGTTCTTGTGATAAAATAACTGATCAGTTTATTTTTGCTTTGTCCGCATGTTCTCATTATTTTTCTAATATGTTGCCAGGATATGTCTTTAAAAATATATTTTTTTTTGGGCCAAGCTTCTTTCATAAGTTCCCTATTATTTACACTATGTTATTATGAAAGCATTTTAACTTATTTAGGGGAAAATAGAGACATTGTTCAAATACTGCACTACGTTATTAAAAATGTATATATTTTATAATATAGAGCAAATTATAATTTTCGAAATATAAAAAGTATCAAAATACATATCTTTCTATGATTGTTCTTTAAATCATTGCATAGATGATTAGGTAATTACCCACCCTCAAAAATAAAGAAATAAAAAATGTGAAAGTCAGTTTTTGCGTGTCTCTATTGATAAAAATATATATTTTTAACTTAAACTAAGAGTGCATTTAATTCAAGCTACTGTAACACCATATCAATGTTTTCTAACATGTCACGCTCAATTATCAATGAATACTAAAACCTCTTCAATACAAGTATATTCTGTTTAATCATTCAATAAAACAAGAATATTAGTTGCATACAATGTTTCATACACAAGTTATATACTCACACTATGGTTTACACATCAATCAAAACTCACCCATTGCATTTTACTGGTGGTGGCCTGTAGGTGCAGTTAAGGTATGGCATCTCCTGGTTATAGTGAAGGGGGAAGATCCCTCCAATTATATAGTCACCTTTGGCCACAAAGCCTGGCTCAAAACTGTTTTGGAGTTTGCATACTTTGGCTGAAGATGGTGGCGAGGGGTTGCTGGATATTGGGGTATACATTAGAGTTAGGACACATTGAGAGTAAAGCAAGTGAACTAACACAAGTCGATTCATATTACACATCCCAATAGACAGAGAGAGAGAAAGAGAGAAAGATAGCAATACATGAGACAAGTTATAAACACTTTGTCACCTATGTGTTACATCTCATTGATGACAGAGTGTGACTGGATTGGACATTAACAGCTCCGCCTGATTTACTAAAGGGAGTTAACAAAGACTGAAAAATAAATGATGTAAAAGGAAAATTATAATGGATTTAAGCTCTCATTATGACATTTTCCACAGAAAAAAGATTGTCGATTTAACTCCATGGTGTCCATGGAGACCCAAAAACATTTAAAATGTTCCAGTGAGCAGAGAAATTGGGTTTTAATTTAAAACAATGTTTTAAACATTTATTCATTAGAAATAAAACTCAAACACAATGAGATGATTAAGATTATTTGAATAATTTGTCAATTACAATAATTCAATATACATTTATTAGATATCAAAAACATTTAATTTCTAAACTCCTCCAATACTGGTCAATTATGCATTCATTCATTATAAATCAACCCAAAAGGGTTTTTTATCTAATGCTTCCAACACTCAAATAGAAAGACTTTTGGAGTATTCATAAATGTGCGGCATTAACTGTAATGACACATTGATTTCTTTATTTGGGCGGTACCCTCAGATTCATGTGTGCACACTACAGTTTATAAATCAGCTGACTCCTGAAACATCATACTCCTAATGTTACCAGAAAGGGAAGCTATTACTTGTATATTCAGCAATGGCAATGCTAGCTGCAAAGCTTCTTATGTTTCTTTTTCTATCTCAGGGCCAACATTGTTTAGCTGCTGGCCTGGATAACTGTGTTTTCTTAGGGGAAGAGGGGAAAAACAGTCTGTACGAAGAAGGAGATGTCGTTATAGGGGGTTTATTCCCTTTGCACTACAGCCCTGTGTCTTCCCTTCCAAAATACAAAACAAAACCGACGCCTATTACGTATAAGTAGTGAGTGAATATTTGATTGTTTGTTGACTTGTGCAGTACAGATTATTCTTATTATGTGCATATGTGTATATTTTAATGTATATATTTGTGCTGCGTGATGAACTGCTTTTATTCCTGTACAGTTTCAGCTCTCGTGCCTTGCGCTGGATGCTGACTATGACTTTTGCAATCAAAGAGATCAACCATCGCAGCGACCTCCTGACACACCTGAAGCTGGGGTTCCACATCCGTGACAGCTGTGATGACATACCTGTGTCTCTGAGTGCAGCCCTGCTGTTGGTGAACGGCCAGCCAGACGTGGGCACCAGAGCTGAGAGTTTGAACAGGGACAAAGGTCTAGAAAGAAACAGTCATTATAATTTAAGCTGTGCTGCGGCACAAACTGTGTCCCCGGTAATCATAGGAGATGCTGCCTCTGGAGTGTCTATGGCTCTGCTAAAAACCTTGGGTTCGTTCCATATCCCACTGGTGAGACTGCCCTAAAGTCACTTTTATTATGCTAATATGTGTTTTTGCCATGTTAAATCTATATTTTACGGCTTCTTTTACGGTTATGCTTTTCCAAATGTCAACTTTTAAGAGGAAATCCCTTTTTTCCTTTTCTCTTTTTTGAATCCACAGGATGTAACCTAATCATTCAACATATTTTTTATTTAACAAAATGTGGTGGTACATGTACAAGGATTTTTGCTGTTAACATTCAAGTTTTAAATACTTAATTTTTTATTCTACTAATATTATGATTTTAGTGTTAATAAATTGCGTTTGTATTTTTTTGAAAAGTACAACATTCAGAATCTATATTTATCTACATTTATAGTCTTCAAGTCTCCCTCAATTGTGTAATTAGGCCCCTTGTTCAGGAAAATGTTGTCCCATTGAATACTTTTAAAGACGGTGGTATTGTTTGTTGAAATGTGATTCTTATTGAACAGATGGTCGGTGAGTGTGCAGAACGTAATTCATGTTTTCTATACCAGGTGAGCTATTTTGCATCTTGCAGCTGTCTGAGTAACCAAAAGGAGTTTCCCACTTTCATGCGCACCATGCCCAGTGATGCCTTCCAGATCAGAGCCCTGGCCCGGCTGGTTAGCTATTTTGGCTGGACCTGGGTTGGGGTCATTGGTGTGGAATCTGATTATGCTCGCTTTGCCATTCAGCTTTTCCTGAAGGAGTCTGTGAAGTACGGTGTGTGTGCTTCCTACACTCACTTCTACCCTGTGGGCCTGAGTCAGCAGGCTCTAAATGAGCTTCTGGATGTTATTCAGGTAATTTTTGGTAAAAGCATAGTTTTCATTCATATAGACGAAATAGCTTGATCACCTGCAACAAATACTTTATTAATGTAAAGTCAGTTATATTACCTACCAAAACCAACATTGTAGTTAAATTGCTCTCTGTGTTATACAAAAACAATTTATTTTGGCTTGTTTGTATACATATTCGAAACAACCTTTAAATAATATGTCTATTCATAGATCAGTACTTTTCTGTACCTTGATGTAGGAGATCCAAGACACTACTTACTTAATTAAATGACATTTCATTCTTGTATTAAACATTCGCTTTCACCTGGATGTTTTTTACTGCAGATGTCATCCTCAAAGGTCATCATTAACTTCAGTAGTGAGTCAGAGATGCAGGGCATTCTGAGAGAAGTCCGATATCGGAATATCACTAGCCTGCAGTGGATCGCAAGTGAAGCTTGGGCCACTGCTAAATCACTTTGGGAAAAGTTTGGAGATCTGCTAACAGGAACACTAGGATTTGCCATCCGGAGAGCAGATGTAATTCCAGGTCTGAAACAACACCTCACCAGTGTCAGACCATCCAATATTAATGAATCAGCTTTCTTGGCAGAATTTTGGGAGGAGTTGTTTAACTGCAGATTGAACGGATCAGTGAACAACCACTCTCATGGTGGTGTCGCCCACCTCAACAGATTGCTATGTAAAGGGACAGAGGATTTAAAAGATGTTTACTCTCCTTATTCAGATGTTACACAGCTAAGAGTGTCATATAATGTTTACAAGTCTGTGTATTTGGTAGCCCATGCTTTGGAAGATATGAGTAACTGCAAAGTCGGACAGGGGCCTTTCCTTAATCGCACTTGCGCAGACTTAAAGAATGTTAAACCTTGGCAGGTGAGATTAATTGTAGCCTAAGCATTTATTTGAAAAGTAAAAAGTCAAATGCACTATAGTTCGTGTTTAGATAACCTATTTCCATTCCTCCCTCAGCTCATTCATTACATGAAGCGTGCAAATTTCTCTGCACTTGGGGAGAAAGTCAATTTTGATGAAAATGGTGACCCCATTGCTTATTATGATATCATGAACTGGCAAAGGAGGCCTGACGGTTCTCTACATTTGGTAAAAGTAGGTTTCTATGATGCCTCCACGCCCGATGGACGCAGCCTGGTCATAAATGAGTCAGTGATTCAATGGCCTGTTGGAAAGCAGGTGTGTTCTCTAAAAACAGGCTTGAGACCATGTTCACCTCTTAGGTTGTTGTATGTCGTTTTGATTAACACAACAGCTAATGTGTTCTTATTTGTGTGCAATATACTTTATTGTTAATCAAGAAGGAGAAAAGGTCACCTTCAAGTTGAAACTGACATCAATTGCAAATGAATGTTGTAGACATTAACACCATCAATGACCCGATTTGGACTGATACTGTATGTTATTGTAATCTGATATTTTGTAGCTGAAGTGATACACCTTTTAGTCTGTATCATAATTGGATCCTTGCATAACAACTGTTAGACCCTGCTGAATATGTTTTAAAATGTGTATCTTTCTGAGCTTTGCCTTTCAGGCTTTCCAGTCTGTGTGCAGCGTCAGTTGTCCTCCAGGTTCCCGCATCGCCAGGAGAAAGGGGGAACCCATCTGCTGTTTTGACTGTGTCCCCTGTGCTGAGGGAGAAGTCAGTAATAATACTGGTGCGTTGGTGTTCTGGCTGTTGTCACCTTTTCTCCTTTCTTGACGCTTTTTTCTGAAAGTGACTTCTTTAAACTAAAAAAGTGTTCTTTTATACCGCCTACAGATTCTTTAGAGTGCTCACGCTGCTCAGAGGACACATGGCCCAATAAAGCCAGAGATATTTGCATCCCAAAGACTATTGAGTACTTGTCTTTCCATGAGTTAATGGGTATTGTGCTGTGTGTTGTATCTGTACTTGGAGCGTGTGTTTCCCTCTCCATCCTTGCCATATTCTTCAAGTACAAAGAAACACCATTGGTTCGTGCCAACAATATGGAACTAAGCTTCCTTCTCTTGGTGTTTCTTGCTGTGTGCTTCCTTGTTGGCCTGTTGTTTATTGGTGAGCCTTCAGACTGGCTTTGCCGTATCAGGTACCCAGCGTTTGGGATCAGTTTTGCCCTCTGCATTTCATGCCTCCTGGCCAAGACAGTAGTGGTCCTCATGGCTTTCAGGTCTACACTGCCAGTAAGTAATGCCATGAAGTGGTTTGGACCCACGCAACAGAGAGCCAGTGTGCTTTTAGGAACAGTTGTTCAGGTACAAACACTTTCCATAAGTACATTTTGAGAATGTAAATGTCAAATTCAAATCAACATCCTCTTTTTCCTTCCACTCAGGTTATAATCTGTCTTATCTGGCTGCTCACCAGTCCACCTCATGCCAACAACAACACAGATCACAGTGCTGTCATCATCATTGAGTGTGTGACTGGCTCAGAGATTGGCTTTTGGTGTGTTCTTGGATACATCAGCATCTTGGCCTGCATGTGCCTCCTAATGGCATTTTTTGCTCGAAAGCTGCCTGACAATTTCAATGAGGCAAAGTTCATCACCTTCAGCATGTTGATATTCTTCGCAGTGTGGATTACATTTATTCCAGTTTATGTGAGCACAGCTGGGAAATATACTGTGGCCGTCCATATTTTTGCTATTTTAGCCTCAGCTTTTGGTGTCCTTTTTTGTATTTTTGCTCCAAAGTGCTATATAATAGTACTGGAACCAGAAAAAAACAGCAAGACAAATATGATGCAAAGATAAATATTAACTGTACGTGTTGCTAAAATTGTACATGTATGAGTAACCGATTTCAAACAAATATATCTCTGTTGTCCGAGAACTTAAGATTCATGCTGGAAATAAAATAAGGCAAACCATGCCTAAGTACTTTTGATTAATGGTTAACATCTGATATCATAATGATCCAAATATTGACCGTTTTTGAAGTTATTTTTGCGTATATTTGAACTGCAATTTGATTTATAATTTAAATGTTATAATTGATTAGATTGTTAGAATAAGGGGGGCACATCTCATCCATGGTTAAGAGTCATATTTATGTATTGTAATTTTCATTGAAACAAATACAGTAAATTATTTAAGTGAGGAGAAAAATACCTTTTTATTTATTTTGCCAATGTTCAAATAGAAAATATGTTTATTTCAATTATGATTGGAAATAAAACACAACTACTACCAGAGCCAGATGTCTGATTTTTGTTTATTGACAAATATACTTAAAGGGGACCTATAATGCCAAATGCACTTTTTGATGTCTTTTAAACATAAATATGTGTCCCCGGTGTGTCAGGGAACTCACGCAGCATCAGAAAATAAAACCCTCTCTCTTTTCTTCCGTACCCAAATCTCTAAAAACGGGGCTACATCGGAGCTGATCCAGATTTGCCATCCGCTATGACTTTATTTACGTCAAAGCGGATGGCACCCACGTGGTGGACCCACGGCCCTATCAGAAAGCAATGCCTGACGTGTTGTGCATCTGTACTGCACTGAGCATGTGTGTGAAGAAGCAGGAAATAAAAAGGAACTCAACTTGTGGTAAACCAGCAAGAGAGAAAGCCTTTGAGCTCCATACTGTTTCAGACATAATCCTTGATAATCCATGATATGGCGCTTCATCACCGCAGTATTTAGTTTAGACAGTAGCTGCCCGTCCCGCATGAGTTCAGCCCCCTCCTCTTTTTTTTTTTTTTTTTAAAGCTTTATACCAGGTGTTAGTACTATATGTGTTCGGCCTACCAGATGTGTTCGGGGTCCGTTACGCTTACCAATGACGTCACGCATTGGCTGTACGGCAACCCAAGAGGACATTTGACGCGGCCAAATGTATTGAAACTCCAGACTCAACGTAAGAGCTTGAGCCTCTTCGGGGGGGGGGGGGGGGGGTGCTAACATTTAAACATACACTTCATTCTTTACTTTGTCCGTTATGTAGAAGATATTACTTTTTTCAACATAGCAACAACTACAAAATAAAAGCATCTAAATTAAAAAAAATAACAATCAACATTAACCTGAACGAGGGAGGTGATTTATTACCATTACAACGTCATTTCCCGATCATTTAAATAAGAATATCGTGAAATACATTCTTAGAATAAGCGAGACATTTATTTAAGTCCTGATTGACAATAACTGTGAATTTCTTTCCTTTTATTTAAAATTAGAAATAAAATGTGATCATACACCATCATACGTCATACTCAGGTGCTGACATGAATCTGAAGGAAATCCTAACATGGGGGTGTCTAAATTGTGTGTTTTTTTATAGGGAATTCAAATATGAGCTTATTTTTAGGATAACCTACATCGTTTTGTATTTCTAAATTGGCAATTTTACCCTTTCAAACCTTTATATAAGATAGTAAAATATATAAGGGAAATCATTTATATTGACAAAGCCAAATCATTTTAAAATATTTATTAACAGGTGAACTGCATATTACTAGATAAGATTACAAAGATCAATCTTCTGACTTCTTGAACTTTGCCATCAGTCTCCTGCTAGTCTCCTGAGCTCTGATCCCTCCATCCCTCTTTTCCTGTGAGAAGTATTTAGCAGAAGCCTCAGGCACAATTTTAACAACCCTCTCAATGCTTTGAGTACACTGTAAAATATTACCATGATTTCACAATATTTAGCTGTAATATTTTACAATAAATTACTGTTTTACCACTTTACAGTCCTTACCTGTAATGTTCACAATATAATACTATAATTTTGTATTTCACAGTGAAATAAATACAGGCACAGTTAATTAGTGTGAATGTACAGGATAAATGATTACCAGGTATTCACAACATGTTACTATATTATTTCACAGTAAAATACTGTATTCAGACCATTCTCTGTGATAACACAACAAATTAAGTGAATGTCTTGCTTTTATCGCTCTTGCTTGGCTTTAAATACTAATTTCTTTCTTTGGTGCAGGTTTTACTTAAATTGAATGGGGCACCGCTGCATGTGCCTTAAAATAAACGATGCAACATATACATCTATGTAAAATTGAAATGGTTGTCTTGGCTTATTGTTTTCAGGTGCTTCCTGGGCATTAATCCTGAGACGGGCTCGAAAGCCAAAAAGAGGCATGGCAATTTAAACCCCCATGTCAACACATTCTTCAGAAAAATTGTTGACTTCGAGTGGATGTCTGTGTAGACATGTGTTACGTGCTCCCCTCCTTGTTTTATTTTCTGTCTCCCTGCTGGACATGTGCACCAGAGGCCTGTACTACGAAGCTGGATTTTCGCTTAGCCGGCTA
Organism: Notothenia rossii; assembly: GCF_949606895.1. NCBI lineage: Eukaryota > Metazoa > Chordata > Actinopteri > Perciformes > Nototheniidae > Notothenia > Notothenia rossii. Next base: position 75,052,494 of record NC_136902.1, read on the forward strand.
ACTTCAGGGAAAGCTCGGGCTTTCCAGTCTTACGAAGCTGTTTCTCTTTTTAGCAGGCTAGATCTCCATGGTAACTTATGCTGTGCGGCTAACCTGCCCCGGAGCAGGTTAGATTGCAGGCTCAGAGCTCAACTCAGTGAAAGCACTGCCTGCTGACCAATCAGAGCTCAGTGTGCAGAGTTTAAAGCGATTAAATCATATTACAGGAGAAAGGAAATACAGAAAAGCTGCCGTTGCAGGAAAGACGGCCGGCAAAAATCACAGACTGTATGAACGTGAACATTAATAGAATATCACCTCCCATCTTCAGAGCAATCTGACTATTATAACATTAGCGCAAAGAAATCTTACTTAAATATCTGCCACAAAATAAGTAACCGGATCAAAGTAACATTAAGTACAGTCCGCGGCATATCACATCATAATGTATCATATATTTCCTTATCTGAGTCAGCTGAGCCGTATCTGGTAACAAAACACTCACAGTGTCACATACTGCATGCAGAAGTATTATTTGAAGCAACACATTAAGTTGACGAAACACTCGAGACAAATGTAATTAAAGTCAGATCCACTCGTTTCTTAGACGGGGCAGTGATATCATAAACCTGTTAATGTACGCATTCAAACACTTTTTATTTTACCAGCTGTATTCACCTTGCAGGTGCAACTATGTGGCTTTCATCCTGGATAAAGTGTTTAAGTCATGGATGTTTAAAGTTTAACTTCTTCATATTTGTCTAATATTATAGTTGACTTTTCATTCAGGAAGTATGACGCTGCGCTGTTAGTACGCTTCTCCATGTTTGTGATTGGTCGAATGCTCCAAATACCACCCCTTTCATGTGAACGCGCACCTAACTAGATAGGGCACGGCTGGCTTGAGCGATCCACTTGATAACCCTCGTCGTAGTACAGTTTAGCGGCAGCGCGTATGTTTTGGATTAGGCCAACCGGCTAACTCAAACATATCCAGGTTAGGAAAATCCAGCTTCGTAGTACAGGCCTCAGGTCTGCCCCTGGCTCCACCTCTGCCCAGGTGTTCCAAATTCCACTCAGTGGTGTATATATAAAGAGAAGCTGGAGGACAAGGATGTCTCGCCTGTCCTAACGCCGGGAGACACTCTCCTTAGAATACCTCTTTACCATTTTGAGCTGTAGGCCATATTTTTGCAGATGTGTTTATGTTTAGCCTGGAACACCTGGTAGTCCAGTTTTCGCGGCTTTATTTTGTTTCCCAAAGGGTTTATAATTGATTTCTGGTTAGGGGGGGGGGGAGCTCTGGGTCCTACGGCCCGTGGTGTGGCTGGCTCGGGTTCCCTCCTTCTGTTTGTTCCTTTTGGCCAGTCCTCCAGACCTCTTTTTGTTTCCCGTTTCGCTTGTGTGAGCAAACGGCTGATTATCAATAAATGCTCGTTACCAAGTACCGGTTATTGCGTGTATTCTTTCATGTTGCGGGTCTCAGCACGAGCCACTACCACGGAGTAGAGGTTGGGGCCGTAACAACATGTCCAAGACACTGTGAAATTTACTTTGCACTTCAATGGAGAAATACAAATTTAAAATGGGCATTTTTTTTTTTTCTTTGTTGATTGAGCTGATTGAATTGTGTAGTTATGGTGAAATCCCAGTGAACTAGTCAGATTTACAATATATTATCATATTATTTACATTTTTATATTTACAGTAAATTACTGGCTACTGTGTTGCATTACTTCTACAGTAATAGTGTGAAAATACAGGTAATTACTGTAATTTATGTACAGCAAGGTACCATAATACCACATCTCTGTACTGCTATATCACAGTAATTCCATGGGCATGGCAACTGTAAAGTCACATTATTTAGTTGTACTTTTATTCCAATTTACTGTAAAATATCTACAGTAAATGACTGTGAAATATTCACAGTCAATTACTTTGAAATATTCACAGTCAATTACTGTGAAATCCATGCAACTAGTAGCCAGTAATTTACTGTATTTTTACAGCCAAACATTTTACAGTGTATGGCAAGGCCAGTTGAGTACCTCCATGGGGGTTTTGATTACGTTTTTCATCTCCAAGGTGCTTAGCAAGCAGGTGAGAGGTGGCTCTGACACACCTTCTGACCAGCTGATCAAGTCCCCAATGCTGGAAGCATCACAATTGATGTCAGGTGTCCTTCTGGTCCTGACAGAGGAGTCCCCCAGCTGAGTGTATGGGTCCCCCTCTCCCCTAATGGCCAGGATTCTCTCCACCCCCTCAATTCTCTCCTTCTGATCCTCAGAACACAGCAGTGTTTGGAGGATGGCTTCACTGTGGGCATACCAAGCAGATCTTCTTACAGTTGGCATCACAAGGTCCAGCACCTCCTTCCTTTGGGACTTGAGGCAGTCCAGCTGAAACAGGATGTGCCTAGGCCCTTCGATCCAGGAGTGCTTGACCTTCACGTTAAGCCAACATGGATAATAGTGTTCTTCTTGGATTTGTGAAGGAAAAGATTGGTCACTGCCCTCAGCTTCCATCATCACATTGGTCAGGTCAATCCGCCCATCAAAGAGGATACAGGAAATCCCCCCCATCTCCCTGCACTTCTCCTCAAACTCTTCTCCCAGCTCTCTCATCAACTTTTCCTGTGCTCTCTTGACCTTGTTCTTATCAATCACTTTACTTGTGTTGTCTTCTGTGATGATTCCTGCATCAATCAGAGCTGCAGTTGGTATTACTGCAGTTGGTCTCAGCCCTATGCCATACCTAACACTAGCAAGCGCAATATTTGGAATATCATCAGTTTTTCTGTACTTTTGTTGAAGCTGCAGGTTCAGTTTCAGGGAAGAGCTCAACTTCAGGGACAAACTCATCTTCAGCACCACTCTCCAATTCCAGTTCCTCATCATCATCTGCCAAAAATCTTTTAACATCCTTCCTGGCTGCCTTGTCCGCTGCTGCAGCATTTCCCTCCTTGCTCCTTCTCCTTTCCTCAGCCATGTTTTCCATCCCCTACCTTTCCAATTTCCTCACCTGTCTCTTGTGCTCCTGCAGATCAGGGGCCCCCATTTGGTGGGGTCCTTTACTTCCAACCTTCTCTTTCTGTTCCTTGATGTATGCAAGATATTTTAAAGGAATCATTTTCTCTCTGCTGCAGGAAAAGTTAATGTGGGCTTGGATCACACAGCCATCACAGCCTCCCCCCTCACAACTGGTAATCTGACACTTGCAAGTCAAAATATCAAATAATGTGTCTAACTTGACACTGAACCTCTCTTTGGCATCAAGTTTGCCCTTCCCAAGGGAAAACTTCAATGCCTGATTCCAGACTTCCTTGAGCTTGGACATGATGGTCACCTTTTCATTAATAACAGGTGGCTTGAAAAGAGCATTCACTGACCAATCAGACCAGGGAAGATGTCACCCACCAGCTGGTCCACTGGGTAGTTCCTCCTGTCATCTTTACTTTGATCCCTCAAGTAGCTGCCATACCTCAGGATATCTCTCACAGTTGGCAGTTCAGACACCAACAGCTCTCGCCCAGTGCCAACAAGATTACTCAAATGAGAAGTAGATGTTGCCCTTGTTTTTTACTTGAGCCATTCCAGTTGCATCCAGTATTAACCTTACTGTTTTTACTAACAGTAATCAACTAATAATTTTCATAAAGTGCATATTTATTCCAAACTCACAATATTCCAGCAATAAAACGTAATGCACAATGCTACACAGTATCCAAACTCTTTAGGCACTGGTCAGAGGCATTCATGTAAAGCAGATCACCAGAATACAATACTGGTAAAAAATTTGCAGAGATCAAATGTTTTCTTGTCTGAAGGGAGAAACCTAATTTTAAAACAACATTTTCAGTGTGTGACTTGAAAGATAAGTTCTGATCAAAAATAAAACATAGATATGTAGTGACCCGTTCAATGTCAATGTCAGTCCCTTGAACAGTACAAAGGTTGGAGAGAAAATAAGTTAACTTTTTGCCATTTGAGAATATCATGAGTTTGGATTTGTCTGCATTTAATTTGATTTCTAATTTTAAATAAAAGGAAATAAATTCACAGTTATTGTCAAACAGGAGTTAAATAAATGTCCCGCTTATTCTAAGAATGTATTTCACCATATTTAAATGATCGGGAAATTACATTGTAATGATAATAAATCACCTCCCTCGTTCAGATTAATGTTGATCGTTATTTTTTATGATTTAGATGCTTTTATTTTGAAGTTGTTGCTATGTTAAAAAAAGTAATATCTTCTACATATAATAACGGACAAAGTAAAGAATTAAGTGTATGTTTAAATGATAGCACCCCCCGAAGAGGCTCAAGCTCTTATGTTGAGTATGGAGTTTCAATACATTCGAAATTTGGCCATGTAAAATGTTCTCTTGGGTTGCCGCACAGCCAATGCGTGACGTCCTTAGTAAGCGTAACGGACCCCGAACACATCTGGTACATTATTGACACCGGAATCAACACTTTTGTAACCGGAAGGTAAATAGAGGGGAGGCATGGCTAGAATGGGTGATCTGTTTGGTATTTTTGAGCAAAAAACATCATAGACATGTTTTTTATATATTTTTATGTATCTGAGACCAATACTATTGCCTAAAAATAGCATGATAAAACCACTTTAAGAAAAAAAAACATGAAATACATGTACTACCATAATAGTACTACAAATGAACAATTATTTAAATGTATGTTACATTATGTTCAAATCATATTCTTATCACACAAAGCACAATTACAATTGTATATTTACACAATATTTTGGCCTATACAAACAGTGAAAATCATGTGTTTGAAAATAAAAATACATTTGTTAGAAAATGATCATGTATAAATAACTGATATAATATACATTCAGTGATAATCATTCAACATATTTTCTATCCATGGTTTTTCTCCTATTCTACAGTACGGGTTGTGCATATGTAATTTCACATTATGTGTATTGATTGATTAAATATGAGACCTATTGATGAAAACTCAGTGTAATGATACAATGCTTATCTGGTGTTACTACTCCTACTATACATTATATAAAAGTTAAGAGTTCAAAATAAAAGATTATATATTTTATCCCACATTTTTTCCCATGATATGTTTCTTGGTATTTTTTTCTGGCTTGATAAAAAGTATGTAACATTTAGGAGCAAAAATGCTAATCAATAGGCCAAATGCTGAGGATAAAATTGCAAATATTTCAACAGCTACGGTGAACTTCCCTGGAGAGCTGACATATGCTGGGATAAAGGTTATCCAGACAGCACAGAATATCAGCATGCTGAAGGTGATATACTTAGCTTCATTAAAATTATCTGGCAATTTTCTTGCTAGAAATGCCAGGACCAAACAAATTATTGCAAGGATCCCTATGTACCCAATCACTGCATAGAAAGCAGCTTCAGAGCCTGTGTTACATTCTAAAACTATCTTTTTATTGCTGTATCTGAAAACCATGTCTGGGAAAGGTGGTTTTAAGTTAAGCCACAACACACATATTACAATCTGAATCAAAGTGCAGGAAAAAACTATGATCCTTTGCTGTACAGGACCAAACTTTCCTGCTAATTTGTTGCCAGGAAATGTGGCTTTAAAAGCTGTTACAACAACAATAGTTTTTCCCATGACACAGGACATACAAAGTGCAAACGTCACACCAAAAACTGTGTGGCGCAGCATGCATGTCCAGACTGTAGGTCTGCCGATGAAAGTGAGGGGACAGAGAAAACACAAAAAGAGAGAAAACAACAGGAAACAGCTCAGCTCAGAGTTGCTGGCCTTTATCACAGGAGTCTCTCTGAAGCGGATAAAGACCGTCATGGAAGCCAGCGACAGGGAGGCCCCAAGCAGGGATACAACAGTTAAAGCCATTCCCATCGGCTCTTGGTATGTAAGGAACTCAATTATTTTAGGAATGCACTCATCTTTCCTCTCATTGGACCAGTATTCCTGTGTACAGGGTGTGCAGTCAGCTCTACCTGTTGATCACGAACAGAAAGAATCAGTTATGTGTTTGGATTTTACATTTCTCAAAAATGATATACTCATTTTATAAAACATGCAAATATTATATATATATATATAAAAGCAACTTAATTCAAAGTGATGCAGTGACTCTTACCATGATATAGTATACTCTAAACATTAATTATGCGTCTGATACCTGTTGAGTTGGCTATAGTTCCATCAGCACATGGAATACAGTCAAAGCAGCAGCGGGGTTTTCCTTTTATTTGAGCTTTTCTTGTTCCGGCTGGACAAACATTAGAGCACACAGACGTCGGAACCTGAGGGAAGAAAAAGTTTGATAATCTATTATGGACTTGATCTCAAACACAATCGCTAAGCCTGTTGCCATAAGATACAATTATTTTACCATTTTCCCTTTCTTCCACACAATTCTTTCCTCCTGAATGCTGAGCTCCTTATCAGCAGCAGAGGAAAAATGACCCACTGTGACATGTTGCACCTGCCCATCTTTCAGCTGCCAGTTAATCAGGTCATAAGAAGCAGGAGGATCACCATTCTTATCAAAAAACACATTGTCCCCAAACTGATTGATAACATTCACCCTTTGAAGGTGATCCGTGACCTTAGAGAGGGAACAGAATAATTTATAAATATGTATCATTCTTATTGACAACATTATTTCTATGCAGATACAGTATAATGATTGTATATTTGCAAGAGGGTGGCTGTCTCTTGTTCTCACCTCTTTGAGCTGAATTTCTGATGTATTCAAACATGGCCTCACTGATCTTTCTCGGACAGATTGGCAGAACACCAACTGATGTAGTGCATGTGCAACAGCATAAACTGCTTTATACACATTATAGGACACTCTTAGCTGTGTGACATTGAAGAACAAATCCTTGGAATTCAATAATGTCTCATAGCCTGTGCAAATTTCATTTGTTGAATCAGTTACTGCGTCTTCCCCGGGTAAAACAGGTCGACAGCCCACAATAGTCTCCCAGAAATCCTTTACAAAGGCGTCACTTGGATCATCATAAGGGTTAATACCTGTAAGGAATTGTCGTAGGTTTGGAATAGCCATCTTGTTCACAACAAATCCTAGAGCTCCACCAAACGCTTGGTAGATTTCATGGGTGGATGGTCGACTTGCTGTTATCCAGGCCTCACTGCCAATCCACTGTATTCCTGTAATGTTCTGTTTTACAACCTCTTTCATCAGAGGGTAAAAGTCACCCTCTGGAACAAAAGCAAGAATGACTTTGACAGTCGACTGCTTGATAATTTCCACAACCTCCAGAATTTTATCCATACTGTATGTACGTAGAATTTTCCCAACAAATGCAATACAAACCCCAAGCTTTTTAACCTCTTCAGTAAAAGCCAGGATTCCATTTAGCCCGTAGTCATTGTCTGACTGTATGGCACCAATCCACTGCCAGCCAAAGTGTTTCACCAGTGCTGCCAAAGCTTTTGCCTGGAAGTAGTCGCTGGGGATTGTCCGAAAGAAAGTTGGATATTTAGCTCTGTCACTCAGACAGGCACATGTTGAGAAATAACTCACCTAAAAAGAACACCAACAGTCTGAACAAAATGCCAAAAGACAAGCACTACACAAACATTACATTCCACACAATACTAACATAGTAAACATATAATTTATTCTCTTACTATTGGTACTTGAAATGGCCCAAGAGCTCCAGCTATAGCTAAAGACTGAGATGATCCTGACTCTGCTATGAGGGCAGATATAGCTGGAGGACATGATGAATTCATTTCTTTGTCCTCTGTTCCACTAGCCAGTGTTAGTGCAGCACGTAAGGTATTTGTGGGAGATGCACAAGAGTTAAGGATCCTATAGCCGAGAGATATGTTTGGCAGGAGAGCAGGATCTTTGTTTATTTCTTCAATCGCAAATATCATTACTTGAGTCCATCGAAAAGCTCGCAAGTCAAATCTAAAAAGATTTTAGAGATTGAAATAGATTGTGAAAATCCAGAGCTGCAGCTGTACATTTGCAAATATATTTGTAAGATAAAAGTAGAAAGCTAGCAGGATGAAATAAATCAAAATGTATTACAACTTACCCTGCACACTTCGCTCCAGGTGGCTCGCTCGTGAACATTGAAGTGCTTACTATTTCTTTGTTAAATACTGGGAAAATACCCCCAATCATTATGTCTCCCTGCTTAAACAAACCGGGCATGTCAAACCTGTTGAAACGTTCACAGCCAGAAACCCTGTTCAGGTAAAACAAATACAGAGCTAAAATCCTAGCTATCAACATCTTATGCATGTTTGCTTGAAATCATTTGATGGAGATAAAGACATGCTCCTATAACAACTGCGTCTGATAAAGGCGACTCTGCATGCTCTCTTTTCATAAAAGGTTCATTTATTTCCCACGGGGCTCAGCAATCATAACTGGTTAAGATTAGAACAACAGGGAAAGGTGACGGCTATATTCAGGACACACACTATGCAAGCTACAGTATCATGCACATACCAAACAATATAGCATACCCCAATTCCAATAAGATTTACATTTTTGTTTCATGTTACAGGCTAGTCAAATGCCAGCAAACTGCTCAGCACTCAAACAGTGTGGTAAAGTGTTGGGACATATAGCTCTATGACACACACACACACACACACACACACACACACACACACACACACACACACACACACACACACACACACACACACACACACACACACACACACACACACACACACACACACACACACACACACACACACACACACACACACACACACACACACACACACACACACACAGTTGTGGAAAACGTTTTGATATTTGTTTGAATAACTTACTTTTCCAATTTAGTAGATATTTCAATTTAATAGCCTAAATATGAGACTAACATATGCGAAATTAACATAATACAGATAAAGAATGAATATTTCACGAAATACATATACAATAAAATAAAAGGTTAGTGCTCTCCTATCTTCTCTATACAATTTTAAATCATGAGTTGCTGTGCTTTTGTCACCTCAGCGTTTTCTGCAGTTAATAACAAGTCTTAACATCAACAGATATAAGTCTTCTTTGAAACTTTTGCGTGAATTATTTTTTTATTCAACTCAATAACTAAAGGCCAGCAGTTTTATTTTGGGATCAGAACCCAGCCAGCAGTTGACCTATCCGTGTGTGTCTCTGCTGCTCCAATGGATGTAGAATATACAATAACAATAATATTTGCAGGAGTCTATTTGTGATTTCTATGAATAGGGTATCCTGATTGGTTTTATTGTGTTTGTCTGTTATGACCTGGCTCAAAAGGCCACAACAAAGAGGAGACATACCATATCAAAGGTTAACAAAATATGTTTATTTAAGCAAGTAATCCAAATTAATCAAATTAAGTTAAGTGCAAAGTACGTAAAGCATGAGGTGTGGATGTCAGTGGTATCAGTAGTGTAATGCAAGGTAAGGGTCGCATGGACATGTATGTGTGAGGTGCACAAAGTAAAGCAACGGAAGTAACCAATAGCATACTCAACAGAACCGGGTGGCTGTAGGAGAAAGCAGAGAGGAGCAGAGAGGCTTTAAGTAGCTGCAGAGCACCAGACCCAGGTGCCCTGAATTACTGCAATCAAGGCTGCACACAGCAGAGCCACAACCTCTCCAGATGAACCCAAAGGGGCATCACAGTGTCCTACATATTTCATAATATATTTTCAAAAAACCAAGACTTATATTTCTTATCTAGTTTATCGGTGACAAGGAAAAGGGCCTTACGAAGGTGTGAGTAGTGTATTTAGGTTAGCTGAGGAGATCATTATGTTCCCCAGATAAAGGGTTCTTGCTGAAATGTATAATATATGTATTTTAATAATTGTTGTACTTGTACTAACCCTGTTCAGTGAACCGATTGTCTAGTAAATAGCAGTATAGTTCCAAAGTAGTTGTGAATGGTCTGATTTGTCCACAGTAACACATCATTGACTTCTCAGGAGTTGAACACACGACTACTGTGGCTGATTTCACTTTTTTTTCCAACCCAAGGGACAATCTGATATTTTGTAGCTGAAGTGATACACCTTTTAGTTTGTATCAGAATTGGATCCTTGCATAACAACTGTTAGACCCTGCTGAATAATGTTTTAAAATGTGTGTCTTTCTGAGCGTTGCCTCTCAGGCTTTCCAGTCTGTGTGCAGTGTCAGTTGTCCTCCAGGTTCCCGCATCGCCAGGAGAAAGGGGGAACCCATCTGCTGTTTTGACTGTGTCCCCTGTGCTGAGGTAGAAGTCAGTAATAATACTGGTGAGTTGGTGTTCTGGCTGTTATCATCTTTTCTCCTTTCTTGACGTTTCTGAAAGTGACTTCTTTAAACTAAAAAAGTGTTCTTTTATACCGCCTACAGATTCTTTCAACCCACTCTCTTGTCTGCGTATAAATGACATGACTTTACACATTGGAAATGCGTGCAATAGATATGCAGAAGTCCGATTTTGTGTGCATATGATATGCTAACCATTCCCATTGAGATCTGATACCGAGTTTTGCGTGCATTTGATATGCCACGTTTTGTCCGTCGGGTCTTGGTAGACCGGAAGCTGTGTGGTTCATAAAAACATGTTCTTAGCCACGATTATTTTTTTGCCGTCTGTGAGAGCTTCAGAATAATGAAATCTGTATTTTTTTAAATCTTTTTTTCCTTCTAATTTGTTATTCTTCTCTAAATAACACACTGTTATTTACTCAACAATAACACACAATTATCCTTGCTTTTATTTATTTGTTTAATTCTATAATCTTGGGATTTTTAGCATGCTTTTTAGCCGTAAATAAAGTCACCGGAAACAGACGTAGACGGTAAACTGATTACCCAAGATCCTCAACTTGAAGCTCGGGATGTTTTAGCCGCAATGCACGTTGGGATATGGTGTTAATGCGATATGATATCCAAAAAGAAAATCTGAGTTTAGGATGGCCGAAGACACTACACTACCCATAATCCCCAGCTATCGTTTGGGACTACAGTCTTGTTGACAAACCCCGTGATTAATCTTCAAGCTCTGGGATTGGATGTTGGAGTGGCAGTGCGCCAAGGTTATGCCGAGCGTCAAACTCTTTGAAATGGAACGAAACCACGGCAGACTATTCAAAACTGGACTCCAACGCCCCCCCAGAACCACACATGCTGGCTATTGTGTTTCGCAACATATTCTACTATGGCACGTCTCTACTGGGAATTGTAGTTTTAAAAGACGTTTTCGTTGTACCCAAAATTAGAAGTTGACAGTATTAAACTGTGTACAGCCCTGGAGGTGTAGGCGATAGGAAACTAATTGGTGTGTACACATTTAAAACATGTAATTACTAAATGGGTGAAAATCGCTTTTATCCATAATGGGCAGCATTAATATATACCCACATGAGAGCTCATTGTTTCTTTGTAATTCTACTCCACTACAATTCAGAGGTTAACCTGGTATTTTTACTCCAATACATTTATTTTAGTTACTTTGCAGATTCTGATTAATGATGTGAAATATAACCCTTAAAGCAGACTTTAGTTACACCTGAGTAAAATTCAGGGAAAGGTGATTGTCAAGTGCCAACAACCAGAGAGATATTTGATAGTTGGTGCTTGAGAAGACTAAACATTTATCTGCAGATCTCTATAAAGTATATTAATTACTCGTTATTCTCTACTAATAGTTAATTAAAAACTGTATATAATTGCTATTTTGCACATCCCTTTCAATATTTCAATATTTTCAAAGGTTTACACGACTACGGTGTTATGCAATGAATGAAAAACTTGGGTCCCAGGTTCCTCAACAGTGCATTACAAGACATCTATCAATGTGTCTATACCTTCACCATTAAACTATATAATTCTGCACATTTCTTATACTATCTACATACATAAGAGTATCATTAATGTGTATAACATCAGTTAAAATAAGTGCTTCAACATAGTTAACATTGAAGGAAAGCAATATATTGGACGTTAAGTACTTTGTCAGGCTTAATATATGTATCTGTGGATAAATACCTCCAAAGCTTTTTTCTTATTTAAACGAAGACTTTAACCTAAAGTATTCTTTAATGTGTTAATAAAGGTGAATTAGATTGTCTGTTTTGCACATCCTCATATTAATATCATTGTACATCCGACACTAAACTGTTTTATTGTAGAGATCACTTACAGTATCTTCTTGATTATTTTATATTCTATATTTCTATCATTGACCTTCTACTTTCTCCCTATGAAAGTATGTAGGCTACTCTTGATATTTTTTTCATCAAATAACATTATTCAATAAAAATAACATTAATCAACACAAATAATTAAATAACGTGCTTTAACCACTAGGCACAAGGTACACACAGCATACTAATAATAACTTTGTATTATTAGTGTACGACACTTATCTATGTATAACATCTTAAGATGTGTAGTTTTATTCATGTTTTTACTAATGCTGTCACAATTATCGCGTTAACGGAGGTAATTCCTTTTTTGTATTAATTGCGTTCAAATATTTAACGCATTTAACGCATGTGCAGAATGGCCCGCCCCATACATCCCACCAGTGGCAGCGCCAGGGTATGGCTGGGGTAGGCTACACCCATACCAAGAAATGGCTTAGCCCCACCATGAAAAATGATGTTAAAGTAAGCAAAATAAAGTCTGCCAACTCGCGCCGAGAATTGCACAGACAGCAGTTAGTAAGATTGATTTCAGTAGCCACTTGTCTGGAAATACAGAAGACCAGAAACTGTTTTGAAAACTTTTGTCACGTAGTGATCGTCTTCTCAATAGAACATCTTTGATAATGTCTTCTGGCCAATCAGAATCAAGATAACGGCGTGGTGTTGTTGCAGGAAGTCCCGATGGAGAATACTTTTGCTGTAGCACAGGGGTGCACATAACTGGTACGCAGGTTATGTGCGTAATCTGAAAAGCGTACCGTCACTTGTGTCACAAAGAGCATTTGCGTACCAACGTACTTGTGAAGCTTTTCCAGAAGGCGGTTAGATAACCGGACGACAGAGTCGGTCTCCGTACACAGACAGGACTGCTGTTAACGTCGGTCTGTACAACGGAATTGTGCCAAAACTACGCCGACCGGCTGCGGAGGGAGACTCCCCCCCTTCACTGGAGAACTGCGCTAAAACAGCTGATCACAACGTTCACACTTTGTGGTCACGAAGTACTCCACTAGCCCCCCCCGTCGACTTTCCTGAAGTACTCCCCCGTTGATAGAAAACAACACACGAATTAAGACCCCACGGTTTGATGATTGATAGGTGTGTGGGCTGTCTTTCATTTTCACACAGAAAAATGTTATAATAAACATACATACTGTATGTTAAATGGGTATATCCGTCTTCTTTCATTTATCTTTCTGTGATGTGAATGTCCCTGCATGGGCACTGATTAACTGAACTGAAACAGGTGTGTTAATCAGTGGAGGGACTCACAGCTGGGAAACTGACAGCTGAGAGAGAAAAGGCAGTGGAGAACTGTGAATGGGGGTTGGAGGACGCTCGGATGTGACTCGGCACTCTTTTGGGTGGGAGGGTGTCGTTCGCAGCGGATAGAGCTGCCGGCGACGAAGACAGCCAGACAGGAAAGACGTTCGAGTGTCGGGATCAGGAAGCCTGTTACCTCCTATAGATAGTCAGGGCCGGGGTTTTAGTGAGTGCGAGCCGCGATCCCTCCTTATGCACGGCGGTGCCCAAGCAACACGGACACCAGCTGTGATTTAGTTCACGTCGTCCGGCGAAGCCCATCCCCGGGGAGTTGGACGGTGTCCCAAGCGTAGACCCCAGGGGAGGGTCTCGCCAACTGGCGAGTTACGTATACTCATTTATATTGTTGTATGGCGGATTTTAGAAGTATTTAACAGTGTAAAGAAGGAGAACAGCAGGGGAGCGGCTACCACGAATTGGAACCTTCGCTCTAAATTGTTGGTTGGGTCATTGCAGTGTGGGTGTGCTGTGTGTGTTCATAATTGCCTAGTTGTGTGCCTCCGGCAGAGGGTGTTTGCATGCTGTGTTCTTAGTGTGGTGTGGCGCGTTAAATGCTAGTAAAACTAGCCCTGCTGAAGTGTATTTAAAAGTGGACTCCACAGTCTAGTGGGGGTTTCTGGTGCCCCGTGGACTCGCTTCCTCTTGTTCTCTCCTCTCCTCTTACCAGTGAACTGTTGTGGGTAAAATAAAGATTGTCCTATATTTTGTACAAAGCTGCCTCTGTATTTATTAGAAGGTTCTGACAAAGTGGTAGTGTTTCCTGCCACACCTGAGCAAATCCAATATTACATTTCCATTCCCACAACAATAAAGAAATTGAATATTTTGGACATAGTGGTGATTAATCATGATTAATTAATTTTTCAGCTGTGATTAATCTGATTAAAATGTTTAATCGTTTGACAGCCCTAGTTTTTACATAATTGTACAGGATATTGCTATACTATTTCTCATGCTTTACTTCTAACATTAATATCTGATTTATAAAACATCACAGACGGAAAGGTATATTCGTCATTTAATGGTAAGCTATTGCAATTTTTATTCCATAGATGTGTCTCCAATCACCCAAAACCCCTGACTATTCTTTCAACTCAGTATTTCCATTCTTATATTCAAAGAAAATCAGCAATATCTTTAAAAACTACAAGTCCTTTTCTATCAGCTGTGCACCGTTATGGTGTGAATATAACCTATCTACCAATTGGATCAAATATAAAAGTCAGCCAAATTAAGGTTGATACTGCAAGGAGACGTATTATATGAAAAAAAATGGAAGATGTTGTTTAATTGCTGATATATTTATGATCCACGTCACGTTTTCAGTTTTGGTGGCAGTTCTTACTGTTTGTCTAGAAGTCTTCTCATCAGGGCTCTATAAATAAAGAACTACGGCAGATATGTAATATGTAATGCAGCCGAATCATGTGTTACAAAGCCGTTATGTGATGACTTCCAAAGAGAAAAGCAAGCACACTCGGAATAAAGTATCATTTTCTTTTTTTAAATGTTTTTCGGATTTCATATTGCATTAACACCATATCCCAACATGCATTGCGGCTAAACAATCCAATCACCGAGCTTCTAGCTGAGGATCTTGGGTAATCAGTTCAGTGGGTTTTTGTTGTGTATCGCGATGTTGCTCGAAATGTCCCTTATAGGCCTACGTCTGTCTCTGGTGACTTTATTTTGAAATTCTGTTCCTGAGAAACGGCTAAAAAGCCAGAGATTATAGAATTCAAGGAATAAATAAAAACAAGGATAATTGTGTGTTATTGAGTAAATAACAGTGTGTTATTCAGAAAAGAATAACAAATTAGAAAAAAAATCCAGATTTCATTATTCTGAGGCTCCGAGACCCATTTATTTTACTCACAGAAGGCAAAAAAAGTCTGAAATTATACAATTTAAAATAAAAACAATAATTGTGGCTTGATATTGAGTAAGAACATGTTTTTATGAACCGCACAGCTTCCGGTCTACCAAGACCCGACGGACAAAACGTGGACGCAAAACTTGGCATCAGATCTCAATGGGAATGGTTAGCGTATCATATGCACGCAAAATCGGACTTCTGCGTATCTATTGCACGCATTTCCAAAATGTAAAGTCGTGTCATGGTGACGTGCAACAACATTAACCTTTCTGTTGGTCAGTTGTTAGCAGACCCTTCACGCGATGGCAGAGCGAACAGGTACAGGTAGGGCCCATAATGATAGCCCTATAGTTTAAATCTACTACCTTCACATAAACATATGGAAATGGGTTACTATTTAAAAAAAATTATGTATTTAGGAAGCTATCAATGTGATTTTAAGTGGGGGTCGACCTCAAATCCTCTAAGGGGGTCTGGGGGCATGCTCCCCCGGTAAGATTTTTTATTTTATTTTGGAGTTAAATGCATCAATCTGGTGCATTTTGAGGGGAAAATAAAGAGACTAGATCTAATGAAACACCTATATTAAACATAACTGTATACATTTCAATAATCATAAAATCATGGCCATAACCAATAACATACCATTTCCAATATGAAAAAACACTGAAACTTGTTTATTAATTTATTTTTGGTTCATTTATAGTTGTGAGTGTGTCTGTGCTCCTGAATCAGCCTCTCCTGTCTCTCTCCTCTCCTCCCTGCTCCTCTTTGAGGCAGCAGCAAATACTAGTTTTAGCTCTCAACAAGTTTTAAAAGTGTATCTTACCTTTTTTCACCTAGTTAAGTTTTTATTTATTTATTCATGCATATTTTACTAATCACTACCCTCTCAAATGGAAATACGTGTTTTCATAAATGGTGACCAAACCGTTTGAGACCCGCTGAGAACTTAGACTAAGTTAACTATCTAAACACTCAGAGAGTCCTTTACGTCACCTGAGCTGAGGTTATCCCGAGCTTGAATGACACACAGACCAATCAAGGGGCTTTGATTTATGATCTGCAGTGGCCATGTCGGCAGGCAGTCACCCTGTGTGAGGCAGGCCACTTAACAGGCCAGAAGGAGGCGAGATAAGAGCAAGGGAGCGAGGGATCATTGTCCACAAGTTAATCGATCGCAGATGGCGTCGTGGTCACGGACGAATACAAAAACAATTATTTAAAAAAAAATTATAAAAAAGAAAAAAAACTAAATGGGTCACGAAATATACTTGGGCGGCCGTTAATATATTATATATATCTATATATTAATATATATTTTCATCCTAGGTATACCTCAACTATGAGAGACAAAATGAGGAAAACAAATCCAGAAAATCACATTGTCTGATTTTTTAAGAATTTATTTGCAAATGATGGTGGAAAATAAGTATTTGGTCACCTACAAACAAACAAGATTTCTGGCTCTCACAGACCTGTAACTTCTTCTTTAAGAGCCTCCTCTGTCCTCCACTTGTTAACTGTATTAATGGCACCTGTTTGAACTCGTTATCAGTATAAAAGACACCTGTCCACAACCTCAAACAGTCACACTCCAAACTCCACTATGGCCAAGACCAAAGAGCTGTCAAAGGACACCAGAAACAAAATTGTAGACCAGCACCAGGCTGGGAAGACTGACTCTGCAATAGGTAAGCAGCTTGGTGTGAAGAAATCAACTGTGGGAGCAATTATTAGAAAATGGAAGACATACAAGACCACTGATAATCTCCCTCAATCTGGGGCTCCATGCAAGATCTCACCCCGTGGGGTCAAAATGATCACAAGAACGGTGAGCAAAAATCCCAGAACCACACGGGGGGACCTAGTCAATGACCTGCAGAGAGCTGGGACCAAAGTAACAAAGGCTACCATCAGTAACACACTACGCTGCCAGGGACTCAAATCCTGCAGTGCCAGATGTGTCCCCCTGCTTAAGCCAGTACATGTCCAGGCCCGTCTGAAGTTTGCTAGAGAGCATTTAGATGATCCAGAAGAGGATTGGGAGAATGTCATATGGTCAGATGAAACCAAAATAGAAGTTTTTGGTAAAAACTCAACTAGATGTGTTTGGAGGAGAAAGAATGCTGAGTTGCATCCAAAGAACACCATACCTACTTGGAAACATGGGGGTGGAAACATCATGCTTTGGGGCTGTTTTTCTGCAAAGGGACCAGGACGACTGATCTGTTTAAAGGAAAGAATGAATGGGGCCATGTATCGTGAGATTTTGAGTGACAATCTCCTTCCATCAGCAAGGGCATTGAAGATGAAACGTGGCTGGGTCTTTCAGCATGACAATGATCCCAAACACACCGCCCGGGCAACAAAGGAGTGGCTTCGTAAGAAGCATTTCAAGGTCCTTGAGTGGCCTAGCCAGTCAGCAGATCTCAACCCCATAGAAAATCTTTGGAGGAGTTGAAAGTCTGTGTTGCCTAGTGACAGCCCCAAAACATCACTGCTCTAGAGGAGACCTGCATGGAGGAATGGGCCAAAAATACCAGCAACAGTGTGTGAAAACCTTGTGAAGACTTACAGAAAACGTTTGACCTCTGTCATTGCCAACAAAGGGATGAGATGAACTTTTGTTATTCACCAAATACTTATTTTCCACCATAATTTGCAAATAAATTCTTTAAAAATCGACAATGTGATTTTCTGGATTTTTTTTTTTTCTCATTTTGTCTCTCATAGTTAAGGTATACCTAGGATGAAAATGACAGGCCTCATCTTTTTAAGAACTTGCACAATTGGTGGCTGACTAAATACTTTTTTGCCCCACTGTACCTGGGCGGCCCACCCAAGTATAGTCTTTGTGTGGGAAACCCTGCATCTACTTTTAGTAGTTTGTTTACATTTTTTAATGATGTTGTTTTTGTTTGTAGAAGTGCATCATTCCTTGATTTATTGTAAAATGAATCTGAACTTTTTGATCTGTTATGATGATAAACTGAAGCAATTTCTAAATCAACCCAATTAACCGAGTTTGAAATCGTCATACTTAGTTTATAAGGAAATGATGAAGAGGAACAAATTAAATGATTTAAAAATGATATCTATGTAGGTGGTGACGCTGTTGGCGGTTCTAGTGTTAACAGAAATTTAAATTAAATATGTGTAATGGCAAATGCCATATATGATTTTCTTACCTGGAATTCTGCCTTTTTGAAAATACTTTTTGATTGAGTCTCTTAGCTTGTCCGCAGTTCTAGGGTTAATATTAATCTAATATGATTGTCATCGGTCTAAATTAGATTTCAAATGATTAACTGTGTATGTAAATAAGATCATGGTGTGGGTGGAATCCATTTTCATAACCACTGTCTTTTAACTGATTTAAATTTGGAAACTGGGCTTATTCATCAGAATTTCATATGACTTGACTTGCTTGACATGAGCAATGACTTGACTTGACTTGCTTGACTCTCATCACAGTGACTTGGGACTTGCTTGATACTTGTAGGTCAAGACTTGAGACTTGCTCATGACTTGCACATGTAGGACTTAATCCCACCTCTGGTTTTGCCCTCTGCATTTCATGCCTCCTGGCCAAGACAGTAGTGGTCCTCATGGCTCTCAGGTCTACACTGCCAGTAAGTAATGCCATGAAGTGGTTTGAACCCACGCAACAGAGAGCCAGTGTGCTTTTAGGAACAGTTGTTCAGGTACAAACACTTTCCATAAATACATTTTGAAAATGTAAATGTCAAATTCAAATCAACATCCTCTTTTTCCCTCCACTCAGGTTATAATCTGTTTTATCTGGCTGCTCACCAGTCCACCTCTTGCCAACAACAACAACAACAACAACAACAGCAGCAGCAGCAACAACAACAACAACACAGATCACAGTGCTGTCATCATCATTGAGTGTGTGACTGGCTCAGAGATTGGCTTTTGGTGTGTTCTTGGATACATCAGCATCTTGGCCTGCATGTGCCTCCTAATGGCATTTTTTGCTCGAAAGCTGCCTGACAATTTCAATGAGGCAAAGTTCATCAACTTCAGCATGTTGATATTCCAACCCATTCTCATAAAAAATGTGTAATAACTACGTTGGTCCACAACGTTTGTGTATATGATATGTCAATAAACCTTAGAGAATCTTGAAATCTTGAAAGGGATGTGCAAAATAGTAATTATATACAGTCTTTAATTAACTATTAGTAGAGAATAACGAGTAATGAATATACTTTATAGGGATCCTATTAATATCTAATAATAAAAATAATGAAATTCAATAACATGCTTTAACCACTAGGTGTCCCTTTATATCAGGAGTGCACGTTTATGGTGTAAATACAGCCTATCTACCAATTGGATCAAATATAAAAGTCAGCCGAATTAGTGTTGACAGTGCAAGGAGATGTATTGTGTGAAAATATATGTAGTTGTTTAGAGAAGATGTTGTTTAATTGTTGATATATTTATGATCCACGTCACGTTTTCAGTGTTGGCGGCAGTTCCTCATGTTTGTCTAGAAGTCTTCTCATCAAGGCTCTATAAATAGAGAATTACAGCAGATATGTAACATTTAATGCAGCCAAACCGTGTATTACAATGCCGTTATGTAATGACCTCCAAAGAGAAAAGCAAGCACACTCGGAATAAAGTGTTTTCGGTCTGTTTCCGGTATTTGTTTATGACGATGTGATGTGAGATGTGACATGTGAGACTGGAATTGCACAGGGGAAAATAAAGTATCTATGGCACCATTTTAGATGGGGATTTTGTTAAACTAATACGTTTGCGCTGTGGACCAACACTATACATTGACGGGGAAGGGGGTAGCAATAAAGATAACACCATTAAACAGTTACACAACATAACAGAAATAATATCGAAAGCAGCGTCCCTAGCAACCACCTTGGTAACAATGAAAACGTTGTATAGACACAATTTCCTGAAGTAATCTTCGTAATAACTAGCAAACTAAAGATCACTGCACACATAATCTGAAATAACAACTCATATTTCTCGCATCAAATGACATCAAAACGCATTTTAATGGCCAAACTACCCTTAAAATAGGCATTTTACACCGAGAATAAAAGGAAGTTCCGCCATGTTTTTTTTTTCTGCAGGGAGAAATGTGAAGATCACGTGACATAGACGCCAGCCATTGGAATGAATGGTGAACAACAACGTAGGGATCTTGCAATTTCAGAGGCGTTTTTGTAGAAATACTACGTGGACCAACGTCGTTTTTTTGTGAGACTGGGTTGGATATTCTTCGCAGTGTGGATTACATTTATTCCAGTTTATGTGAGCACAGCTGGGAAATATACTGTGGCCGTCCATATTTTTGCTATTTTAGCCTCAGCTTTTGGTGTCCTTTTTTGCATTTTTGCTCCAAAGTGCAGTACTGGAACCAGACAAAAACAGCAAGACAAATATGATGCAAAGATAAATATTAACTGTACGCGTATGTGTTGCTAAAATTGTACATGTATGAGTAACCAATTTCAAACAAATATATCTCTGTTGTCAGAGAACTTAAGATTCATGCTGGAAATAAAATAAGACAAACCCTGCTTAAGTACTTTTGATTAATGACTAACATCTGATATCATAATGATCCAAATATTGACAGTTTTAGAAGTTATTGTTGCGTATATTTGAACTGCAATTTGATTTATAATTTAAATGTTATAATTAGGGCCGGGACTTTAACGCGTTAATTAAGATTAATTAATTACACAAAAATTAACGTGTTAAAAAAATTAACGCATTTTAATCGCACTTATTTTTGCACCGCGGAACCTTTCTCACTGGATGAGTTTCAGGGGTACCGATTATACTGGAGCACCAACTAACGTTCATTACTTCAGACAACAACAAACCACAGTGAACAATAGTCAAACATGAACGAAGAAGCTGATGAGACCGCTTTGGTTGGCCCCGTGGATGGGACATTTTGTTTTAAAAAACGGACGGCGTCAATAAGAGCACGGTTGTTTGCAAATTATGCAAAAAGGAATTCGCATATCACCGCAGCACATCAAGCCTCAAGTATCACCTCAATGCAAAACATATAGCAGCTAGCGTGGATGTTAGCCCGACTCGGAGTACAAGGACCCACACCCAATTCGCGTTGATCAAACAGTGGCCTATGCAACAGAGAGATTTTATCTTTCATCAGGATATTGGAAGAATAGGAGGGATTGAGGTCAATCACTGGCACTTTTTTATTTTATTTTAAATGGTACACTTTATGTTGAACTATTTATGACATTGTTGGTGCAACTGGCACTTTATGTTGAACTGTTTATTGTTTTGGCCAAGGTTATTGAGAGAGTTGGACTGAAATTGATTAGATTTTTTAAATCAACTGTTGGTAAATCAACAAAGTCTGTTGTGGCCTCTGAAGCATCAGAGAGATGTTTTCTAATAGTCAGGGTTTCCAATGTTCTGAATGTACTTGAAAGTATTGTGTTTTACTTAAAAAACAAAGTGTTATAGTTTACAGAAGGTCTACCTACCTATAGGCTACCTGAATCTCTGAAATGTACTATATTCCTAAATATGCTATTGCTACACTTTATGGCAAAAATTGCACTTTTCTGTTGGTCTTGGTTAAGTACCACCTTGAAAAAAAAATAAACAATGTTTTGTTGCTTAAGCTTATGTATTCAGTCATTATTCAATGGTATACTAAAATCCATGGGAAAAAAATTGCTTCTCACTGTTCTCAGGTCAAATATTTATATGTGATTAAAAATGCGATTAATTTCGATTAATTAATTACAAAGCCTCTAATTAATTAGATTCATTTTTTTTAATCGAGTCCCGGCCCTAGTTATAATTGATTAGATTGTTAGAATAAGGGGGGCACATCTCATCCATGGTTAAGAGTCATATTTATGTATTGTAATTTTCATTGAACCAAATACAGTAAATTATTTAAGTGAGGAGAAAAATACCTTTTTATTTATTTTGCCAATGTTCAAATAGAAAATATGTTTATTTTAATTATGATTGGAAATAAAACACAACTACTACCAGAGCCAGATGTCTGATTTTTGTTTATTGACAAATATACTTAAGAAAAGAAAACTTTAAATACATGTACTACCATATAGTACTACAAATGAACAATTAATTATATTTATGTTACATGCATATGTTCAAATCACATTCTTATCACACAAAGCACAATTACAAATGTATATTTACACAATATTTGCCTATACAAACAGTGAAAATCCTCTGTTGGGAAATAAAAATACATTTCTTAGAAAATGATAATTTATCAAAAACTGATATAATATACATTCAGTGATTATCATTCAACATATTTTCTATCCATGGTTTTTCTCCTATTGTACAGTACAGTATTGTGCATATGTAATTTCACATCATGTGTACTGATTGATTAAATATCAGACCTATTGATGAAAACTCAGTATAATGATACAATGCTTATCTGGTGTTACTACTCCTACTATACATTATATAAAAGTTAAGAGTTCAAAATAAAAGATTATATATTTTATCCCACATTTTTTCCCATGATATGTTTCTTGGTATTTTTTTCTGGCTTGATAAAAAGTATGTAACATTTAGGAGCAAAATTGCTAATCAATAGGCCAAATGCTGAGGATAAAATTGCAAATATTTCAACAGCTACGGTGAACTTCCCTGGAGAGCTGACATATGCTGGGATAAAGGTTATCCAGACAGCACAGAATATCAGCATGCTGAAGGTGATATACTTAGCTTCATTAAAATTATCTGGCAATTTTCTTGCTAGAAATGCCAGGACCAAACAAATGATTGCAAGGATCCCTATGTACCCAATCACTACATAGAAAGCAGCTTCAGAGCCTGTGTTACATTCTAAAACTATCTTTTTATTGCTGTATCTGAAAACCATGTCTGGGAAAGGTGGTTTTAAGTTAAGCCACAACACACATATTACAATCTGAATCAAAGTGCAGGAAAAAACTATGATCCTTTGCTGTACAGGACCAAACTTTCCTGCTAATTTGTTGCCAGGAAATGTGGCTTTAAAAGCTGTTACAACAACAATAGTTTTTCCCATGACACAGGACATACAAAGTGCAAACGTCACACCAAAAACTGTGTGGCGCAGCATGCATGTCCAGACTGTAGGTCTGCCGATGAAAGTGAGGGGACAGAGAAAACACAAAAAGAGAGAAAACAACAGGAAACAGCTCAGCTCAGAGTTGCTGGCCTTTATCACAGGAGTCTCTCTGAAGCGGATAAAGACCGTCATGGAAGCCAGCGACAGGGAGGCCCCAAGCAGGGATACAACAGTTAAAGCCATTCCCATCGGCTCTTGGTATGTAAGGAACTCAATTATTTTAGGAATGCACTCATCTTTCCTCTCATTGGACCAGTATTCCTGTGTACAGGTTGTGCAGTCAGCTCTACCTGTTGATCACGAACAGAAAGAATCAGTTATGTGTTTGGATTTTACATTTCTCAAAAATGATATACTCATTTTATAAAACATGCAAATGTTATATATATATATAAAAGCAACTTAATTCAAAGTGATGCAGTGACTCTTACCATGATATAGTATACTCTAAACATTAATTATGCATCTGATACCTGTTGAGTTGGCTATAGTTCCATCAGCACATGGAATACAGTCAAAGCAGCAGCGGGGTTTTCCTTTTATTTGAGCTTTTCTTGTTCCGGCTGGACAAACATTAGAGCACACAGACGTCGGAACCTGAGGGAAGAAAACGTTTGAAAATCTATTATGGACTTGATCTCAAACACAATCGCTAAACCTGTTGCCATAAGATACAATTATTTTACCATTTTCCCTTTCCTCCACACAATTCTTTCCTCCTGAATGCTGAGCTCCTTATCAGCAGCAGAGGAAAAATGACCCACTGTGACATGTTGCACCTGCCCATCTTTCAGCTGCCAGTTAATCAGGTCATAAGAAGCAGGAGGATCACCATTCTTATCAAAAAACACATTATCCCCAAACTGATTGATAACATTCACCCTTTGAAGGTGATCCGTGACCTTAGAGAGGGAACAGAATAATTTATAAATATGTATCATTCTTATTGACAACATTATTTCTATGCAGATACAGTATAATGATTGTATATTTGCAAGAGGGTGGCTGTCTCTTGTTCTCACCTCTTTGAGCTGAATTTCTGATGTATTCAAACATGGCCTCACTGATCTTTCTCGGACAGATTGGCAGAACACCAACTGATGTAGTGCATGTGCAACAGCATAAACTGCTTTATACACATTATAGGACACTCTTAGCTGTGTGACATTGAAGAACAAATCCTTGGAATTCAATAATGTCTCATAGCCTGTGCAAATTTCATTTGTTGAATCAGTTACTGCGTCTTCCCCGGGTAAAACAGGTCGACAGCCCACAATAGTCTCCCAGAAAACCTTTACAAAGGCGTCACTTGGATCATCATAAGGGTTAATGCCTGTAAGGAATTGTCGTAGGTTTGGAATAGCCATCTTGTTCACAACAAATCCTAGAGCTCCACCAAACGCTTGGTAGATTTCATGGGTGGAGGGTTGACTTGCTGTTATCCAGGCCTCACTGCCAACCCACTGTATTCCTGTAATGTTCTGTTTTACAACCTCTTTCATCAGAGGGTAAAAGTCACTTTCTGGAACAAAAGCAAGAATGACTTTGACAGTCGACTGCTTGATCATTTTCACAACCTCCAGAATTTTATCCATACTGTATGTACGTTTAATTTTCCCAACAAATGCAATACAAACCCCAAGCTTTTTAACCTCTTCAGTGAAAGCCAGGATTCCATTTAGCCCGTAGTCATTGTCTGACTGTATGGCACCAATCCACTGCCAGCCAAAGTGTTTCACCAGTGCTGCCAAAGCTTTTGCCTGGAAGTAGTCGCTGGGGATTGTCCGAAAGAAAGTTGGATATTTAGCTCTGTCACTCAGACAAGCACATGTTGAGAAGTAACTCACCTAAAAAGAACACCAACAGTCTGAACAAAAAGCCAAAAGACAAGCACTACACAAACATTACATTCCACACAATACTAACATAGTAAACATATAATTGATTCTCTTACTATTGGTACTTGAAATGGCCCAAGAGCTCCAGCTATAGCTAACGACTGAGATGATCCTGCCTCTGCTATGAGGGCAGATATAGCTGGAGGACATGATGAATTCATTTCTGTGTCCTCTGTTCCACTAGCCAGTGTTAGTGCAGCACGTAAAGTATTTGTGGGAGATGAACAAGAATTAAGGATCCAATAGCCGAGAGATATATTTGGCAGGAGAGCAGGATCTTTGTTTATTTCTTCAATCGCAAATATCATTACTTGAGTCCATCGATAAGCTCGCAGGTCAAATCTAAAAAGATTTTAGAGATTGAAATAGATTGTGAAAATCCAGAGCTGCAGCTGTACATGTGCTAGACATTTGTAAGATAAAAGTAGAAAGCTAGCAGGATGAAATAAATCAAAAATGTATTACAACTTACCCTGCACACTTCGCTCCAGGTGGCTCGCTCGTGAACATTGAAGTGGTTACTATTTCTTTGTTAAATATTGGGAAAATACCCCCAATCATTATGTCTCCCTGCTTAAACAAACCGGGCATGTCAAACCTGTTGAAACGTTCACAGCCAGAAACCCTGTTCAGGTAAAACAAATACAGAGCTAAAATCCTAGCTATCAACATCTTATGCATGTTTGCTTGAAATCATTTGATGGAGATGAAGACAAGCTCCTATAACAACTGGGTCTGATAAAGGCGACTCTGCATGCTCTCTTTTCATAAAAGGTTAATTTATTTCCCACGGGGCTCAGCAATCATAACTGGTTAAGATTAGAACAACAGGGAAAGGTGACGGCTATATTCAGGACAGACACTATGCAACAGTGGCGGCTGGTGGAAAATATTTGTGGTGGGGCTGTTGTTGATATAGTGAGTAAAAACATTTTTTTTGGGAGAAATTACCCCTTAAATTGGGACTTCTGGTGATGTAATGGCCCCATAAAATCGTGGTTCTAGGGCCGGGAACAACCAGGCTGAGTCGGGCTGAGTATGCTAAACTAACTGCGGTCAAGCCAGACTCCACTCGGGAAAACCTAGTCAAGCCAGCCCTCACGTGATATTGCGGTGCGCGAATATCCTATGCATTACGGTAGAGTAAAAAAAAAAATCATCCCTCTGTGTTTAGATGAGAATAAAACAAAAACTGTTTTGTATCAAAGACTCATTTCACTTCAGGGTGATAGCAGGACATCCCATCTAGTCACTCAGAAAAAAATCAGGACATTCTGATGTAGAGTTTCAAAATAAAAGACCTTTCAAGTCTCATATATGAGCTATCATCCCTGTTTTTGGATGAGAATAAAAACAAAGACTGTCCAGTTTCAAAGATCCATCTCACTCCAGGTTGATAGCAGGACACCCCATGTAGTCACTCAGAAAAAATCTGGACATTCTGATGTAGAGTTTCAAAATAAAAGACCTTTGAAGTCTCATATATGAGCTATCATGCCTGTCCCCAAAGGTATTTTATTTTGAAACTGTACATCAGAATTTATAATTTAAATGTTATAATTAGGGCCGGGACTTTAACGCGTTAATTAAGATTAATTAATTACACAAAAATTAACGTGTTAAAAAAATTCACGCATTTTAATCGCACTTATTTTTGCACCGCGGAACCTTTCTCACTGGATGAGTTTCAGGGGTACCGATTATACTGGAGCACCAACTAACGTTCATTACTTCAGACAACAACAAACCACAGTGAACAATAGTCAAACATGAACGAAGAAGCTGATGAGACCGCTTTGGTTGGCCCCGTGGATGGGACATTTTGTTTTAAAAAACGGACGGATGGAAGCGTCAATAAGAGCACGGTTGTTTGCAAATTATGCAAAAAGGAGTTCGCATATCACCGCAGCACATCAAGCCTCAAGTATCACCTCAATGCAAAACATATAGCAGCTAGCGTGGACGTTAGCCCGACTCGGAGTACAAGGACCCACACCCAATTCGCGTTGATCAAACAGTGGCCTATGCAACAGAGAGATTTTATCTTTCATCAGGATATTGGAAGAATAGGAGGGATTCAGGTCAATCACTGGCACTTTTTTATTTTATTTTAAATGGTACACTTTATGTTGAACTATTTATTACATTGTTGGTGCAACTGGCACTTTATGTTGAACTGTTTATTGTTTTGGCCAAGGTTATTGAGAGAGTTGGACTGAAATTGATTAGATTTTTTAAATCAACTGTTGGTAAATCAACAAAGTCTGTTGTGGCCTCTGAAGCATCAGAGAGATGTTTTCTAATAGTCAGGGTTTCCAATGTTCTGAATGTACTTGAAAGTATTGTGTTTTACTTAAAAAACAAAGTGTTATAGTTTACAGAAGGTCTACCTACCTATAGGCTACCTGAATCTCTGAAATGTATTATATTCCTAAATATGCTATTGCTACACTTTATGGCAAAA
Source organism: Notothenia rossii (assembly GCF_949606895.1). NCBI lineage: Eukaryota > Metazoa > Chordata > Actinopteri > Perciformes > Nototheniidae > Notothenia > Notothenia rossii. The sequence goes on from NC_136902.1 coordinate 75,080,365, forward strand.
ATTGCACTTTTCTGTTGGTCTTGGTTAAGTGCCACCTTGAAAAAAATAAACAATGTTTTGTTGCTTAAGCTTATGTATTCAGTCATTATTCAATGGTATACTAAAATCCATGTGAAAAAAAAAAAATCAGGACATTCTGATGTAGAGTTTCAAAATAAAAGACCTTTGAAGTCTCATATATGAGCTATCATCCCTGTCCCCAAAGGTATTTTATTTTGAAACTGTACATCAGAATGTCCTGATTTTTTCTGAGTGACTACATGGGGTGTCCTGCTATCACCCTGGATTGAGATGGATATATGATACTGGACAGTTTTTGTTTTATTCTCATCTAAAAACAGGGATGATAGCTCATATATGAGACTTCAAAGGTCTTTTATTTTGAAACTGTACATCAGAATGTCCTGATTTTTTCTGAGTGACTAGATGGGATGTCCTGCTACCACCCTGAAGTGAAATGAGTCTTTGATACTTGACCGTTTTTGTTTTATTCTCTCTAAACACAGAGGGAGGATTTTTTTTTTACTCTACCGTAATGCATAGGATATTCGCGCACCGCAATATCACGTGAGGGCTGGCTTCACTAGGTTTTTCCGAGTGGAGGCTGGCTTGACCGCAGTCTAAACTATAGAGAATCGTTGTCAAGGGGGCTACAACTACAACAAGATGAACATATTTGACCGTGATTTAATTGTAATACACGTTTCAAAATGATGCCGAAGTAAAACATGCTGATACCGGATAGTAAAAACCATGAATTAAGGCTTTGACAAGTCTGCAGACAGACGGCAGGCGAAAAACCTTTTAAAATGCGTGTTTTCTAATGGAGATTTGGCTAAGCTAACGTTGTAAATGCTCCGACCGTCCACACTCACAACAATGGCCTATACAGACATAAATAAACCAGCGAATGTATTCGCCATGACACAGACAGTATGTGGTTTGTACTTGTTTAACTTTTCTCTAGTTTCTGAACAGATATGAAGAGCTGTGAGCTCTGAGTGCTAAGAGCTAACGGCTGTGTTGTTTTTCTGGGGAGCTCATTGAAGATGACGTCACGGCTCCGCCTACACTGCGTTACTATAGATACTACCCCAGTTCCTCACGAGTCTAAAAAACAACTCACGTCAACGCACGTAAGCAACGTTGGCGCCAACATGAGCGCTCTTGTGACCAAAATATTTGACGGCGCTGATTGGCTGAAATTATGTTTCGGCGGCACAGTTTACTATTGAGACTTTTGCAACGTGCTGGTTGCTGCTGTTTGGCTCGGGGGCAGCGCCCCGTAATGATAAACTAATGCCAAGGGCAAGGCCAGGCAGGAAACATGTGACTTATCAGTAACTTTAGACATCGTAACACAATTTTAAACAAGATTTTATTGTAGATTATACATTTTACTGATACCAATTGTATGATATTTACAGTGGTGGGCCGTCAGGGCCAGCAAGGCCTTCTCTGCTGGCCTAAACATCATCAGAATATAAATTAAATTTTGATATATTTTTTCCACAAATATGTATTAAATTATTCCCTGTAGTCTATTCTCTTCATTTCATAGCTTTCCTCTTGGTTGCGCTGCTTCCAGCCTCAGAACGAGATTTGGAGGGTTGGCCTTTATGTTAGAGCTTTTATCCAATCATATTTCAGCCATAATGTGTTGCCAGGGTCCAAGAAATCTGCCCTTAGGCCTTCAGAATCAACAGTGCGGGCTCCTGTAGATTAAAGTGAACGGAAACAAAACTGTGGCGTTAACCAATCAGATTTTGAGTTGGCGACAACGGGCCAGCTAGCAGGCGTACGATGACGTTAGCACGTGCACGTCTTTTGATTGGATACGCACTATTGAGAGGCAGAGCTATGCAGGGGTGGACTGGGACAAAAATTCAGCCCTGGCATTTTCTGTCCAGACCAGCCTCATTTTCAGCGGACACTACATAGAAGTCCACTAAACTTGCGGCATCTTCTCTCATGCATACTACAAAGGAGAGTCATATTCCATGATAGCAGTTAACAAATGAAGCACTTAACTATGAACTCAAGGACTAAAGTTGACAGCTATATCAATCAATCTTTATTCATTATAGTGTCAAATCACAACAGAAGTTATGTCATGACTAGGGGTGGGACGAGACTAACGGGAAGAACCCTTATGCTACCCTTTCAGTTTTTAGTCTGTGACTGTGAAAATCTTTTGGTGTAAGCCCAGTATTAGTTAAAACCAGACTCGGACAATAATAACAAAAAAATATCCTGACAAATAATCTAAACAGAAACATATTACAGACAGTAGCAGCATTAGAGCTGAAACTCACTCACTCATTATGAAACCATAAATAGAGAATTGGAAAAAAATATATATATATACTGTAGCTGTGTGAAAAGTCTAAGACATGGGTTACAGGTCTGAATAGATATGCATTCTCATATACGTCTATGTGCACAAGTATGTATTGCTCTATACTTCCTCGTCCACAGCCAGCCAGCTCCACTCCTCACCAAATTCGTGACCTGAAAGAAACAGCAAACAGAACTTGTACTCAGTATCTGTGTACTGACAAATATATGTAGCCATGTAGCCTTTTTGTGACGTAGTGACACTTAGTCAACAAATGTATCTGTCATGAAGGATGACTTAAGTCTCAAAAGAGCCCTAAGGCCTACCTGCATAACTGTTAATTGAACTTAAAAGATATGCAGATGTTTGAAATTAAAACCATCAATATGAAAATCTTCAGCCAGGAAATAGTCATAATCAAACCTTTTGTTTCAATCTGAGACAAAACAAGTTGCATAATAAACTCACAAAGTCAAGACGAAGCTTTCAGATATGATCTATGACTCAAGCATCAAGAAGAACTTCTAGCAGGTCAGGAAAACCTGTTTGACAGGAGATAATGGTAGCAGAGAATATAAAGAGACATTTATGAATTACCAATTGTCATTTTATCACACATATAGTATGTTTCTTCACATAAACCTTTAAACATAACCTTTAAACATACACATATTGCATTCCTCTCACCACATGAAATAAGCTCAGGAACCTAAAAGTGGCCCAGTGAATGATGGAGGAGACAAAGCAGGTCCTCAAAAGGGGACAGAGGGAAAACAACTCCTTAGGCTCTCATATATAGGGTGGTCCACCTAAAAGAGACATGGAAACATTATTAAGTCTCTCATCATCACAAATCAAGTATGAATTCATATAACATTATAAGACACATGACATACTCAACAAATCATAGACTTCTCAAAAAGTGGTGAAGTGGAGGCAGTAAGGGAGCGAATCCTTGAAAATGGACGAAGGGGGAACAACTCCTCAAGCTCTCACATGTCAAGTGGTCAACCTGAGAGGGAATCGGATACATTATTAAGTCTCTAATCATCACAAATTCAGTATGATTTCATAAAACATAACAAATGATAAACTCACCATACTAGAGGAGACTCAACAGCCAAACTTTGGTGCAGTGAAGGTAGAGAGTGGAGGCAGAGAGAGAGCAAGTCCTCGAACATGGACGGAGGGGGAACAACTCCTCAAGCTCTCACATGTCAAGTGGTCAACCTGAGAGGGAATTGGATACATTATTAAGTCTGAAAAATAAATAAAATGTTTTCCTCTGTCCCGCACCTAGAGTTGAAAACTTTTGGGATGTGCGTTTCTTTCAAAACTTTTTAAAAATGATGAAGTATGAATTTATACAACATTAAAAAATACATGATAAACTTACCAAATTCTAACAATGGTCCTAAATGAGAGAACAAGTCCACATATAGAACAGAGGGAGAACGACTCCTCAAATATATCAGAACAACCTGTAATGGAGAATAATTGATAATTTAGTGTACATGATCACACCATTAAGGATCAACACATAAGCACAATACAACTTCTGAAAAGCATCATTAAAATGACAAATAATGAATTACTACATCCATAATGTGTGATGTGTGATAATAACAATAATATTAAATAGTTCTCGCCTTATCAGTGGAGCAGCTTTTTAAGCAGCTCACTCTTCTCTGCAAGTCTGTCTATCACAGAGTCAGAGTCCAAGGACATGAGGATGTCTTTCTCTGTGGCCATCAACATAAATGCCTCCAATTTATCAGATGAGAGGGTGCTTCTGAGTCTGTTTTTAATAAACTTCAAAATTGAAAATGTGCGCTCACAAGCCACCTGTGTGAGGGATAATGTAAGCAGGTATTTATAAGCAAGGCCTAGGACAGGGTATGCATCTGTTAGCATGTTGAAACGGCGAAGTATCTGGTAGCAGCACAGAGGGCATTCTTTGCAGGAGCAACAGCTTATGGGAGTTATCTCAACCTCTTCTGTGTTGTCCTCCTCACCACCTGATCCATCTTCTACTGTTCTTGCTTTGTACTCTGCCAATGGGGATGCCTTCAGCCTGTTCCACTGGAGTGCAAAGCTTTTCAACTCGGCCTGCATATTTTCCTTGGTTGCCCTGCTGTCAAATCCTTGCAAGCACTTGCTTAAGTCTTGAAGGGCAGACTGGGGAAGAGCACTGGTGCAGAGCTGAGGGAAGTTTCTGGGATCCAGACATGCCAAGTCAGCATATAGATTGCCGTGTGTTAAAAAGCGCCTATGAATGGCTTCAATTGCTGTGTCCATGATCCGGTTATGCACATTCACCTCATAGGATTTTTCTGCATCATCCAGGGTCTCATCCTGAGCCATCTCTCCAGGCAAGACTTTCTTCATCCTCCTCCTCTTTTGTGGCAGTGTTGCCTCCACTTCAATGTCCGTGTCATCTCTCTCTTGGATTTCTGTGTTTGTCCAGTTGACAAATGTGTCTGCTGCTTTTTTTACAGATTCAAAATCTCTTCCCAAGCTTTTCAGCATATCCTGTGTCGATGCCACCATTCTGTGAGCAGAGAGGATGTCCAATCCTGCCGTCTGAAGGTATTTAGACAATGGAGAGGTATGTTCAAATATGCGGAGGAAGATTTGAGCCGTCAAGATCGTCTCATACTTGAGCAATGACTGCATATCCTCTGGCCATGACACGGATACATGGTTTCACTGTTGCCTGTTTCTGTATAGCTGATAATGTCAACAGCACATCAACGTACAGAACCATCTTCCGGTTTTCCAAAGAAGCCAAACACCTTCTTCAGGGCCTCATGCTTGGCCCACCAGCGTGTCTCGCCAATAGGAGCAAGGCGTCTACGTCTCTTGTTTCGGCCTGACTCTTCCCACACATTCATCCTTTTATATGACTCTTTGATGAATACCGCAATGCCATTGAGGAGCGCAAACAGGGACCCACTCTCAATAACAATCTGGGTTGTGTTTGCAAGCACCAGATTTAGTACATGTGCGTAGCACCATACATGCACCTGGTTTGGAGATTGTGCAGACAATAGTGAGGAGAATCCTTTGTATTGGCCTTGCATGTTTGATGCCCCATCAGTCGCATTTCCAATGCACATGGTCTTGCTGAGGCCCATTTTGTCCAGAACTTCTGACAGCATGTTGACAAAGGCCTGTCCAGTGGATGAACTGCACTTCAGCACTGCAACAAGCCTCTCATGAACAACATCACTAACATACCTCATAATTATAGAGCATTGATCCTGAGAGGTGATGTCCTGTGTTGTGTCCAGCTGCACTGAAAACATTCCTGCTTTCTTGATATCACTGGAGATGTTTTCTTGAATCAGATGGTGAATTGCATCTATCATTGAGTTGACTGTGGTTTTGGAGAGTAAAGTTACAAGAGAGCCTCTGCCTCTCGTGCCACCAGACAAATGCAACTTTTTGCTGTTCTCAATGCAGCTGTCCAGGTGCTCTTTTAAACAGAAATCATACTTCCCCAGTAGAAGTATGAGTTCCAAGAAATTACCATGATCAACTGTGTGATCTTCCAGAGTATATGCTGCCTCATTTTCTGACCTCCTGTATGCAAGCCCCCTCTTCCCAAGAACCTTGATGATATCTATGATGCGCTCCAAAACCTGTCGTCTCTTTCTGACCTGCTCTCTGTGCGCCGACATCTGACTGCCACCAAACACACTGCTGATATCAGCACTGGCGGATTTCAAGAGGTAAGCTTCAGCACAGTTTCTGTGTCCACTGCTTCTCTCATGCTCCTCTGTGCGCTGGTGTATATGCCTCCAATCTGACATTCCACTGATGAACAGACTGCTATCAGTTCTCTTACCGAATGCCATGCAGATGAAACAATACAGCATGTGACGCTCTGAACAGTATGTCAGCCACCTTCTAATGGTGCCGTCTCTGCTACAGAACACTTTCTGCACCACTGGATTGCTACTTTTTTGCTGAGGATGGTCATTTAAAAATGACTGGAGATTTCTCTGATCAGGTTGTGAAAACAAATCTGTTATTTGACTGGCACACTCATAGCTCTCAACAGCTGTTTCCCTCTCAGGTGATCCTGTCTTTGGGCTGACACACTCCTCACTCTCTCCAGCCTTTTCCCTCTCAGGTGATCCTGTCTTTGGGCTGACATACTCCTCACTCTCTACAGCCTTTTCCCTCTCAGGTGGTGCAGTCTTTGGGCTGCCTGAATTGGTCTGGCTCTCTCCCTGAACTGACCAGCTGGACTTGCCCTGAACCTGTCTGGGCTGGACATAGGGAAAGCATTTATCATTAGATGGGGAAATAACTCAAAACTACAGAATAATGTACAAGATAAAAGATTAGTTCATATTGAACGAAACGTTCGCGAGCGTAACAACACTAGTGGCTTTGCCATGTTTTCATTATGACACTTAGTGTTTTCCAATGCAAAAAAGTCAGATCTTCGTGACAATACCTGAAAATGCTCAAGACAGCACTATACACAGCCATTTGAAAACTACAGTAAAAGTAACACATTTACAAAGAAATTAAAGTTACACACAAATTATGAAATAGTTATCACCTCAGTAAACAATAAATGAATTGAAAGATTACAATAAATTCAATGGCAAATATTGCAAATTAATCTAATTATTTCCTATAGGTTTACTTATATTTTTTGCTAAAATTCAAAGTATCTCATCTGTATTTACAATACAGCTTGATTCTGCAGCTTCATCTCTACTTACAGCTCGTTGGTCCATGTGAACGTTTAATGTTGCTATGGCTACAAGAAACCGCTGACGTTAGCAGCTCTTAGCTAGCCTAGCTAAATCATCTGAACAATAAAAACCCATAATATCACAATTCGGCATATTTAAACAAAATCAACCACAACTACCAACATTCACAGCCCTTCAACTCTGGGCTAATATGTTGTCACAAGTAGGACTATGCAGTTAATTAGGTCACATCACATTCAATGTAACAACGTTTTCTACTTTTTTTTTGGACATGTCTCAAAAATGTAGCCTAGCCAGCCCAGGCTAACGTTACTTACGATGTATGCCTCCACTCGCTCGTCTCCCGGCGCAGAAGCACCTGCTGGGGCGGTGACCACGGCATCAAATAGGTCCGTCAATTTAGAATATTTAGCAGCCTCCACCTCCAGAGACTTCAGCTTTTTAAGTCGCAGTTTTTCAGCACCACCCGGGCGTTTCTTCTGCTTATCCATTTTCAGCTCAGCAGCAGGCAGTCCGTCCCGCGACTCCCACCCATGCCATGAGGTCCCGCCCCACCCTGGTTTGTGTTGTGATTGACAGCACTGTCAGGGCTCTCTGAGCTTATCAGCTCATGATTGATTGACAATAACAAACAATAGACCAATAATATGTGTCGATGCTGGCAACACACTGCTAGCCCTCTGTAGCCAATTGGCCGGCCCAATTGGAGGGAATTTAGAGGGAAAAAAACGAAAAGAAAAAAAAAACATTGCGGACCGGCCCACATTGGGTCAACGGCCCACCGGGACGATGCCCGGTATGCCAGATGGCCAGTCCACCCCTGGAGCTATGTAGAGCTAGCAAACTGAACTTGAATTTGAACGAGCTAATTTGTGTAGATTTCTACAAGCTGTTTTTTTTCAACCCACAATGGCTGAAGGAGGAGAAGAGATCGATTTGGTCGCAGATATAATTACAACGCCATTTTCAAGACAAACTTTTCAAGAAAAGCTAGACATCGTGAGAAGAGAACGGCCAACCCCGACGCTAGCGAGCCTATCACAGCGGGGGAAAGGGTTTGTCCGCCACTTTCAAATCACTAACTACGAGCGGTACCCCTGGCTCACAGCCTCCGAGAGGCACTGCAAATTGTACTGCTGGGAATGCCTGCTATTTGCAACTGATCGATTTGGTGTTTGGAGCCACACTGGATTTGCAAACTTGAGTTGTCTAACCAAGGCAGCAACGAGACACCAAAGCACGGCTGGGCACTTACAAGCAATGGTGCTTTTGAAAACCTTTGGGGACACCCGAGTGGATCTACAGCTCAACGAACAAGTGCGCCGGGAAACGGAGCTCCACAACAAAAGGGTGAACAAAAATAGGGAAATATTGAAAAGACTGATTGATTGTGTCCTGTTTTTGGGTAAACAGGAACTTTCATTTAGGGGACACGATGAAAACGCCGAGTCCAGAAACAGAGGAAACTACGTGGAGCTTCTTTCTTTGCTTGCTGAGAACAACACAGACTTGCATTACCACCTGTCCACAAACAAAGTGTTTACTGGGACGTCAGGCAAAATACAAAACGACCTGATTTATGCTATTGCTGAAGTGATGGGAGAAGAGATCAAAATGGAGATTAAAAAAGCACCCTTTGTCGCTGTTATGGTGGACGAAACGACAGACGTGGGTAATGTAGCACAACTGGCACTTGTCCTGCGTTATGTGACGGACACAGGTGTCAAGGAGCGGTTTGTCAGATTTGAAGATGTTACAAGCGGCAAGCGAGCTGATGACATTGCCGCTCTTATTTTCCGTTTCATGGAGGAATATGAATGTAGTCTGGATAAAGTTGTGGCACAGTGTTATGATGGCGCAGCGGTCATGGCATCTGGACTAAACGGGGTGCAGGCTAAAGTTAAGGAGAGGGCACCTATGGCCTTATTCATTCACTGCTATGCACATCGACTACATTTAGTACTGACTCAAGGGGCCTCAAAGCTTAAAGAATGCAAGGTCTTTTTTGCCAGCCTCAATGGCCTTGCAGCATTTTTCTCCAGATCCCCTAAGCGCACGCAACTGCTGGATGACATTTGCAAGCGTCGTCTTCCTAATGTTGCACCAACGCGGTGGCAATATACATCGAGATTGGTCAATGCAGTCTTTGAGAAGAGAGTTTCCCTAAAGGAGGTGTTTGACCACATACTGGAACATCATGAGGAGTATGATGGGGATACTATGCTTAGCGCTGATGGATTTAATGCACGTCTGGATGATTTTGAGTTTTGTTTTTTGCTTGAAACATTCAATGGGATTTTTAAGCATTCAGATGTGCTCTTTGGAATACTACAGAAACAAACATTGGATGTACAATTCTGTCTGACGAGGGTGAACGAGTTTTGTGACACAATTGAGCGAGAGAGGTGACAGTTTCGTCAGATCTACGAGGACACAGCGCGCATCTCAAGTGGTCCGAGCGCACGCAGAGGCCCACGTACAGCACAAGGAGACCTTCGCGCATACTACCAACAACTCCACAGCAATATTCTGGACAACATTCTTTGCCAGATACGGAGTAGGTTTCAAGACCACGAAAAATTAATGTTTCTCTCCCTCCTGGACCCCCAGCACTTTCAGACCTACCGGAAAAAATTCCCGCATACAGCCTTAGCCAAATTAACACAGAGTCACGGAACACTGTTCGATCTGTCCCGGCTAAAAACAGAACTGACTGTAATGTATGCCATGACTGATTTTGAAGGGAAAAGTCCCATTGATCTCCTTGATTTCCTTAAGCAGAAAAATCTGAGTGAGAGCATGGGGCAGCTTTACACATTGGCATGTGTGGCAGTGACTATCCCTGTGTCCACTGCTTCTGTCGAGCGGTCATTCTCGGCCTTAAAGCGAATTAAAACTTATGCCAGAAATTCTACTGGACAGACTAGGCTTTCATCATTAGCCTTCATGTCTATAGAAAATGACTTATTGGTGGAACTGAAACGCACAGATAAACTGTACAACAGAGTCATTGAAGTCTTCTTGAGGAAAGAAAGGAGGATGGATTTTGTATTCAAATAATCAGTTGTTTTGGTGAGTACAAAGCATTTTATTTTTTATTTTATTTTAATATATTTTTGTCATTTTATGTCGTTAATATTAAATCAATATTAACGAATTAATATATATGTAATTAAAATGACAAATATATAAAAAATAAATGTTTGATGCTTCTGCAAGAGATATAGAGATGTGTGTAGCGCACTGGCTCAGCTGTGCAGTAAAAGTACTCAAGGAGACTTGTTGAATTGTTTTGGTTTAACCTTTATCAAAGTGGACATTCAGTGCTAGGAATACACTTTCACCACTGTCGCAAATATATCCTCATGAACAAATGCAAATTATTTGTTTGTTTTCTTTTATTTTCAGTGAATAGTTTGTGTCTTTATCGTCACGTTTCTTAAATGAAACTGCTTTGGGTGCGACAATGCGCTGTTTAGTGAACAAACTTGGTTTGGTGGACTTAATAAAACTTTGTAGACTAATGCCTTAAAAGCCCCTTTTATTTTTAAGTTTTGACCATATCCAAGCGATCTTAAAGCTGGTAGTTTAACACTCTTAATTGTAAATGCGGATATATTGATTATAAATGCTTCGGAAATATTAATATAACTCTGTTGTACTTGACTATGTTAAGGTGATGCAACACCCGGTTATACTGCGTTTCTGTCTAAATGTATAGTTTCTAGAGCCATGGCGTCATAATGATGGTATTAAGAGGTGGAATAATTCAGGTAGGACTGTGTAGGACATCACTGAAGGCCTAGGTGTGAAATGCACGGCCCGCCACTGGATATTTACCTTGTTCATTAAAAATAAAAAATATAAAATATATATATTTTTTTGTATGTGGGAAGAGGTGGGGCGACGCCCCTAGCGCCCCTACGGGCCGGCCGCCACTGCTATGCAAGCTACAGTATCATGCACATACCAAACAATATAGCATACCCCAATTCCAATAAGATTTACATTGTTGTTTCATGTTACAGACTAGTCAAATGCCAGCAAACTCACACACACACACACACACACACACACACACACACACACACACACACACACACACACACACACACACACACACACACACACACACACACACACACACACACACACACACACACACACACACACACACAGGTCATTATGTTCCCCAGAGAAAGGGTTCTTGCTAAAATGTATAACATATGTATTTGAATAATTGTTGTACTTGTACTAACCCTGTTCAGTGAACCAATTGTTTAGTAAATAGCAATACAATTCCAAAGTAGTTGTGAATGGTCTGATCAGCAGTAACATTGAATTCTCAGGAGTTGAACACACGACTACTGTGGCTGATTTCACTTTTTTTTCCAACCCAAGGGACAATAGGTGATTGATTCAGTTGCCTGTATGTGTATTCAGCAGTGATGGTTTAATAACGTTTTAAAGATTACCAAACTGTTTTAAATAAACAGTACAGAACCAGGTCCATCCGTTTTATGTCCTTAATACAGTCAAAACAGTGGCATCTGCTGGGAAACACTGGATCCTATGTCTGGGATCACATTAAAACAGACAGCTTGTTAAATCATTTCACAACTGTCATCTTTAATATTTAACTCAATAGCTTGAATATTTCATGTTTGGATCCATTTGCTTTTAGTTTCCCATAACGTTAATATTTAAAATATTATTAACCCAACTGAAGCATTGTAAATAAAAACATTTTGATTGAATGTAGAGTAATATAATGCTGTTACAAATTGCTAATATTGTGTATACTCTACAGTATTTATGATCCAAAGAAAATGTAAAAAAAACACAAGAAATAAGGACATACATTACAACGTTTTCCTACAATATGTGATTATACACTAACGTTGGATTATAAGGAATAACTCTAACGGACCGTCCACACAGCAGCGTTAAAAAAATCTTCCAACGCTTCTGCCCATTGACTTTGAATGGGGTGACGTCACTTTGCCTCGCTTTTTTCCGAACTGCATTGTGGGGAAGCAAAGCGAAGATTTCCAGGATTTCCAGGATTTAAAAGTTGAGCAATGTTCAACTTTTGAAGCTGAGGTGGAAGCATCAGCCAATCAAATCCTGTTTATGCAAGTATGACAGTACAAGCGCTAGCCAATCAAACCGCGTGCAAGCTGGGAGAGCCAGACCGCAGTTCATTTTTCTATATTCCTGAAAATGGAGGAGAAATGTGTTACGGCCCGTCCACACAGCAGCGTTAAAAAAATATTGAAAATCTTGGAGGTGGGCGTTTCTGAAAGCTTGGGGATTTTTTGCGAGCAACGCGACCAACAACCAATCACATGAATCTTCCTCCCCCGACATACAAAGCAAAAAACCCCGGGGATTTTATGCGAGCAATATATATATAAACTCCCCAAACAGGCGAAAACCTACCAGTTTCACCCACTGTCTCTGCCACCTCCCTCCATGCCTGGTGCCTCCGGTTTGTATCCCGGTAAATAGTAACTGGTCGTAAAGAACCGGGTGATTTGCTACCGTAATTTCTCGTTTGGAATATGAGGAAATGTCTCTCCCAGTTTACACGTGGTTTGATTGGCTAGCGCTTGTACTGTCAGATTTGCATAAATGGGATTTGATTGGCTGACGCTTCCACCTCAGCTTCAAAAGTTGAACATTGCTCAAATTTTTGAATCCTGAAAATCCTTGAAATCTTCGCTTTGCTTCCCCACAATGCAGTTCGGCGAAAAGCGAGGCAAAGTGACGTCACCCCATTCAAAGTGAATGGGCAGAAGCGTTGGAAGATTTTTTTAATGCTGCTGTGTAGACGGGCCGTTATTGCGGTAGCAAATCACCCGGTTCTTTATGACCATTCGCTAATAACTTACCGGGATACAAACCGGAGGAACCAGGCATGGAGGGAGGTGGCAGAGACAGTGGGTGAAACTGGTAGGTTTTCGCCTGTTTGGGGATTTTATATCCAGTTTACTTCATTTAAACATTGCTAGCAAGCATAGACAGTATCTTTAGCCAGCGGGGTTTTTTGCTTTGTATGTCGGGGGCGGGATATTCATGTGATTGGTTGTTGCTCGCGTTGCTCGCAAAACATTTCCAAGCTTTCAGACACGCCCACCTCCAAGATTTTCAAGATTTTTTTAATGCTGCTGTGTGGACGGGCCGTCAGGCTGTTTGTTTTGGAGGATACATTTGAATATAGTTTAAAGGGTTCGTGGTGGTATTTTCCCCAGCAAATGTTTTTTTGAGTTTTGTTCTGGCCTGAAGATAATAATATAACATTTTGGGAAGAAAATACAGAATAGCAAACTAAAACTGGAGGCCAAAATAGCAAATATCTCCACAGCCACGGTGAACTTCCCAGGAGAGCTGACATAAGCAGGGATAAAAGTGATCCAGACGGCACAGAATATCAACATGCTGAATGTTATCAGTTTGGCTTCATTAAAGCTGTCTGGTAGCTTTCTAGCAAAAAAAGCAAGTACAAAACACAAGAGAGCAAGTAGTCCGATATAACTTAACACAGCCCAGAATCCAACAGCTGAACCCAAGGCACACTCGAGAATAATCTTTTCTTTATAATATTTCATGTTCTTATTTGGGAATGGAGGATTCATTATCAGCCAAAGAATACAAATCACAACTTGAATGAGAGTGAAACTCAGAACACTGAGTCTCTGCTGGGCAGGTCCAAACCACTTCATCATATTACTGCCTGGAAGTGTAGCCCTGAAGGCCATTAGCACCACTATTGTTTTCCCCAGAACACAAGAGATACAGAGGACAAAAGTGATGCCGAATGCTGTGTGTCGCAGCATGCAGGACCACTGAGAGGGCCGGCCGATGAAGGTCAGAGAACAAAGGAAACACAGAGTCAAGGAGAAGAGCAGCAGGAAGCTCAGCTCAGAGTTGTTGGCCCTCACAATAGGAGTCTCTTTGTGAGTCAAAATAATGACTGATGTCAGAAGAGATAGAAAAACGCCAACACAGCCAAATCCAGTTAAAAGTGCTCCCATGATTTCTTTGTAAGACAGGTATTCAGTCAATTTCGGAAGACACTTGTCTTTATTTTCATTTGGCCAAAACTCATTAGGACAGATCAAACAATCAGGGGAATCTGTGAAAGAGAAATACAATCATTACACTAAAATAAGAAATAATCAAACAATAAAATGTAAAAATATTATATTATATGAAAACATATACATTTATTGTTGCTCTTTCATATACCCCCGATTCAAAACACATGAAAATATTCAATTGCAATTTATTTACTCACTTGTCTCATTACTTATTGTTCCCTCAGGGCACTCAAAACAGTCAAAGCAACACACAGGCTTCAACTTATTCATGGCCTTACGAGTCCCTGGTGGGCATGGTTCTCTGCAGACAGACCTTACGACCTGAAAAAGTAAAATCCGGCATGTAAAACCCACAAATGAAACAAAATGTTTTTGTATATCATGGACATATAGTTCATTAAGTTCTTATAAAGTATAAGGAACACAATTAAATTAGCTTTTTTAAAGTACTTTGTACATTACATTTCAATTTAAATATTTATGATCAGTATTATAAGAACTTTTGTCTGTTATCTTGTGTGGGTTAGGACATATGTAATGTCTGCAATACAATGATATATGTGTTTTTAATCATCAAACAAATCTAAAGACTTTCTATCTATCTCACAGTTTGCATAATACAGTATGTGGGGACTAACACTCTGTTGACTTTACCTTATTCTTGTTTCCTCCCCAAACAATTGTTGTGTTCTTTTTTAGTTTGAACTTTTCCCCCTCTGGAAAAGAGGTATCATATTGACCGATATTTACAATATCCACAGAGCCGTCCTCTTTCATCTGCCAGTTAACTAATTCATACTGAGCAACTGAGTCTCCATTTTCATCAAAGAAAACCTTCGCTCCATTCTGTGTTGTGAAGTTCACGTACTTAATGTGTTCCAACACCTATAGAGGAAAAATTATCAATGTTTAGCAATCATAGACTTAACATTCAAATGGTACTTTAAAACTTTATGTATAATATTATATTTATGTATTTTTTTCATTTACCGCAAAACCAAGAATCACTCAAATAGTTATATTCAAATAAAAAACAAACTTACAAGCTTAGGCTCAACTTCATTCTTGTTTACACAGGGCTTTCTTGTGGTGGGATTTGAGCCATTTTTACATTGCAATAGTGCATGAAGGGCATATGCCACCAAGTACACAGCTTTGTACACATTATTCTCAGCCCTGAATTGTGTCACGTCTGTGTAGTCATTGGAGACAGTCCTGAGATCCTCTGTGCCAGTGCACATAGTAGAGATATTTGATGACGAGAAGGTGCAGTCAAAAAACATCTCCCACATTGCTTTAACTATAGCACTCTCTGGTTCATCCGCAGGTTTAAAGTTGAGCAAGAATTCAGCAAGACCTGGTATGGATGCCTGAGGCAGGGCAAAGCCCATTGCCCCCTGCAAAATGTTATTTCTCTTCACAGAAGCTAGGTCTACCTGTGTGATCCAAGCCTCACCACCTAGCCACTGCTTTCCAGTTATGTTATGTCCATCCATTTTTGACAGTAACGATTTGGTAAGAGACAAGGACATAAACAACAGGACCACATTTGACGAGGATGCCCTTATTGTCTTTGCAAAAGAATACACCTGCTTTCTTGAGTAACGCAATGTGTATTCAACACATATGCCCTCTTTTTTTGCTTCCTTAATGAGTTGAGCGGTTCCTTGTTCTGAGTACAAAGAGTTAGCGTAAATAATCCCAAACCAACGCCAGTTGAAATATTTCATGAGCTGCACAATACCAATGATTTGAAAGTGGTCACTTGGCACAGTTCTGAAGAACGAGGGGTACCGTCTTCTGTCACTCAAACAAGCACAGGTTGAAAGATGGCTTACCTTCAAAGCAAAAACAACAACAACATGTAAAATACAGCAAATAAGAATACAAATATTTTAAAGATGGAAATATATATATAAAGCAACAAATTGGACACTACAGTTGTATCTACTCACCTGTGGAATGGATAGTGGGCTTAGTATGCTGTTTATGTCTTCACTCACTCCTGAAGATGAATGGCCTAAGAGAGCCTGGATGTGACTTCTGCAGCCTTTTGAGTCGTCTCCATTTACAGCTTCTGCAGCTGCTTGTACCAGGTTTTCACTCCCACAGCCATTGAACAGCCTATAACCCAAACTAACTCCAGGAAGAAGCTTAGAATCTCTATTTATCTCTTCAACAGTGAAAATTACTGTTCTGGCAAATTTCAATTCCCTGGTATTCCACCTGAAAAGATAATTTTAAGTATTGGAACTTTACTATTAAAGAAGTTATTAAAGCTGAAACACACCAGACACACACATAACAGTTGCGATTTTCATAAATTGCATTCCATTTCTATTGATTATAATTGAAGCACTTACCGTGTGCAGTATGAATTTGGCAAAGCCTGGTAGCCATTATCATTCAGTTTGCGAGTACTGGTTATAGAAAACACTCCTCCTATAATGAGATCACCTTCTTTTGAAAACTCCATAAACCCTGTCTTCCCAATCAAGTTGCATGTTTGGTTTTCCGACATTGTCCTTGCCATCAGAGTGAATAAGATGATAGTGATCCAACCCATCATGAACCACCCTCCTCTTCACAAAAGCACATCTGACCTGGAAGCTGACCTTTATAGTTTTTCTTTACCACATGAGAAACATCAGCAGCCAATGCGAGCACAGTCTCAATTCTCCAAAGATTATTTTTGTTTTTCACTGCAGTTCAGAAACTAGTCTTGCTGATTGACAGATGATTGACAGTTACCTTTTTTAAGAAATAAACATTTTAACTATTAAATGTACTTTCTCTTTAGTACACTGTTGTGATGAAGAGTGAAAGAGAACTTAGCCAGAAGGCAAAGCTCCCAATCTACCGGTCCATCTTCATTCCTACTCTCACCTAAGATCATGAAGGGTGGGTTATGACCAAAATAACGTGATTGTGGATACAAGGGTCCAGTATGGGTTTCCCCTGGAGGGGCTGGCATCTCCCTTGGGAATAAGGGGAGGAGTTCAGTTGTAAAACGAAGCAAGTTGAGGTTATTCGGGCACCTAAGGTCACCACCTGGCCGCCTGCCTGAAAGGGTAGGGGGGAGACCAAGGGTCTGACCCAGGATCAGGTGGAGGGATTATTATTTTTTTATATACCCATAATCGGCCCACAGAGGGGACATTTACATTCTGCAATTGACCCATCGTTAGGAGCAAGCGGCAAACTCTGGGGCAGAGCCAGGAGGCCAATAAGGAAGTTGCACAAACTGTAGTTCATCTATTTGCCGATTTTTTCACGTGGCTGGGCCGCCACTGCCCCTTTAAGACACACCCCGCCCTTCTTTAGTCAGCTGGCCTTTCCATATAAGGAAAACGCTGCAGCTGTACGTAGTTCAGCATCTCCTGCTACACTTTAAATGCCCACTGATACCTCACCCAAATCAGCTGTGACTATTACGAGTGTGTCCTTGTTCCGGTCATCGTTGTCTGGCTGATAGGAGTGTATTCCCCCTATACGAGGTATGTGAAGCTGCTGTTAGGACTTGTAACATTCAGTGTACCACTAAAATTTTAACATGTGGCCTGTAAACGGCAGGCTTCTTGATTTGCCTGCCTTCTATGTTTTGCTCATAGACTAGTTTGTTGTATTGTGTACAAACTAGTGATTAATAAAGCTACAGCACCCTCCTTGTAACGACCCACCCTGTCCCACAAGGTTTAATACTGTCTCTGTGTTTATCCTTCTTCAGTGACGATCCTGGCCATACTGTGGAGTGGAGCATGTGGTTTGCTGGGCACTTTTTGCATGCAGCCAGGCCCGGACTGGCCATCGGGAGGACCGGGAGGTTTCCCGATGGCCTGGCCTGTTAAGTGGCCTGCTGGCCTGAGGAAAAAAATGTTATGTATATATTGCAGTGGCGAACCGTGTATCACAACTGGACCTTCTGTAGACACACACCCCCCGCCGCTGCCGCCGCTGCCGCCGCTGCCACCGCCCCTCCGCGGCATTCTAATGTCCGTTTTTTCACTGAATTGTCGTCTGGAAAAAGGTACTCACAACAATGACGCAACAACTTCATCTTCGCCTGTTGCACTTGTCATTTCAACGTTAACCCTCTGGAGTCCAAGGGTATTTTCTCGATTTTTAGATGTTTTCTTAAATCACCTTTTAAATGTATTTCTTCGAACATGGCACCCCATGTGTTCAATATCAAAATGTTCAGGACAATCTCTGGTATTGCTATATATGCAAATTACCCACCTTAGAGCACTGTGTGATGAGATAAGTAGCTCAAAAGCTTAACATTTGAAATCCGATTTTCGGGAAATCGTCAAAACTCTTGTGAAAACTATAGGTTACTTACGTAACCCCAGTTCTCAGAGTAACATGAAGTGAGATGTCTCACTATGGGATGCGCCTCATCGCGGAGCAAACAGAAGCATCAATCTCATTACGCCAATCCTGATTGGCTGGTGATCTTGACGTCAGCGTCAGGGAATCCACCCCCTATAAGTAGCTTGCGCTACGCCGCATGCGTCATTCAAAATAAGCACCTCTTCTCACTTCACCATAGCAAGGAGGGCCGTCTGGTGAGACATCTCACTTCATGTTATTCTGAGAACTGGGGTTACGTAAGTAACCTATAGTTCTCATTCATAACACTCCGTTCGATGTCTCACTATGGGATATTGTAGCTCCCGTATTGCCAGACGAGCTTATCTCAAAAGTCACCAAGACCAACCAGAACTTAACAGTTAGAGCTCTAACTCAGCAGGGGGCCCAGCACTGCATGGGCCACACTGGGAGCAGAGACGTCTAATCTGTAAAAGCGGACAAAAGTGAGCGGCGAGGACCAGCTCGCTGCTGCACAAATGTCTTGGATGGAAACACCCCTGAACAAAGCCCAGGATGTAGCCAGACCACGAGTCGAATGAGCACGCAAACCCGAAGGTGCCTGCAGACCCTGACTCGTGTAAGCCAAAGCAATTGCCTCCACAATCCAGTGAGAGAGCCGTTGCTTAGTAACAGGCTTGCCCTTCTGAGGGTTAGCCCAGGACACAAAGAGTTGGTCATTATGACGAAACTCTTTTGATCTGTCCATATAAGTGCGTAAAGCACGGACTGGACATAGCAAATTCGGCTGCTGTTCCCCGGAGGGACACAGCGGCGGAGGAAATACCTCAATGTCAAAGGGGGTACATGAACCAACCACCTTAGGTATAAAGGCAGGGTTGGGCTTCAGCAACACTCTCGTTAACCCTCGGGCGAACTGAGTGCATGAAGGATGTACAGATAGCGCATGAATGTCACTGACTCGCTTGGCGGATGCCAGGGCCAGTAACAGCACTGTCTTGAGTGACAGGTGCTTCATGTCAGCTTCTTCCAGGGGTTCAAATGGGGCTCGAGTGAGCCCATCTAAAACCACTGTCAAGTCCCATAAGGGCACCAGTGACCTGGAAACAGGAAGGAGCCTGCGAGCTCCCTTCATAAAACGGCAGACCAGAGGATGCTGGCCGGCCGTCTTACCCTCAAAACCCACATGGCATGCAGCAATAGCAGCCAGGTAGACTTCGATCGTGGAGAAAGCTCTGTGTTTATCAATTAGGTCCTGTAGAAATGATAAAATCACTCCCACAGGGCATTGAAAAGAGGTGTGCCCTTTTGAAGGCACCAGTCCTCAAACACCCTCAACTTACAGTCATAAAGAGACCTAGTGGAGGAAGCTCTTGCACTCTGAATAGTGTTTATCACCTTCTGCGGGAGACCCACTGCATTCAGATTATACCACTCACGGGCCAGGCCCATAGGGCCATGCGCTCCGGATGTGGGTGAAAGATCGTCCCCCCCGCCTGAGACAGTATGTCTCTGCGTAGGGGGAGCTGCCACGGCTGACCGCACAGCAGCTGATATATCTCCGCCAGCCAGTACATTGCAGGCCAGTGCGGAGCTATCAGGATCATTGTGTGGCGCTTTTCCCTCACTCTGGCCAGAGTTGGGGGTATCAGCGCCAGGGGTGGAAACGCGTACAGGAGGACCGGAGGCCAAATGTGCGCGAGCGCGTCCACGCCTAATGGTGCGTTTTGATCGCGCATTGAAAAGAAAAGCTGACAGGTGAGCATTTTCTTTTGATGCAAACGGATCTACCGCGGCTCGGCCGTAACGCACCCACAGCTGGCTCACAACCATTGGATGTAGAGTCCAGTCTGCATATGGTGGTACGCCTCTGGACAGTAAGTCTGCCCCGAGGTTCATCACACCCGGTACGTGCGTCGCTCTCAGAGAGAGGAGACGGCCGCAGCTCCACAAGATCAGTTTGCGTGCCAGCATGTGTAACTGGAGAGAGCGCAAACCCCCTTGTCGGTTTATATACGATGTTGTGGTCGTATTGTCCGTCCTCACGAGGACATGGTGTCCTCTGAGAAAAAGCAGAAAGCGTTTTAGGGTGAGGAACACCGCTAAAAGCTCCAGGTAATTTATGTGCGACCACTGGAGGTCTCTGCTCCAGAGACCCCTCACCGGGCGACCTTCGTAAATACCTCCCCAGCCTGTCAGACATGCGTCTGTAGTGACCACCTTCCGTGAAAGGACAGCACTCCGTTCCCTCCCCGTTTGGGAACAAGGAAATACTTGGAATAAAAGCCACTCTTAGTCCGCTCGGCGGGTATTATAGATATAGCCTTCTTTTCTAGAAGCGAGAGGATCTCTCTTTCTAGAATGTGGGCTGACTCCCCTCGGGCCTGTGAATACAGAACGCCGAGAAGCGAGGGGGGGTGACAGCGAATTGGAGTCTGTAGCCCCGTGTAACTGTCTTGAACACCCAAGCAGACGTTGTGAACATCTTCCACTGTTCGCTCCTTAGAGCTCCTTAGAGCCAGCGGAGATGTCACGTCTTTTGCCCTCTGAGTCTCTATTTGTTGTGTTATCCTCTAGTGTCTGAACACGGTGGTACCCCGATTTGACAGTCCCCACCGACACTGCGCATGCGCGTGACGGAGGTGCCTTCACAGCCCCAGTCGTCACTGCGCATGCGCGTGGCGGCGGTGCCTTCACAGACCCGTTCATTGTCCGCCTTTTGAGAGAGGCCGTAGCTGCTCTAAAAAGGGGAACAAATGGCGGGCTGTTTATTGGTTTTATTGTTTTTATTGTTTTCTCTTTCATTTTTCTGAGCTGCGCCCTCAGCCTGAGGCCTGGATGCGTCAGCGGAAAATGCTTTATCCGAGAAAACAGAACAATATTGTGACATGTGTTTTGGTGCTCTTGAGGATGGCGTTGAGGCATCTCTCGAGGCAGCGGGAACACATCTGGAGCTGGGGAACCTTCCAGCTCCGTCACCGAGGGAAGAAGAGGAGGCTGTCAGGCCGCCAGCTTCTTCTTCCTCGACTGCTGACCGAAATTCCGGGTTGGCTGCGCCTGGGCTGCAGCCGGAACCGGAGATTTCCTGGGCCAACTCGCCTCCGTCTCCTGCCTGGGCTGGGGACTCGGGGCGGGCCGTGACCTCTGCTGTTTCGGTACTTTAAACCGAGCAGCTGAGGTAGCTTGGGCGAAGGACTGTCACTGTGAAGGCAGCGGCTGGACCCTTCGAGGAAGACAGAGGTGGAGGGCCTCGTCTTCCTTCTTCTTGGACTCGCATCTCTTCTGCATAGAAGCGAGCGCAGATCCAAAAATCCCCTCGGGAACGATGGGCATGTCCAGCACATCCTCTCTTTCCCGGTCTGGGAGGTTGGTGAGGTTGAGCCATCTAGCTCTTTCCTGCACCACCATAATTCCCATTGCCTTTCCCGTGGCCTGGACGGCGCAGCGTTGAACGCGGAGACAGATGTCCGTGATCGCGGCTATCTCGTCCAGTACTGCCGGTCCAGGATTACTTGAAAGATCCTCGCAGAGCTCCTGTTGGTAAGCGGTTAGCAGCGTGGAAATGTTCAAAGCCCTGGCAGACAATGCTGCGGCTCTGTAGGACCGTTCAGTCATGGTTGACTGGAACCGGTCCGCCTTTGCCGGCAGCGTGGGGTTCCTGCTCGGTGTAGTCGCCATCCTCGGGAGGAGGTGAGCTGCCACCAGCGGTTCCATCGGCGGTATGCGGAGCAGGCGGAGCCTCTCCATACCGTCGCAGTCTAGGGAGGAGGCACCCTGGATTGGGGCCTTGTTGCTGAAGGGCCGGTCTCTCCACGAGACCGACACCTCATCCAACATCTCCGGGAAGACCGGCAGGAGTTGCCTCTTTGTCCTCGTTGCTTGGGGCAAATTTTTCCCCTCGTAACGGGACCTGGAGGTCTCCTTGGCCATTTCGGGCCATGGGATGTCTAGTCTGGCTGCGGCACGCTGACACACGGCCTGCAGGTCCATACTCAGACAGGGCGAAGCTGGTGTGCTATCGCCCGGGAGAGCAGCCATCGCTCCCGGCGTTGCAGCCTGAGCCGATGACATGAAGACGTTGTCTTCCTGCTCATCAGAGTCGGACAGGAGGAATCCAGAGGTTTCATCCTCTTCGTCCTCCGTATAGTCCAACTCCAGGACATCTTCTGTGGGCGAGACCATGGTGAGGTCCAGCCGGGGGCCCCAGCTTGGTATAGCGTGGGGCCCCGCTCGCATGTCCCTCGCTGCCACCGAGTCCCAGCCTGACACGGCGCGGGACTCCGGTTCTGCAGCTGCCACTACTGATGAGCCCCAGACCGACAGAGTGCGGGGCTCCATCTCTGTGGCGGACGCCCCCGTGTCTTGATTTCCGTCCGGTAAATCAGAGGACATGAGGGAGTCCTGACCCGACAAGCTAGCTTGGCGAGCTAACCGTCGGTGGAGGCTCTTCACGGTGAAACGGGCACAATGCCCGCATGAGCCGGGGTTGTCGATAGCCTCCTGGGCATGTTGCGGCCCGAGGCAGGACGAGCAGACCTGGTGTGCGTCTGTGTCCGAAATCTTCAACCCGCAGCCGCAGAGCCGAGCCTCCGATTCCCTGGCTCCTCTGGTGTGAGGGAGAGACGTGTCCATCTTGCTCGCCATTATGGCGACGTGGGAAGGACGCGCTCATAGCAGGTGCTTTGCTGAGAAAAGAGAATCACAACCTGTCGTTAATCCGGAGAAAAAGCGACGTTGTAGATTTTATTCTCAAAGAATATTAACTGGTGTGTTAATACCTTTTTTATCTTCTACTCCTCTGGTGTGAGAGAGAGAAAAAGAAAAAACGTCCTCGCTACCGTGGTGTCGGTAGTGAGGGAAGACAAACTAGCAACACGTGTGTTGCTAGCTTGAAAAAATCAAAACCTTACCTTTATTTCCGAAGAAAAAATGGCGAGGTCGATTTGCAATACTAACTGGTGTGTTAGTATTAACAGTCTTCTTGCAGAAGTATATATCGAAGTAGCCGGCGAGCGCCCGTCGACCGAAGTTAGCTTGGATAGCTTGGTTCCGTCTGTGGACTGTGTGAGCTAGCCCGGCTACCAATATAGAGATGTGCTCTGAAGCGAGAAGAGGTGTTTGAATGACGCATGCGGCGTAGCGCAAGATACTTATAGGGGGTGGATTCCCTGACGCTGACGTCAAGATCACCAGCCAATCAGGATTGGCGTAATGAGATTGATGCTTCTGTTTGCTCCGCGATGAGGTGCATCCCATAGTGAGACATCGAACGGAGTGTTATGAATGAGTTACAAACAAATTTACTCATGTGATCGAATTGTTTTGGTGTTTTAGATTTGGTTACCAAAGTCTTAGGATCACAAAAGTATTGAAATATGTGACTTACATTGTATATAAAGGTATAATGTAGTGTAATTCATGTCTAAAATTAAAATAAATTCATTCAAATTTTGAGTAAAACAGGTGTTTATCACTCTACTTTCACCACAGCAGGGACTGAGATACATTAGGACTGAATAATGACTTCATATTACATACCAAGGTTCATGTGATGTGTACAAATACAAATTGAGCATTCAAACTTTTTATTCAACCAACAATTTATTATACATATGTTTTTTATCAACCAACTATTTATATAAATATAAGAGACAGGAAAAACTCACTATTTACAATATTGAACATCAGAACTTTCAAACAACTCTTCATTATAAATGTCAAGACAGTGTCAAGGTCTTTATCTGTCTTCCAAAACAGTGGGTCTGGCTGCTGTGTAGGTGGGGGTGATGGTGCATGGACGGTACATCTCGTATCGCATCTGTCAAAGCCTGGGTTTCATAATAAATTGGAAGAAGAGCTGTCCTCTTCCCTCTCAGACAATTGTTTATCTGGGAGTGGAATTAAACTCAGCCAGCATGAGAGCGCGGCTCTCGCGGCAGCGAGTGGAGGAACTGACAGCTCTCCTCCGGTGTGTCACAACCCACACAGCCCTCTCCGTGACGCGGCTGCTCTGCGTTGGCGTCAGCTGGTCACGTGATGATACCCCTGGGTCTCTTCCAACAGGGGGACTCCAGAGGTGGTTCATTCGATGCAGAAGCCTGCTGTTTTTAACCTATTGGTTTATAAACTGCAGAGCTCGTGGAATTCCTCTGTCCCAGATATGCCTCCTACACAAGGTCATAATAAACCAAGAGCACCGTTATAACGCCTCGTGTGGACAGCATGCACACACCTCTCATCCCCTGGGCATGTACGCACCGCATGATGAGAGACGGAGTGAAAGGCAGCGTGTGGAAACTCCCTCGCAGCCCTTATTGCCTCATGGGCAGCGGCGGCGATGGCGTGGCTCGTCACCATGACGACCATTACGGCACATCACAGAGAAGCTTCTCCCCCATCAGTTCCATGGGATACAAGAAACACTCCTGTCATCCCAGGAACAGGGTCTTGCGCGGTTTTTACTCCGCTATTTTTCTAAATCTCGGAAAAGAACGGGGGAGTCGCCCCGTTGCTGTACAATCAATGTGTTGATTTGCACAGACAACAGGGCACGGCTATGGAAGCAGCCTACCTCAATCGCCAGGGAGGAGTACGATCTGCGCAGCTTCTGAACGCAGCCAGGCGGCAGCTGTTCTGGGCGCGCACACACGTTGCTCTCATCAGAGCAATGTATAATCCCGGCGAATTGAACAGAGGGGCTCGCAGAGCGCAGCAGCCATGTTATGCGAGGAGTACGGAGACTCAGACCTGTGTCACGCGCATTGGCGCCTCAGTGGGATTTGGCTTTGGTGTTACGCGCACTAAGCAAAGCCCCATTTGAACCTTTGGACCAGGTTCCCCTTAAATTGTTGTCAGCCAAAGTAGTATTACTTTTGGCTCTATCAGCAAAGAGGGTGAGTGATTTGTCTGCTCTTTCTGTGGCTCCGTCATGCCTCCGGATCTAAGGAGATGGCAGTTCAGCTGTTTTACGCCCTAACCCGGTCTTTATGCCAAAGGTCATCACAAGCTCTTTTAGAGTCGAGAGTGATCACCTTGGATGGCTTCTTTCCCCCTCCTCACAGGTCGGAGGAAGAAGCCGCGTCTCATCTCCTCTGTCTTGTGCGTGCGCTGTCCTGCTAGTGGCGCGCACGGCTGCCTTGCGCCATTCTAAGCGCCTGTTTGTGCATTATAGAGAGCGCTCGATCGGGCAGCCTCTGTCTGCACAACGGCTGTCACACTGGCTGTGTGAAGCTGTGTCACAGGCTTATGTCTCCTCTGGGGTGGATCCCCCAGATAACATCAATGCGTACTCCACCAGAGGAATGTCCTCCTCCACGACTTTGCACGGAGGAATGTCAGTGGAAGACATTTGCACTGCTGCATCTTGGTCTTCCCCCTGTTCATTTATTCAATTGTATTTGAGGGATGTCTCCCATTCCTCTCTGACACACCCTGTATGGAGTGTCTTGTCAGAGTGAGTGACGTCAGGGATCCAGCTGTGCGCCTCTCTCCTGCCTCTCGGTACGCGGAGAACGCGCCTTTTTCCCTCTTATGAGAGGGATGTTTCCTTTTTTTCCTCTGACACATTTTGTACGGAGTGTCTTGTCAGAGTGAGTGACGTCAGGGATCCAGCCGTGCGCTCTCCTGCCTGTCTGCACGCAGAGAGCTGCTGTTCCCCCTCTTTTTGTCACTGGGCAAAGTATGACCTTCGTCTCTACTTTTTCACAGTGGCATGTATGTATTGTTCCCAGCCTTCGTCTCCTCATGGAAAATATTCATGTTATGCTATATTCCAGGGACGGCGATGCGCCATTACGCATGGCGCAATAGGCATGGGTTATTATCTGAGCAGGTGTGTCTGTGCTTCTAGTACCTGGCGGACCCAGTAGGGCGCAGACTACATCATGCTTCGCCCTTAACCCAATAGCGATAGCCTTAGAGGGCAAAGCCATATACAAAATAGAACTGAAGTTACCTACTGTAACTCCATCTCTAAGTGCTGGGCCCCACTGGCTCCACAAATAGCTGAAGAAAAGTTATTTTTCCTATTTATACCGGAAGGGAGCCCGAGGGTGGGGCCCACCTTGCGGGTGGGCGTGGACTACAAGTGTTTCAGTGCTGCGCGGGTGCGCAGGGGATTACCCAATAGCGATGGCCTTAGAGGGCTTTGCCAATACTCATAGAAGCTGGAGTTACAGTAGGTAACTTCAGTTCTGTGTGTGTTCCCTCCTACCTGTTCCCTCCTACCTGTTTACTTGATTGTGTCCACCTGTTGCCCCTGTGTTTTCTCCTCCCTTCTCAACTGTCTCTTGTTCCGTAGATTAGTCTTGTGTGTATTTAAATTCTGTTTTTACTGTCTGTCATTGTTGGTTCGTCGTTTGTCTGTGACTGTGTTCACCCGGGAGTGTTCTGGTTTTTGACGATAGCCTTGAAATAAAGGATTTTTTCAGTGTTATCTGCGTTTGGGTCCTGCTTGCTTCACTCACCGTAACAGAATGAACCAACCAAGATGGACCCAGCAGACGATCCATTTGAGGTGGAACTCCACAAATGTACCTATTCTTTGGCTTTCTGCTATGGTAGGTGGAGGGGAGCGTCCAGTGTTGAGCAGAAAGAGGCTGCTCAGGCAGATGCGCACCAGATAGCAAAAGAGAAACCATGTCTTGTGAAATTCTTACTTGGCTGGATGATGGATATCCTCCCGACATGTGTTTCCCGGCCTGCTAGCCCCAGGCATGCTAGCCCCCTGCCTTCCAATTCCCAACCATACGTCTCGGCGCGTTCCGTCTGGAGTCAACCTCTGCTTCTTCCCCAGTTCATGCTCCTGTCCAGGAGCCGTTCTCTGGAACTCGTCTGGCTTTTGGAGGTTCACGAAGCCATAGTTCCGGCCCCAGCAGCCATGGTTCCAGCCTCAGTCCTGGCCCCCAGCAGCCATGGTTCCGGCCCTGGTGCTGGCCCCAGCAGCCATAGTCCCTCCTCTCTAGTGCCGCGGTCTTCACCCTGGAGCCCGGCCCCCTGAGAGCCGCGGTCTTCGCCCTCGAGCCCGGCCTCCTGAGTGCCGCGGCCTTCGCCCTCATGCTCGGCCCCCTGAGTTCGCCCGCTGTGGTCTTTGCCCCTCCATGGTCTCTGCCTGGCCCCCGGGCCGTCCGCCCGAGACCCCCTCCATGGTCTCTGGCTTGCCCCCGGGCCGTCCGCCCGAGACCCCCACCATGGACTCTGCCTTGCCCCATGGTTCCGGCCCCAGCAGCCATGGTTCCAGCCTCAGTCCTGGCCTCAGCAGCCATGGTTCCGGCCCTAGTGCCGGCCCCAGCAGCCATTGTCCCTCTTCTAGTGCCTCCTCTAGTCCCTTCCCTAGTCCCTTCCCTAGTCCCAACTCTAGTCCCTTCTCAAGAACCCTCTCTAGTCCCTTCTCGAGTCCCCTCTCGAGCCCCCTCTCCAGTTTCCTCTCAAGTCCCCTCTCAAGTCCCTACCCAATGTCCTGGTCCGTTGGAGGTTCCGCTGGGGGTCCTGCCAACTCCATGTCCTGTGCCGTTGGAGGTCCCGCAGACTGCTCTTCTGCCGGGGGTCCTGCCAACCCTGTGTCCTGTCCCGTAGGTGGTCCCGCAGACTGCTCTTCTGCCGGGGGTCCTGCCAACCCTGTGTCCTGTCCCGTTGGGGGTTCCGCCGACTACTCATCTGCCGGGGGTCCTGCCAACCCTATGTCCAACCCCTCCATGGTCTCTGGCTTGCCCCCGGGCCGTCCGCCAGAGACCCCCACCATGGACTCTGCCTTGCCCCCGGGCCGTCCGCCCAAGGCCCCCACCATGGTCTCTGCCTTGTCCCCGGGCCGTCCGCCCGAGATCCCTTCCGGGCCCTCCGTTGTGCTCCTGGGCTGTCAGCCTAGGCCCGTCCTCCTGACCCCCTCCACCCACCCTGGTGGTCCTAGTAACACGTACGCTCTCATTCAGTGCAACGGGCAGAGCATTCTATCAAGGATGTAGAATACCTTGGTTAAAGGATATTCTACCCAGAGACACCCTCTAACTAACCCTTCTAACACAGATACGATTCTCATTTATTCATTTTATATAAGTAGTTATATTCATACCACTTCAATCACATTAGTATGCTTGAAAAGTGACAGATGGTGTGACAAGTCACACCTCTCTCTACTTATGCTAATGAGCTAAGTCCCGCCTCCCTTTGTTCGAGGTGGATGTCACCTAGGTGTGAGATCCTTTGATGTGATGGGTGAGGTGTCATCACACGTAGGTGTGAAATGCCCCCCTTTGTAGCGCCTTTTGTTGTCTAATCCTTTGATGTGAGGGTTGAGGTGTTATAACAGGCAGGTGTGATTTCACACCGGCGTGTTATAAGCCTCTGATGTTAATCTAGGTGTTGATTAAGGCAGTCTCTTTGAAGTTTTGCATGAGACTGTCTTGCCCCCGTCCCCTCACAGCCCTTTGTTGTCTAATCTAATTATCCTTTGATGTCTGTCGTTTGATGTGAGGGTTGAGGTGTTATAACAGGCAGGTGTGATTTCACACCGGCGTGTTATAAGCCTCTGATGTTATTCTAGGTGTTGATTAAGGCAGTCTCTTTGAAGTTGTGCGTGAGACTGTCTCGCCCCCGTCCCCTCACACCCCCGGCCTCTCCCCCTTTTTCCACCCCTTCCTGTCACGTGCTATGAGGCCAGAAGAGTGTGGGGGTGGAGTTAGGTAAAAAAAAAAAAAATGCCTGCAGGGGGCTAGCATGCCTGGGGCTAGCAGGCCGGGAAACACATGTCGGGAGGATATCCATCATCCAGCCAAGTAAGAATTTCAAAAGTCTGTCCGTTTCGTTAACATTTGAATCACGAAATGGACGGAAATCTGTCCGTTTCGTTAACATTTGACTCACAAAATGGACAAGCAGGTAAAAACAGCAGAGTCACTGCTGTTAGGGTCTCAGACTCACAGGCACACACACATGCAGAGATCCAGGGCGATGCACATGGCTTTTTTACCCAGCAATAAGTCTCTGAAACCTGGGGAAAGTGCTGTGAATAGAGGCGTGGAGCAGGGCCAGAGAGGAGCCGGCTGCGAGACCCCACAGAGCGCACCCAGAGAGCTCCTCGCAGCACATGGCTCTTGCACCCAGACTGCACCCAGAGAACAGAATGCTTCACAGCCAGGAAAAGTGATTGAATCCTGGGTATACATGTTTTAAATAGTAGGATACCTCGAGGGTGCATCACCACATTTTACAAGTCAGGGAAGGTGCCTGAATCCTGGGTAAACATTGTTTAATTGTTTAAGTGTTTTTAAATGTGTGGAACAGTGTTTTGTCACTTTCAAAACTCTCCCATCATTGACCGGAGAAATTGGGTCGATGTTGTATTCAATCTGGCCGTTAATATTCCAGTGAGACGAAGTACGTACATTGACCGGAGTGATCCAATGTTAATTTTTTCCCAAAACCGGAGCATTCCATCACCCCTTGTATCTTTTGTTCCATTTTAAAAAGTCAAATTGTATCAGTCTCCCTCGACATTTTAAAATACTGATGTGTTCATTCAAAAACCATACTAGCACACAAGCCTGTTTTTTTGAGTTTTCAGTGTTTTCTGTGTTTCTGTGTTTCAGTGTTTCAGTGTGTCAGTGTTTCGGTGTGTTTGTGTTTCTGTGTTTTTGTGTTTCTGTGTTTGTGTTTCTGTGTTTCAGTGTTTCTGTGTTTTCTGTGTTTCTGTGTTTCTTTGATTTTGTGTTTCTGTGGTTTTGTGTTTCTGTGTTTACGTGTTTATGTGGTTCTGTGTCTCTGTGTTTTCAGTGTTTCAGTGTTTCAGTGTTAGCGTTTTCTGTGTTTCAGTGGTTTCAGTGTTTTCTGTGTTGTCTGTGTTTCAGTGTTTCTTTGTTTCCGTGTTTCTCTGGGGGTATAATATGCACGTTTCATTACACATTTATCATACATCTTCCCTGTTATCCTCCCCTTGTTATAATGAAGACAACAGTGCATGTGAAGGACTGTAATACACATGTATCAGACATGCTCCCCTTGCTATAATGAAGACAACAGTTTTTAAATGTAAAAAACACTTTTTTTATTTAAAAAAATGTTCCTATTTACATTTTTATTTTTTCAAACACAAAATCAATAGTTATACTGATTGTAACATCCCCAGGACCGTCTCCAGCTAAGAATTCCCCAGATTACTGGAAATATCATGATGGAGTTTTTTCACTTCAGTCAAAATATTCATGTGTATGCTGTTTTTGATACAAAGATGCATTACATCTACAAACAGAGCATACAATGAGAGCACATGATACACTTTTGATGTTAGTTTAATTTCTTCAGTAATGTTACAGAATGTTTCGGAAAATGAAGATTCCAGGACCACTTTAAATGTTTTGTTTACAATCTTTTCCCAATGACCCGGAATAGTACTGCCAGAACGGACAATATCCAAAATGTCTTCTAGTTTACTTCAGCCATTCTGTTTACACGGGGGTCACTACTCATTCCGTTTTCAATCGTCCTCATCACCACACTTATTAAAAGGGTATTGACTACATTCTGATCAATATATACAGAGCGTTTTGCATAGTAGTTCCCCACTTCCGGTAGTGAAGATGTAGGAGAAAGTCGCACGGAAGAGGTCTCCCGGTTGAACTTTAATTTTAACTTTTAATATATCTCTGTAAACACCACAATTCATTCGGGAAAGTGACGGATTACAGTTATAACTTCAATTCAGTCGTGAAATGAGTGGTTCTAAATCTAAAGCGAGCAATACGCCGAACTGCCCAGTTACTCGTGGCGGTGCAACCCCTGTCGCTAGCAAAGTTGCTAAAATGGCGGCTGCAAGCTCCGGCGCTAGCGACACACCGGACACCTTTTCAATGAACCAGCTGGTTTCTGAACTGGAGAAGCAACGGGCCTCGCTCCGGAAAGACATGTCTGAGTTAATCCAGGAGTCTGTCAAACCTTTGCAGAGCTCGGTGGATGCGCTCCGCGAGACAGGTGAATCAATTTAATAACCGCGTCGTCGCTGCAGAGACCCTGGCGGGGGATAACTTTGAGCGCATAACAAGCACGGAAAAAACAGTGGAAACACTACTGACCCAGAATAAGTATCTTCTAGATCGCCTCGACGACATGAAGAACAAGTCCTGTAGAGTCAAGCTCCGGATAATAAATATTCCCGAGGACAGTGAAAAAGGCCGGGACCCGACCGAGTTCATATCCGACCTGTTGATGGGAAGCCTCGGCGCCGATGTCCTCTCCAAACCCCCGGAGCTCGAGAGAGCACATCGCTCACTAGCTCCCAGACCTGGACCAGGAGGTAGACCCAGGCCTTTTGTGATATGCTTTCATCGTTTTTAAGAGAGGGAGAAGATGCTTCATTGGACCAGACAACACGAGCTTAAGTACCGCGACACATCGCTGTGAGTGTACCCAGACGTCAGCGCTATCACTGCAAAGAAACAAGCTGCTTTCAACAAAATCAAGCAAGCCCTCTACCAGAAAGGAGTGAAATTCAGGCTTCTCTTCCCCGCTCGCTTGCAAGTCTTGTTTGAGGATGGAGCGTTCACTTTTGAGACTCCGGAGGAAGTGCACGCATTCTACAACGAGCGGGTGATGAGCAAAGAGTAGGGGGCAGAATGGTGTTCCTGGCGGCCACCCACTACTGAGGGTTTCTCCAAAAGACTGTATTCCTCCGTCTGTTTGGAGGAAGCCGTCTGCTCCTGCTACTGCATGCTGCTCCGTGGACTCACTACTATGCGGTCACCTTGAACGAGCGTCGTGGTGACCATGGAAACGGGTCGGCGCGTGAGTTGTGCTTACTCTCAGTATGTTCCGGGAGTGACGTGCATAGACTCCATGTATTTTTCTTTGTTACGATGGCGACTGTGTTTACTTCCAATTGCAAGGTGTGGTCGCCGCATGTGATTTTATCACCATTTTTCTCTGTTCTGATTACGATGGTAAACATGTTATGTTTTTTTCAATGAGACAGTTAGGCTATCCTATATCAGGCACTTTATTTAATTATTACTATTATTACCTCTTTTTGTTTGCTTTTATCTCTGTGCCATATGCTATCCTGCAGTAGAGTTTCTTAAGTGGGATGTTTTTTTTGTTTTTCTTTTTACTTGAGGTAAATGTTTAGGCAAACTTATTGACGGCTTGTTTAAAGGTGAGGACTAATGTTGCTTCACTGTAATCATATATGTTCTTTAAAATGTGGGGATATATATATATATATTTTTTCATATTGTTTAACTGGTTGACCTCTGAGTAAGAGTAGCTTATGGAAGCAGAAAGGGATACCTTGTTGGGAGTGAAGATGTGGTCGCGCTTGGTTTGTATAAGGGAATGGTGGGTGGGAGGGTTGTTGATTATTGTTGTTACTTATTTTTTATTTTTTTGTATGTGTGTTTTTCTTATGATGTGTTTTTGTTTTGCTTTCTCCCCTTTTCCTTTGGCTCAGGAATCACGTCAGCCATGGGAGAGTTAGTGCTCCTCGTCTCCTTATGATATGACGACTCAGGGTAAGAATCTTCGCTTTATCTCCTGGAACCTGAAGGGTGCCAACCAGCCCATCAAAGGTAATAAGGTAGTGACTCATTTAAAGCAACTTAGGGGAGATATTTTCTTTTTACAAGAAACCCACCTTCGTTCCTCAGAGGTTGGCCTTCTCAAGCGACCTTGGATAAGGGATCTATTTCACTCTAAATTCCAAGTTAGGGCAAGGGGTGCGGCTATCCTTATACACAAGAATGTTCCATTTGTGTTATCAAACTCCATTGAGGACCCAAATGGTCGATTTGTAATTATTTCTGGTAGACTGTGTAGTATGCCAGTGGTTATGGCCTGTGCTTATGCACCAACATGGGATGACGATACATTTATTAAACATTTTTTCTCCTCACTCCCTAAAGTTGATGACCACTACTTAATTATCGGCGGCAATTTCAATTTAACTCAAAACCCCTCCCTAGACAGGTCTTCCTCTAAGCCTCTGGCGTTATCCAAGTCAGCTAAAGTCCTTGACATATATAAATCTAGTTTAGGTTTATTCGACCCATGGAGAGCCAAATCCCATTCAGTCGAAGCCTTTTCATTTTTTTCACACGTCCATCATTAATACTCTCGGATAGATTTTTTTCTCTTGGATAATTACTTTCGATCAGAGGTCCACTCATGTGAATACCATAGCATTGTTATCTCAGACCATGCCCCCGTATCTATTGATATTAGCTTTCCTAGTCCTGTCCCCTCATCCAGACAATGGAGATTAACTCCTCCCTACTAGCCCACACTTCCTTTAAAGAATTCCTCCATACGCAGATCTCCTTGTACTTTGATACTAATGATTCTCCAGAGATCTCTACACGCACGCTATGGGAAGCATGCAAGGCGTTTATGCGTGGCCAAATCATCTCCTATGTCTCAAACCTAAGGAAGGCAGAAAGGCGAGAGTCGGAGGCGCTCACTAAGGAGGTATTTAGAATTGATCAGTTGTATGCTTCAGCTCCTATCCCTGCTCTTTATAAGGAACGCCTTCAACTTCAGTCCAAATTTGATTTAATGTCCACATGTAAGACTCAGAAGCAGTTATTCCTCGCTAGACAACGTTTCTTTGAGACTGGGGACAAAGCGGGAAGATTATTAGCACATCAGGCGCGTGCAGCTACACTATCCAGATTGATCCCCAAGATCAAATCTACTTTAGGTGAAGTTACCTCGGACCCGACAGAGATCAATACGATATTTTGTTCTTTCTACACTAACCTCTATTCCTCCCAATGTCCTCCGGATGTTTGGGATGGAGATAATCCTCTAGATAGGACAGTTTTCCCCAAAATAAATGAGGATTTGTGTAAGGAGCTGGGAAGTCCGATCTCTATCAAGGAAGTACAGGAGGCAATTATGTCACTTCAGAACGGTAAAACTCCAGGCCCTGACGGGTTTTCTGTTGAATTTTTTAAGTTACTCCCTGGCACAATTGCACCAGCCCTCCAGAGAATGTATAATGAGTCTTTTGCTGAGGGCCGCCTGCCTCCCACCCTGTCGGAGGCCTCCATTTCTCTTCTGCTTAAGAGTGATAAAGACCCTCTTACAGATGTAGCGATTCATTTCAGACGCCTATCCGTGCGGGTCTGTGATCTGCACGGGGTGGGCCCCTGCTGAAAAGGAAAACCCCCCGCAGGACTTGATACGCCACCTTGATAAATGAATGTAATTATAATGAAACCAGCTGCAATGGATCATGGATCCACCAGGGGGAGCCGTGAAAAGCTGCCACACTGGAACTCATGTGAAATAAACAGCTGATAGATCTACAGGTATCTGATATAGCGGATATTTGTTAAGATCCATATGTCACGGATAGGATCATATTCTGTGCTAAATAAGAGACATGTAATCATTTACAAAACTTCACCATGTTTTTATTTGACAAAATAATGTTGTTTAATTCACGTTGGCGTAAGTACAAAACCATCGCTATGTTTTTAGATCAGGAAATGCAGCCCGGCTCAAACAAACGATTTTCAATCATCATCCTCACGATCATTTAATGTATCATAATGTTCGCGAATTGAAGTGAATACACTAATATATGAAAAAATAATAATATAAAAAAAATAATCGCTTTGTTTTTATATCACATCGGACCGGAGGAAAATGCAGCACGGGTCTCACTACCGATAATCCTAAACCCACGGGCAAACAAACAATAATATGTACAGTGTTAATAGTTTACTGTATTATTAGTGTCTAATATTACTGCTATAACAATCACACATTGAGTTGTTAAAATCAGAGAATTAAACGGCAGCTCTCAGGTGATCAGCTGTGTGTTTACACAATAAAATATGCATAGTAATTTAATAAATCCTTCCAACACACATTGTAAGAACAGTTCTGTTTCATATGAGTGTTGAGAGCTGTATCCACAAATCTCTTAATTTTGCCCTCAAAAGTGCACCAGATTGATGCATTTAACCCTTTGGAGTCGACCGAAAGTCACGCCGGCGTGATCAGATCACATGACCTGTTCAAGCCGGTGCCGCATAAAAACAACAGTCCGGACAACATTGCCGTGTGTTTCTGTCGAAAGTAGTGGCTTGAAACTATATCCCAGTCTTTGTTTCATGCAAAAATACCCAGTAAACACGGAGATACAATGATATAAAGTTAATACATTTACAATGGAACTGGATTTTGATGTATTGTATCAGCTTCATATCGCAATATATTCCCAAAGTCTGAAATGCAAAAATGTCCCACATTAGGGCAATTCACCCATTTAATCATTCAAACAAAATCATATTTGCTGCTCTAAACAAAAATCAAAAATCGTACATCCAAACGGAATACATTTAATTAATTATTATTAATACGTTGTCTTGTTCATTGTTTTTCACTTTTATTAAATGTTTGATATTTCCGGCACAGACCCGGGACTAAGGTGTTAATGGTGGACTATCGGACATTCAAAATGCAGCATATTTTCCCCCAAGTGTCTGTCTAAATGCATATTACGTTTCTAACTTGCAATATCATTATTTCCGCTCTCTTCACTCCAGAAGAGCGGTCTCTCTGTGTGCGGGGGATCACAGGAGGGGGGGGGGGAGCTGGGGAATGTGACCAATCCCCCCCTGGGAGACTTTCTGCACACGTTCCGAGGGCCAATTTGTTTTAAACAAAGAGTTCCCAACAGCATAGGCAAGATGGGGGGTGGGGGCTTGTGAATGGTATGGTCCTAAGGATGTGTTCTAATCACACCAAAAGAGATAATGCAGATATCATTCTCTCTCTCGACTCGCTGGTATCTCAAGCTGAGCGCTCATTGGTGGTTTGTGCCCCGTGCTGCTGATGAAACTCTCCATTGGCTCTGCAAAAGTTTGTTGTTTTGTGTCAGTTTTACCTCGCCACTTCCATTCACATTTTCAGCATTATTCCACAATGTTTATCATGAAATTAATATCTATTTATTTTATACTATACTTGCACTGCTTACCGTTTTCATACTTTATATATCTTAGCATATTCATACACACTTTTCATACTGCTCACAGGCTGGGCTGCTGTGTATATCTAGTGTATTCATACTGTACCCCTCCTCACTGTTTATTCATCATTGAATTCATTCTATATTTTATTCTGTAGATTGTGTACATTACTTTTCACTTTACTGCTTGTTGCACTCCTGGTTGGAAGCTAAACTGCATTTCGTTGTCTCAGTACCTGTAATATGGTGGGGAGACGTGTGTGATTAAAAGTTCATTCGCAGAAATGTAAAGTGATCTAACTGAGTTGTATTCATATTCTTGACGCATACTGTGATCTGCAGGCTCTTATCAAACATTTAATTAAAGTAGGCTAGTGAGGGGGTCCAAAATCAGCCAACGGGTTTTTATTTTTATTTCATGAATTGAGGTGACTGAGGCTTTTTAATATAGACCTTTCAGTGAAAACTGAACTTGAAAATAGTTTCCTCTTTTTATTTTCGGGGTGGGGAGACGTGTGTGATTAAAAATGCATTCGCAGAAATTTAAAGTGATCTAACTAAGCTCTATTCATATTCTTGATGGGAAGAGCAGTGTAAATGGGTGTCCATATGCATTTGAAAAGCAATATAAATCACACAGTTATTATGCAATAGGCTTTAAAAGCGCCATCGATAACCATTACCTTTCTCCAATTCAAACTCTTGACGGGAAAAAAGGAAGGTGTAAATGGTTGGGCTAGACTGTTCTGTATACATACAAAGGCCATTTAATAGACGTTCTTCTGGAAATGTTCACATCAGGTGCCTTAAAGTTAAACAATACTACAGTAAACAATTAACAGAGTAAATTATATGGGTTAAACCACATTTATTTCGTTAAAAATAAACAAAATATGATTTCCTCCGGAGTCGGCTTGACTCGGTTTGCATTCATAAAGAATGCAAAATGTGTTTAATCGTTAAAATCAGATATACTAAGTAAATACATTTGTTCCTGCTCAAGATTGGATTCAACTTTATTGTTATTGCACACATTACAGGTACTGAGACAACGAAATGCAGTTTAGCTTCTAACCAGGAGTGCAACAAGCAGTGAAAGTAATGTACACAATCTACAGAATAAAATATATAATTAATTGAATGAAGAATAAAGAGTGAGGAGGGATACAGTATGAATACACTAGATATACACAGCAGCCCAGCCTGTGAGCAGTATTAACAGTATTAACAGCAGTGTTCGAATTACCAATTTTCTTTCGGGGGAGCCCTATTTTTCAGTGCATATCCTGCTACTAAATATGTCACACGCACGCTCTGTTGACTGGCGCAGCAGGGCGGATGCGATCAATTGCTATAAAAACACTGCTATTTTTTATTTACTTATGAAAAGCCATGGATACCTTTCATTCCACTCACTCCATCTTTTCTGTGTCCAGTTAAAAGGCAGGTCATGGGCATCGTCAGGTTCGCTAGTGCAGGTGGCGCCAACTCGTTAAACTCTTTGTTTAAAACGAATTGGCCATCGGAACGTGTGGAGGAAGTCTCCCAGGGGGGATTGGTCACATTCCACAGCTCTCTCCCCCCCCCCCCTCCTGTGATCCCCCGCACACAGAGAGACCGCTCCTCTGGAGTGAATTAACCATTAACACCTTAGTCCCGGGTCTGTGCGGAAATATCAAACATTTAATAAAAGTGAAAAACAATGAACAATACTTAACGTATTATTAATAATTAATTATATTTATTCCGTTTTGGATTTTTTACTTTGTTTAGAGCAGTGATCTTCTCTGCAGCAGAGAGCTAAGCGCTGTCAGACCGGACCTAACCCTGAAAAGTGTTATCATCTGAAATTAATCATTATGTTATTCATATTAAATACATATAAGTATTTGTACAACTTGTATTTAGAAATACTCTGTTGTAATTATTGATGCATAAATGTGTTCATCCATTCAATGTGGCATCTATATAATGGGGTTAATTTATGATATTACATAATAATACAATATATTATAATATATGATATGATAATTATATTTTAGTTTTATTCATTTCTTATTTCATAATTTCTCATTATTATTATTTTTATTTTTATCGCTCATCTTATTTTTGATTTTATTAATCTGTGAGAATCTGTGCTATCCTGTTTTTTGCTTTTACCCTGTTGCTTTTTGAACTACTGAATTTCCCCACGGGGATTAATAAAGGTCCATCTTATCTTATCTTAATGTATAAATTGATTTACTTCAATCTACTGTACTGTGTAAAAAAAAACAACAATATTACAAAAAATATACTGCATAAAGCAAACTTTATACTTTATTTGATCTAAAATATTGATGTTTTTTCATTATAGTAGCCTGTGGAAACCATAACAAATAAGTGAATAAATACTACAGTATTCAACAAACACAACTGCAGAGCTACAACATTGCAAACAGACTAAGTTCTACAACACCCAGTTGTCTTTGTGTATTTGTGAATGAAGCGCCATCTCATGGTTAAATCCTGTAATTGAACAAATGGGGAAATTTGGCAACGCCCTCTAGCAATTTGGCAACACCCCCAGCTACTGGGATCCGCTGGGCTTTTGACTGGGACACACCCATGTGAGTCGTATCTGGAGTGCAACATCTGTATGTGTGGTAGCTATAGGCCCATCTCCCTCTTTAATGTTGACCTAAAGATCCTGTCAAAGATCCTAGCCCAACGCCTACAACGGGTCCTACCAAGTATAATATCTACTGACCAAACAGGTTTCATGCTTCAGTGCATGACATTAAGGATTTTGGGAGATGGCCCTGTGGGCCATCTAAGCTAATTTACAGATGGTCCTGAGCCCAATAGAGATTGCCCTGAAAAATGCGCGCGGACGAAATGGCACGAAGGGTTTGGAGGGCCTCCCCCTAGAAAATTTAGATTTTTGCAGGTCTTACTGTAGATGCTGTCTGGTGCATTAGATGAAACACCACAATATTATATTGTACAATTTCAATTTCATTCTTCATTTCACTTTTTTGTTTGTTCTTGTTTGTGTTTGCTCGCTTGCATGCCCTGCATAGCTATAAGAAATACTTAAAGGTCCCATGTCATGCTTTTCCGGTTATTACCCGTCCCCTTGTGTGTTATGAAGGTTTTTCTGTATGTAAACGGTCTGCAGAGTCAAAACCCTCAAAGTACACCCTGTAGCGAGTAAAACTCTAACACAGAAAATACCTCCCCAAAACACCTCGTTGGAGATACGTCACTGTCCATTGATTCTTCCGGGTAACTCATGATGTCATGCGTTACCCGGAACCAAATGGACCAATCCGTGGAGCCGTTAAGTTACGTCCGCGGAGCCGTTACGTTAAGCCCCCCCCCCCAAATTGACCAATCCACGGACTTCCTCACACACACACTCAGTGCATGCAGCTCTGCTGATCTCTCCTCCCTGGCTGCAGGCTGATAACAGACAGTTGGGATCCCGGCAAAATTGTCTCTGCAGACCCATTCTCAAAGCGTTTATCAACCTTTTTCTTACTCAATATCAAGCCACACTTATTGTTTTTACTTCGATTGTGACTGTGTGTGTTCAGGGTGAGTTTGGCTGTGTTTGGCTATGTATCGCTAAACAAGGAAACCACACCTCCACGGAACTCAGCGCGATTCAGAACATCCCGACCAATCCGAGCACACTGTGCTCAAAGGGAAGGTGGGGGCTGGAGCTACAACGAGCCGTTAAAGGCAGAGTGAAATTCAGTGAATACACGTAGTTTACAGAGATGCTGTATGAGAAACCAAAGTGATTTTGGAAAATTGCTCGATATAAATCTATTCTAGTAGACCTCAACAATGGAATTATGATCAGTGGAAATGGCCATGACATGGAACCTTTAAGTTGTTGGTCAACACACCTTCCATCTGATGAAGGCAAATGCCTTCCCAGATGTAAAAAAGTAGAAAACATTAAATTCAGTTATAACTGCCAAAACAAACATTTACACTATTATGGCCCCTGTTAAAAATGTTTGTAATGTTATCTACTGTAAGTTGGTCAAACGAATGCCTCCTCATCCGGAAGCTGACCGAGCAGACCCGAGCAGCAGTCGAGAGGAGCCGAGCGCATCCGCGAAGCACACAACATGGCGACGTCAGAGTTCCCGTTAGCCGGCAAATCTAAATCTCTTTGGTCAAAATAATTTCCCTTTAGCGCAATACCGCTTTAGTTGCGCCATTTATGAAACGGACAAGAAGAGTATGTGACAGACAAGAATAGTCAATTCTAATGTCTAACACTTAATGTGGAGAGAGAGATGTCCTGTATGGGTTGATTGTGCGTTGATCTGTTGGTAATGCCTCGGGGTTCCGGTGGGCATGTAAACAAATGCATAGCTGCGCTATACTTTGTGGCCTCACCCAGTTGCATAGCGACACTTATTGTTTAGGTGTCTTTGTCACGGTTTGTCAAACAAGCAGGACACAAATGCAGATATAAACTGAAACTTCCTTTATTTCGAGGCTATGATATATATATATATACAATGACAAAACAGAACACTCACCGCAGAACTAGTCAGGGAACAAGACGAACCGACCCAGACAGACAGAAAACCCAGAACTTAAATACACACAAGACTAATCACACAACAAGACACAGGTGAGGAGGGAGGAGAAAACACAGGGGCCCAGGTGAACATAATCAGACAATTAGACACACCAGGGAAACTAATGACAAGAGGAAGAACACAGGGAAAAGGACCAGACAATAACCCAAAGGAAAACATGACATGGAAAACAGCAAAAAACACCCAAACCTACAAAACTATAAACGTGACATAACATGAGAATCGTGACATAACCCCCCCCTCAAGGGACGGATTCCAGACGTCCCAAAAAAACAAAAGTCCAGCAGGGTGGGTGGAGGGGGTCTGGAGGACGGGTCTCGGGCGGACGGCCCGGGGGCAAGGCAGAGTTAAAAAGAAGGGGAATTCGGGCGGACGGCCCGGGTGCAAGGCAGAGTTCAAAAGGGGAAGTCGGGCGGACGGCCCGGGGGCAAGGCAGAGTCCATGGAGGGGTGAAGACCCGACAGCTCCGGAGGCCGGTCAGGAGCCGGTGTCCAAAAGATCCCCAATGGAAGAGGACACAAGACCGGCGGAATCCCCAACGCGACAGGACATGGAGTTGGCAGGACCCCCAGCGGAAGAGTAGTCGGCGGGACCTCCAACGTGGCAAGACATGGAGTTGGCAGGACCCCCGGCAGAAGAGTAGTCTGCGGGACCTCCAACGGCACAGGACATGGGGTTGGCAGGACCCCCGGCAGAAGAGCAGTCTGCGGGACCTCCAACGGCTCAGGACATAGGGTTGGCAGAACCCCCGGCAGAAGAGTAGTCTGCGGGACCTCCAACGGGACCAAACATGGAGTTGGCAGGACCCCCGGCAGAAGGGCAGTCTGCGGGACCTCCAACGACACTTGAGTGGGTTGGTTCGCCAACAGAACCCGGGGAGCTGGAGTCGGATGGACAGCCATCAGGGCACGGGGAGCTGGCGTCGGACGGACAGCCAACAGGAGACGAGGTGCTGGAGTCGGCCGGTAAGTCGACAGGACTCGAGGAGCTGGCGTCGGCCGATGAGTCAGCATGTGACGAGGAGCCGGAGTCGGGACCATGGTTACTGGAGCCGGCACTGAAGCCGGGACCATGGCTGTAAGGTCCGGTTCTGGAGCCAGAAACATGGCTGTAAGGTCCGGTTCTGGAGCCGGAAACATGGCTGTAAGGTCCAGTTCTGGACCCGGAAACATAGCTGTAAGGTCCGGTTCTGGAGCTGGAACCCTGGCTGCTGGGCGCGGAGCGGAAGCCTGGACCCTGACTCTGTAAGCCAGGTAATGGAGTA
Organism: Notothenia rossii; assembly: GCF_949606895.1. Classification (NCBI taxonomy): domain Eukaryota; kingdom Metazoa; phylum Chordata; class Actinopteri; order Perciformes; family Nototheniidae; genus Notothenia; species Notothenia rossii. Next base: position 75,122,704 of record NC_136902.1, read on the forward strand.
TGGAAGCAAAGCTGCGTGGGCCGGTACTGGAGCATGGAGCCATGGCTGCTGGGGCCTGTTCTGGGGCTGGAACCATGGCTCTTGGGGCTTGAGCTGCTAGCTTGGCCTTGCGGCGACTCCTCTTAGCAGCCGCCTGAATACTCCGTGGACCTCCATAAACCAGACGAGTTCCAGAATATGACTCCTGGACAGGAGCAGGAACTGGGGCAGAAGCATGGGTTGACTGCAGACGGAACCCACCGAGGCGTATGGTGCCAGGTTGGGAATTGGGAGGCCGGGAGCTAGCATGCCTGGGGCTAGCAGGCCGGGAATCACACACAGGGAGGATCTTTGAAATCCAGCCAGGTAAGAACTTCACCATACCTGGTTTCTCTCTAGCCATCTGGCGCGCCTCCGACAACACAGCCTCCCGCTGCTGAACTCCGGGTGCTCTCTTCCATCTATCCGAGCAGTTAGCGAAAAAGAAGGACAAATTTAATAATTCCAACTCGAACGGATCTGCTGTGCCCATTTCTTGGTCGGTTCGTACTGTCACGGTTTGTGAAACAAGCAGGACCCAAATGCAGATATAAACTGAAACTTCCTTTATTTCAAGGCTATGATATATATATATATACAATGACAAAACAGAACACTCACCGCAGAACTAGTCAGGGAACAAGACAAACCGACCCAGACAGACAGAAAACCCAGAACTTAAATACACACAAGACTAATCACACAACAAGACACAGGTGAGGAGGGAGGAGAAAACACAGGGGCCCAGGTGAACATAATCAGACAATTAGACACACCAGGAAAACATGACATGGAAAACAGCAAAAAACACCCAAACCTACAAAACTATAAACGTGACATAACATGAGAATCGTGACAGTCTTTTAATAAGCAGGTAGTCATATCATTATCTAGAACTAGCTGGATCTGATCGATATGGACATAAACGCGAGTGAAGTCTAATCTGACGGGAGAGAGAGATCAGCTGCTGCTGATGAATCCACACACAGGGGGGAGGGGAGAGAGTCTGTCGATGGGGGATCAAAGCTGTCCGGTCCCACATGCTAAGTGCTAGCCAGAAAGCCGCGGCGTTTAAGTCCCGACTCTCCTGATGGCCAATCCGTGCCTCCCCTGACTGCACGCTGACACACACCGCTGCAGTGCAGGCTCTCTGCACGGAGGAGCTGCGGAGTCCGGGTGATGCTGCTCCTCCAAGGAAGAGACACATGTTCACTAAGCCAAACTATATCCGGTCACAGAGATCTGCTATTTTAAAGTAAAGTCAACACATATCGATCCTAAATATAGTCTATATTAAGAACGAGAAAAGTCTTAACATATATATCGTTTTTTTTAAACATATGACAAATGTGTGAGGGTGATGACGTCAGAGCATCGTCCTATGCCCCAGAAGGCCCGGCCCAATTTAACCCCTGGGTATTTGTGAGGGAGCTCCTATATGGCATTACCCCGCTGAAGCTCACCAAAGTTTAATATATTTCATAGTTCAAAGTTTTGTCAATTGTTTTGTTTATTGGTCAAATACTGGTTTCTGAGGAGTTTTACTGGAATGAAAGAGCACAGAAGCAACAAAGCAGCATACTGCATTAAACCTGACCTTCACAGAGAGGTTGAAGTTCATGTGGAGAGGAGGCTTCAGTGGTCTGTCTGCACTCTGTTTAGTTTTGCTATCTTACAATCAATATAGTAAATGTGAGGTAAAGTGTGTTGCCAATGTAACCAGTTAGAACTCGAAGTTGCGATGAGGTCTTAAAATGTATGGAAAGGGTCTTAAAAAAGGTCTTAAAAGGTATTAAATTTGACTTCAGGATCCCTGCATATACCCTGCAGACAGGGCTGCCCTCTCTCCCCCCTCTTATTTGCCATAGCTATTGAGCCTTTAGCAATCTGGCTGCGTCAGGAGGGTGGGTTTGAGGGCATCACCAGAGCTGGGAAAGTTCATAAATTATCGTTATACGCCGACGACCTCCTTTTATACATGTCTAATCCAGCTGCCTCTCTTCCCGTGGTTCTAGATATCCTCGACAAATTTGGGTCCTATTCAGGCTATAAACTTAACCTCCACAAGAGCGAAGTTTTTCCCATCAATTTTGCAGCTAAAAGTATACCCCCAGCTTTTATCCCTTTCAAATATTCTAGAGACGGGTTTAAATATTTGGGGGTGCATATTACTGTCTCAATTGATCGCCTTTTCTCAAAAGAAAACTGGACTTTGTCAGATGGTCTGCACTTCCATTATCCCTAGTGGGTCGTGTTAATTTGGTTAAAATGGTTGTTTTACCCAAGTTTCTATATCTTTTCTCACATATCCCCATCCTTATTAAGAAGTATTTTTTCAAATTGCTCGATCAACTAATAAGCTCTTTCCTCTGGGGAAAAAAAAATCCACGCATCAGAAGATCGGTGCTACAGCTCCCAAAGGCTCTTGGAGGCTTGGCATTGCCCAATCTCCTACACTATTACTGGTCCTGTAATATTCAACAAAAGGGGCTAATTTCTAGCATTTACAGCCTTATCAGTTCTGCTATTGACAGCCCAGCGACCGGCCCCAAGGATTCTTCGGAGCAGGAGCTTGGAATCACACTGCCCGATGATTATTGGCAACAAGTTTTGCGGTTGGTTCACTCCTCTTCAATCTGTGCAAGGCTTGGCCTCCTACAGTGTAAAGTTGTGCACAAAGTTCACTACACTAACTTGAGGCTATGACGGATTTACCCCAATGTATCTGACGCTTGTAATAGGTGCAAACAATCCCCAGCCAACCATTCCCAAATGTTCTGTCTCTGCCCTAGGCTCACCACATTCTGGTCTGATGTCTTCAAAACTCTTAGCACAGCATATAATACTACTATCCTTTCAGATCCTCTCTTGGTCTTGTTTGGTGCCCCCCTGCAGCCTGTCGCCTCTAAAGTTATACAGACTGTTCTAGCCTTTGCTACCCTGTTAGCCAGGCGACTTATACTCCTCAATTGAAAACACGCTCAACCTCCATATCATAGTAGGTGGGTGAAAGAAATGTTACTCTCCATTAGACTCGAAAAGCTTAGGTTTTCCCTCGACTGCTCCTTAAGCTCTTTTGAAAAAAGGTGGAGACCTTTCTTAAATCGTATTGAATCTCTGACATCCCTGCCTGACTGTGACGACTGAGCCCCCTCCCCCCCTTTTTTTTTTAATATACTTACATATGTAGCACTGAATTTCGGACTCCAGTTTACAGCTTCCTGCCTACTACCTGCCAAAAACCAGTATAGAGGAATGTTAAGCCCTCCCACTATTTTCCAAGAGGGCGTTGCCAGATTTTCAATTTCAGGTTTTAACCAGGAGATGGCGCTTCATTCACAAATACAGAAAGACAAGTTTCATGGACTTTCAGTTGTGTTTTGAAGAGCTTTTGAACACATCAATATTTTAGATCAACTAAAGTATATCTAATCTTGTAATTCAATAATATATAGTCTTAATATATTAAATAATCATAATGTAAATTTTTACATTACACTTCTTTATTTGTTATGCTCATACTTTAACCTTTAAAATCGTTTGCTTTAATATGCAGTATATTTTTGTGTTTGCTTCCTCCTGCTCCCCTTCGGACACATACTGTATGATTTATTATTATTATTAATATGAAGATATTATTAAGATAAGATAAGATGTTACTTTATTGATTGAACATTTTAGTTTAGAATGTGCTGTCCCACGGTAATTCAGAAGGCTCACAGGTCACATTCCGACCATTATTTAAAACAATAGGTGCTTTCACACCGTCTACAGTTTGATTTGTATCGAGGGAGCTCTGTCAGTTTTCGAATTACCCATTTGCTTTCGGGGAGTCCTATTTTTCAGAGCACATCCTGCGACTAAATATGTCACACGCACGCTCTGTTGACTGGCGCAGCAGCGCGGATGCGATCAATTTCTATAAAAACACTCTTCTACTAATACAGACGTTGTCACTATGCCGGCGGATGTGGCCGTTGTTGAAGCCTCTTCAGGCTCCGCATCGGGCGGCCTCTCCCTCGGTGTGGAGCTGTCAAGCTCGACCCTAACGCCGCTTACAGCTGGCCAACTAAAAGTTGTTTTCCGTTCACGTTGTCATTTTTAGAGTCCTTCGCTTCTTTGCTTGTGAATCCAAAAGCTGTGACGCTTGGCTGTTTTCGTTTTGCCATATTTTTTTATTACACAGTCAGAGTTAAAAATATATCAATATGAACATTTCAAATACCGCGCCGGCATCACCGCCATAACCATAGCAACGTAAGTAATAATGCAGCGCCGCCACGTACAGACGGCAACACCCAGACTTATTCACAAATATAAAACAAATATTCAGAAACTGTAATGAACAATAACTATTATTTATTTCAAGAACTGTTATTTACAGAAACTCAACATTTCTAATCTGTGTGACACAAATATGCACGATTGTTTTGGGCTCCCCCTATTTATCTCAAAGTCAGCCTTCAGGGGAGCTCCCTCCCTCTTCGGGGGAGCCAAGCTCCCCCTAGCTCCCCCCCATTTCGAACAGTGTCTCTGGCTGGATGGCCAGCGATTAGGTGCGGCGCATTTATCATAGGTGATCAGAGCTAACTGCCTGCCGTCAGATTTCATTTAAAAAACAGATCTGATTTTAAGACTATTTCTGCGCTCATAAAGAATGATAAGAATAAGAATGCGTATTGAACTGGTTTCATTAATTAGTGAGTTTATTTAACACTAGAACCGCCAATCGGTTCAATTTGTGTGATGTGTGTTGTGTGTGTGCAATGTAACTTTTTTTCAATAAAATATTAAAGTCTCCCAGTCCGTGACTTTTCCTGAAAGTGTGTTATGTAGCACCCTATGTGGTTAAAAATTGCATTCTAATAGCGGGATTTGACGGGTTTAGGTAGGCCTATACAAAAACCTCTGGCGGTTCTAGTGTTAAGGTAATTTTTTATCAGTAACGAATTTAGCAGTTGAACATAAAAGTCAACTAACTGAGGGTCACTTGCAATGACAGTGTTGTGTCTAACTGTAAGCTTGTCACTCAGAGTAACCTACCGTTAATTTAGCTGCTGGAGAAGAAAGATCAAGGGGGGAGGGGGGGGGGGGGGGGAGAGCTGTGGTTGATGGGCCATTAGTTGTGTAAATACACAGCTGAGAGCTGCCGTTTCATTCAGACTGTTTAAAAAACTGTAACAACGGACTATTTTTCTTAGCGGATGCATGTCAATTTAAATCAATACATACAACTATTTTTTAAATCAATACAGCTATTTTTTAAATCAATAAAAACATTTTCTAAATCCATAAAAGCATTTCAATTAATTTTGGGAGTCATGTCGTTACTTTGTTGAGAATGTGGCCGTGTAATAAGTGGGATAATTTGCAGCGACTTGTTCCTTATGGGGAAAATAACACCCGTCATGTGTGTGTAGAGGTGTGTGTGGTTAAAACACTTTCATGAAGTGAAGGAATTTCCTTCTATAAAACAGCTGTGGGCAGCAGTGAGTGTCACGGACATGAATTCATAGATCAAGGCAGACTGGTGCACACACTCTCCTGTCCTGCCAGGCGACACGCCCATTCTAAGCCGTGTCCCTCACTCCTCACATCCCAAGCATCCCCGAAAAGTGTATTATGTTGTTACATCTCAGATGTTATGTTTCAGTTGTGCTCTGTCTATGTTCAGTGATGCAAACTTGTCACCTTTCGGCGAAATTCGCCGTTTTGAATCCAAAATAAGTCATTTGTGTGATTCATGTAGATCTGCAATACAAATATTTTTGGGGTATGGGGGGGCTGGGACCCGGAGTAATCTGCGGCCGTGAGCTGTTATGTGCCATCATGACACGCATGGTGTTCTTTTTTTATATATTATAATGAAGTACGAGCTGTGTGCTCGAGTCTTCCTGCCTGTCGGCTCTGCTCATGGATGTATAATAAGGCTCTGCTGCTCCGAGATGATGGTCTAGCTTCAGCAGCTACATTACCTACGGGTGCGTTCGTTAATATTAACTGTGCGTCCGGAGTCACTGTGGCACAGACGGGACCGCTGGTGAACAGCTGTTAGAACGGGCCGTTCAGGTGTTCAGAGCAGAGCTCCCTGTCGGAGCGGCAGAGCGTGATGTGAACTGAAAAGTTTTTCTGTGGCAATATTATTTAAGGAATCGTTGAGCTAGCTAGCTAGCATACATTGTCACTATCTGCTAACGTTAGCTTTAGCCTTCTATTTCTAATAGTTTTTTTCATAGGCTATAAACAGAGGTGGTATAAGTATATATATATTGTACTTGAGTAAAAGTAGAAGTACTCAGATCTTGTACTAGAGTAAAAGTAGAAGCACACAGATCTTGTACTAGAGTAAAAGTAGAAGTACTCAAATCTTGTACTTGAGTAAAAGTATAAGCACATAGATCTTGTACTAGAGTAAAAGTAGAAGGACTCAAATCTTGTACTTGAGTAAAAGTAGAAGCACTCAGTTCTTGTACTTGAGTAAAAGTAGAAGCACACAGATCTTGTACTAGAGTAAAAGTAGAAGTACTCAGGTCTTGTACTTGAGTAAAAGTAGAAGTACTCAGATCTTGTACTTGAGTAAAAGTAATAGTCCCAGAGTGTGGGAATACTCTGTTACAGTAAAAGTCCTGCATTCAAAATGTTCCTCAAGTAAAAGTAGAAAAGTATTCTCATCAAAATATAGTGAAAGTAGCGACAGTATAAGTAGTCATTGTGCAGATTGGTCCATTTCAGAATAATAGATATGATGTGTTTTATAATGATTGATCATGAAAGTGTTCTCAAAGCTGGTAAAGGTGCAGCTAGTTTGAATGACTTTGTATACTGCAGGGTAGCTTGTGGATTTACTCCAGGTGGAACTAAAGTCTGATTTAACACTTGATTATATTTCACTTAATTAATCCAGATCTGTGAAGTAACTAAAGGTATTAAATACATGTAGTGGAGTCAAAGTACACCATGTACCTCTGAACTGTAGTGGAGTAGAAGAACAAAGTAGCAAAACATTGAAATACTTAAATAAAGTACAAGTATCTCAAAATTGTGCCCAAGTATAGTACTTGTTGAGTTTATGAACTTAGTTATTTTACACCATGTGGCTATAAAGATAAAAAGACTTAAGCCTTGCACAGAAGCACGAAAATACATTTTCAAAATGCTCAACAGTGCTGCCAAAATTATAAAATGACTGCTACACAATTTAAAATAAATGCTTTTATATATTTATATTATGTGACTCTTTGGCGTTTCTGTTATTATTAACACTGCTGCTTTAGTTGTTCTGACTGCTAAAATCCTCTGTCATTCCGTGGGGTGGGGGAGCCGGGGGCTCGGATCCTTGTCACCTTTTTCATACCTGATGAGTTTGCATCCCTGTATGTTAAAAAGCCTCAGTCACCTTAATTCATGTAATAAAAACATCTCAGGTCAGTAACACTCAAAGCTAAATGTGCAATACCATGTTCAGCTATGTTACTATTTATAATGTTATTGTTGTTACATCAGAAGATGTACATATTGAAATGATTTCTTAACTTACAGTAGGCTATTTTTTACAATGTGTGTTGGAAGGATTTATTAAATTACAATGAATATTGTCATTGTTGAAGGCTTTTAGAGAAGGGTGAACTATAAGCCTGAATTACATAACATTTTATACCTAAAAACATAAAAGCCACAATAAATAAATCACAATTATTCTAGTTATTTTTACCTCCCGTATTGCTTTCAACCCACCAGCTTTTATGGTGTTGTTATGTCACTAACTGTAAGCTTGTCACATACAGTCTATGGTCACTCAGAGTAACTTACTGTTAATTTAGCTGCTGGAGAAGATCAGGGGGGAGGGGGGGAGAGAGCTGTGGTTGATGGGCCATTAGTTGTGTAAATACACAGCTGAGAGCTGCCGTTTCATTCAGACTGTTTAAAAAACTGTAACAACGGACTATTTTTCTTAGCGGATGCATGTCAATTTAAATCAATACATACAACTATTTTTTAAATCAATAAAAACATTTTCTAAATCCATAAAAGCATTTCAATTAATATTGGGAGTCATGTCGTTACTTTGTTGAGAATGTGGCCGTGTAATAAGCGGGATAATTTGCAGCGACTTGTTCCTTATGGGGAAAATAACACCCTTCATCCAGATGAGGATCCCTCCGCTACACTTTGGGATCCTGATCGACCGACGAAGCTCCATTAAAATATACATATTTTTGGTGAATTACTGAGTTTAGGCACGTTAATAATGTTTTAATGAAGTTGAATACAGTATATTCATATGTGTCAGTGATTTCATGTCAATTCAGCGAACATAAACATAAATGATCGTGGTGAAGATGATGATTAAATTAGGATTAAAAATCGAGAGCCGGGCTGCATTTCCTCCCGTTCGTTTTTTTCGAATAACAAAATTATTTTGTTAAATAACAACATGGTGATGTTTCGTAAATGATTACATGTCTCTTATTTAGCACAGTAGTATGATATCCGTGACATATGGATCTTAACAAAGTTCCGCTGTACATCCAGCATACTGTATCTGACTTTATTTCACATGAGCTCCAGTGTGGAACCCCACTGCACCCCCTGGTGGATCAATGATCCATTGCAGCTGGCTTCATTATAATTACATTTATCTATCACGGGGGCGGTCTCAAGTCAAGCTGGAGGTTTTCCCTTGAGCGAGGGCAGATCATGTACCAATCACGGCCCTCGCGTTTCAAACTGTCTGAATTGAATCGTTACATCTGTATGTATTTGTTGTATGTATTTTGTACTGTTTACATTTTGTGTACTGAGAAGTGTTCTCCTTTGGGTGGGATTGTGGGAGGGATAAAATGATGGGGGAAAATGGAAGAATGTAAGTTCTCTGTGACACTGCTCTGTTGTTTTGTTGTTCTAATTGCTTCCAATAAAGAAAGTTGATCAAAAATTAAAAAAAATAAAGTGTTTAAGGTTTTGCATGCATAAAAAAAGTGTGTCTTACAGTTCCTTTATGTCAGAATTACACACAAATCTGCCGAGTGAAAATCACAAACTTGCGTTTTAGAGAAACAGTCTTTAAGAAAAAATCTAATCAGAAAATGTACTTAATTTTCTAGTTTTAAGGTTTTGCATACCTCAAAGTGTGTCTAAAAGTATCTTGGCAAGAGAAAAAAAAAAATCTGCCTAGGCCATTAAAATAAACAAAATTCCTTACAAAGTACTTCATATTCTACCAGTTGTTAAGTGTTGCATATATCAAAGTGTATCTAAAAGTATCTTAGTAACACAAGAAAAGAGAAAAAAAAGCCAAAATCTGCCTAGTGTCAGTAAATAAGTGTTAAAATCACAAACTTTCCATTTAGAGTTTTATTCTTTCAGAAAATCTGTTCAGAAAAAGTACTTAACTTTCTACCAGTTGTAAAGTTGACCAACGTAAAACTGTATCCACAAGTAAGAGAAAAACGAGAGAAAAAACAAAATCTGCCTAGTGCCACTACAAAAGTGTTAAAATCACAAAACGTGCCTTTTTAGATTCACAGTCTTTAAGAAAATACATGTGTTACAAAGTAAATGAAATTTTACCAGTTGTAAAATGTTCCTACATAAAAGTGTATCACAAAAGTATCTTGGTTTCAAAAATGTTTAAGGTTTTGCATACATGAAAAGTGTATCTTACTGTTCCTTTGTGAGAGAATTACACACAAATCTGCCGAGTGTCAGTAAAAAGTGTTAAAATCACAAACTTGCATTTTAGAGAAACAGTCTTTAAGAAAAATCTAATCAGACAATGTACTTCATTTTCTAGTTTTAAGGTTTTGCATACCTCAAAGTGTGTCTAAAAGTATCTTGGCAAGAGAAAAAAGCCAAAATCTGCCTAGTGTCAGTAAATAAGTGTTAAAATCACAAACTTGCCTTTTAGAGTCACAGTGTTTAAGAAAATAAAAGTTTTACATAGTGACTGACATTTTGTCTGGGGGTTTCACACCTGAGTGGCTGCAGGGGGGCGTTGAAAAGGGGATGAGTATGTATGGCTCTCGGAGGGATGGTGTGTTAAGAGTCACAGTCTTAAAGAAAATCTGTTCAGAAAAAGTACTTAACTTTCTACCAGTTGTAAAGTTATCATACATAAAACTCTATCCAAAAAGTAAGAGACTTACTGTTCCTTTGTGAGAGAATTACACACAAATCTGCAGAGTGTCAGTAAAAACTGTTAAAATCACAAACTTGCCTTTTAGAGAAACATTCTTTAACACTAGAACCGCCAGAGGTCGCTGTATACCTAAAACCGCCAACGGGTAAAATGTACCCGCTATTGATTTGCAACGTACAATGTTCTTTTATTTATCATACAGAACAGTGAGTTTTGATCGCACAGGGATGACATTTATACCAATAGAATCTGTGGAATCTCAGCTTTTCATATGACATAGTTTGTGCAGATCGCATGAAGTATAAAATATCGCTACAAATGCTGATTTAAACGCTTGGTGTTAGACTTGTGTTTTGTTCAGGTACAAATCTCTCAATCTATCTATAACTATATATTGATCCATCTGTAATGTTCTGTTATATGGACATATAATTGTCTACATAAACAGACGATGCGGACTACTTCTCACATTCCGAGTGTCCATCTTTATTCAACTGGCACGTAACCTGCACACATGCATTACGTCCTCAACGTGAGCTCAGTCATCCAAGATCTTGTATTCTCCAAGATGTTACACTATTTATAACTATCTATCTATCTATCTATCTCTCTCTCTCTATCTATCTATCAATATATCTATTGATCTCTCTCTCTCTATCTATCTCTCTATATATAAGGAACCGCAGTAGACAAAATGCGTTGCTATAGCAACACCTCATGTTTACGCTGCATTTTCTATGAGGTGAATATTACCCGCTGGCGGATATGGGTATAAATGGCAATTTATTTGGCAATCTGACTTCCCATTGACCATTTTTAACAACAGATGGTGCTATATAACACACTTTCAGGAAAAGTCACGGACTGGGAGACTTCAATATGTTATGGGAAAAAAGTGACATACAATCAAAAACGGGCTGCGGGTAAAATTTACCCGTTGGGGATTCTAGTGTTAAGAAAAAAATCTAATTAGACAATGTACTTCATTTTCTAGTTTTAAGGTTTTGCATACCTCAAAGTGTGTCTAAAAGTATCTTGGCAAGAGAAAAAAGCCAAAATCTGCATAGGCCCCTTAAAAGAAACCGAATACCTTACAAAGTACTTCATATTCTACCAGTTGTTAAGTGTTGCATACATCAAAGTGTGTCTAAAAGTGTCTTAGTAACACGAGAAAAGAGAAAAATGCCAAAATCTGCCTAGTGTCAGTAAATAAGTGTTAAAATCACAAACTTGCCTTTTATAGTCACAGTCTTTAAGAAAATAAAAGTTTTACACAGTGACTGACATTCTGTATGGGGGTATCACACCTGAGTGGATGCAGGGGGGCGTTGAAAAGGGGATGAGTTGAGGCTGCGCTGTCAGTACGCTTCTCCATGTTTGTGATTGGTCGAATGCACCAAATACCACCCCTTTCATGTGAATGCGCACCTAACTAGATAGGACACGGCTGGCTTGAGCGATCCACTTGATAACCCGCGTCGTAGTACAGTTTAGCGAGAGCGCGTATGTTTTGGATTAGGCCAACCGGCTAACTCAAACATATCCAGGTTAGGTTGAACCAGCTTTGTAGTACAGGCCACTGGTGCTAGCTAGCTGCGCTAACGGATATAATGAGCTGTCAACAAGGTGGAGGAGGGTCCTCTCCTGTCAGACTGAGAGACTGATAACTACAGCTCAGGTGAGGTAAAGACTCTTGAGTGTTTAGATAGTTAACTTAGTCTAAGTTATCTGTGGGTCTCAAACGGTTTGGTCACCATTTATGTAAACACATATTTCCATTTGAAGGGGGAGTGATTAGTAAAATATGCATGAATAATAAAAAAACATTTGTTTAACTCGGTGAAAAAAGGTAATAAACTTTAAAAACAAATAAACAAGTTTCAATGTTTTTTCATATTGGATATGGTATGTTATTGGTTATGGCCATGTTCTTATGATTTTATGATTTTTTTAAATGTATACAGTTCTGTTTCATATGGGTGTAGTCTCTTTATTTCCCCCTCAAAGTGTACCAGATTGATGCATTTAAGTCCAACATTTTAAAATAGCATGCCCCCGGACCCCCCTAGGGGATTTGAGGTCCACCTCCACTTAAAATATGTTCACATGGATAGGTTCCTAAATAGATTTGCACATTTTTTTTAAATAGTAACCCATGTCCATATGTTTATTCTGGGGTAGTAGATTTAAAGTTTAGGGCTATCACTATGGGCAGCAACGCTGTAAATATTGACAAATAAATCCAGTAAAATGGCACAAAAGAAAATTGATAGTGGCCTGGCTGGGTGTATAATTCCCGGCCTGACTTATTGTCCCAGTCCGGCCCTGCATGCAGGTATATGGGTGATTTGCAGTGAGTATTAATTGAATGCAGCTACACGTGGTGATATTGTGATTTTGGGGGAACCCTCAGCAGTTGGCCGAAGAATCACTTTTAACTATTTAACTATTCTCTCATTGTCAGAGCCAGCCTTCAATCATGGGACTTAGGTGTGTCGACTGGGGAAGCTGAACAAGTTTTAATGTGCATTTTATAATACTGAACTCTCACCTGATTATTTATATAATAAACTTTTGTGAACATTTGAACTTGAGGCTGCGTCCCTGTCCATCCTTTTACTCTTATCTGCGTGACATGTCCTAAGGGCTCGTCTTGGGGGAACCCAGGTTAGTGTTAAGTATCCTAACCCCCTTTATCATTGCAGCCCCCCCGGTGGGGCAGGTCACATTTACAGCAGAAATAAACATGTTTCCACCCCTGGATGCAATACAAATTATTTGGGATATAGTTAGATTCCACCTTAATGATTATTAATTGTTGAGTGAATTGTTTTAAAACGCAGCCCTTTTGTTGGGGAAACTTCTGAAGCAATTGGAAACAGGTCTCAGAGAAGCACGAGGAGAGTTGGAGCTTTGATGGCAAACACTGATGGTTTATTTGGAGTTACGGCCGGAGAATTGACAAGACAGGTGGTGTGTCACGAGTTGACACAGCGGTTGCTAAACCAATTCTGAAGAACTCTTTCTGTAGCTCGAGGTTTTAACTAATTCGGAGTGTAATAATCAACATTCTTCATCAGCAAGACTAAACAAATATGGACCCTGAATCTAACTAGAGCTCTCGTCCATAGGAAAGAATGTGCGCAAGGGAACCTACGTCCCTGAACAGTAATATTCTGGCCCCTGGGCACGTAGCAATGATGTACACATCGCCAGATAGTTAAACAGTTTATTGTTGAAATCTTGTGAAACTGAAAGTAAAAAGCACAAAGCATTGCAATCAATACAATGACATGCTATAAAATATAAACATAGATGAATCATCAACTTACAAAGAATGCCTCTCCAAGGTCCACATGAGCAGATGGAGCCGGATGTTTGAGGAGGTACAATAACATGTGGCACTCTAGCTGTTCTGCTGGAAAAACATGGCCGCTGACCTTTCAACTCAGTCATGTGACCATGCAATGTGACATCTACTGACCAATGAAAACACCTACATCCAAAAATAGCATGAAAAGGCTGTAATCACGCCAGTTGCCTTTAGGAGGTGCTATAACAAAAAAACAAAAAAACTTACATGTAACGTGACAAGTAAACTACCTGTCATGGCGGTTGTGCTCTGTCATAGACTGGCAATAACAATGCGCCCAAGCTACCCCTCCTTAAGAGAGATAGCAGCAATACCCAAGGCCGTAGACCTATGCCATGGGAAAGGAGACAGTGAGAGGAGAAAATGATGAACCGTGTCGAAGGTTGAATACCTAAGCAAATGATTCCCTAACACCTTTTATTTATATTAGGTCTTAACGTTTTTGCATAAATTAGGGCGTGCTAACAGCAACTTGTCTACTCTGCTAGGCTACAACGTTAGCTAGTTGTAGTTACTGTACTTGACCCTTTAGCCGTGTTCGTGGTGATTATGCCTTTTAGCGAATGTTGTTACAAATACCAGACGATTAAAATGTCGTGCGGGGTGGTTGAATGGACTAACAGAACTTCCAAGAAGTAACTAACCCCGTTAGCAGGTGTTTGTGTGCTTGCTAGTTTAGCTTGTTATATAGCGTATTAGCCTGCTAAGGACGTAACCCTTTATACGTGTATATATATATATATATATATATACATATACAGTTTAGTTCTGTTTTATCAAAACCAATGTGCAACGCAGTAACTTGGTATGCATGTATTTCATGTTAGCTTAGCTTCTTAGCTTGAGCTAGCTCTGGAACTTCCAGTTTCTGTGGCAGCAGGTCCCTGCTCGGCTCCACCTCTTTGCCCTTATTTGGATCAGGCTGGAGCAGGTGGGAGTTAGACTCTGACGTCACTGTTGAGACGTTAGTGGCCGACTCCGCCTACTAAGGGCATCTCGGCAACTCTGCAGAATCCTATGGGTGATGTCACGGACACTACGTCCATTTATATATACAGTCTATGGTTAGGAGCAGTGGGCTGCCAATATGTACGGCGCCCGGAACGGTGCCTTGCTCAGGGACACCTCGGTAGTGCTTGGTCTTTCTGGGACTTGAACTGGTGACCTTCAAGTTGCCAAGGCCCTATGGACTTCGCCACCACCGCCCTGGCTTGGGAGCACCTTAAAATCCCCCAGGAAGAGCTGTTAAATGTGGCTAGACCCAACCCCAGCGGTTAAGAATGTATGGATCATTGGACATGCTGTGCAGTTATTGTTACACTTCCTTGTCATTCAGAAGATTCTGACTGGCTCAGCATCTTTAATAACCTGGTAAAAAAGCATAGTCTATTTATATTTCTTATCTCCATAAAATCTCTTCATGAAACTTAACCAACTTAAAATATATTTTAGGTTTTCAACTAATTGTAGAAATTTGGTTAGTAGTACAAAAACAGCTGTGGCATTATTATTTTTTTCAGGTCAATCTTGAGTCATTATTTAAAATCCAATGTGTTAATTGTAAAAAAACAAGTCACTGAATAGTTTTATTATTGTTGAAGTCGTTAGCATGCAAATAGTCAAATTGCAAATACACTCCAATTTACAGTTTACTTTTCAAAAAATCATATTATTAAGTAATTGTAATAACTTAAATTTGTCTTTATCTAATTACTGAAAAAAAAACATAGAAACAGTATTATTAATTTCTCCAACAAATTATATTATTTTGAACATTTGTGACCAACACAACTTTTCTCAAATCCCTTGAAACAATAAAGACAGAAAGCCCTCACAAAACCAAACTGGGAACTAGTGTTATAAAGGCTGCCTTTTAAAAAACAAGTGTAATCTTAACACACTAGAAGGTAACTCAGGAGTGATTAATGTATTTCCTTTTGCTTTTCCTATCTCAATTTTGCATACTTCATATGTTTTCAAAGTCAAGTGGGCTAACATTATTTATTGCATAGATATAACCTGGATATATGAACATTTTAAAGTAATTAAGAATGTTAACAAAAGACGTAATGTAAAACATGTTATAATTTATTAACCCCACAGTGTGCTTACTGTAAAGTTTTAAATCTCTATGCCATAAGTCATTACTATACATGAACACACAGGAGACATTTCCATTTAAAATCAATCTTTATAAATGAAAACAAAGAGCCCAGGAATTGTCTAAAATGTATAGCCGAGCTTAATAAAATCTACATATATAACATTCAACTGCCATTGATTTGACTGATTGGATTTGATTGACTGCCAGTGTCTGGCATCTTGTGTAAGAAAGATATTTAAAAAATGGTATTCACCAAGAGCAGCTGTTCCTCAGCTGTTAATGGAGATTAACTTCCTATATAAATATTTATTTTTCAAATTAACCCAGTGATCTTAATAAATAGTTCATATTTAGTTGCTACCCTTGAATTCTGTACACAGGTTACCAGTTGCACATGTACGAGAACACTCAGGAATGTTAATCTTGTCAGGATGGATTTGAGCAAACTGGGAAGAGAGAGGAACACCAAGTACAAAGCCGTCAGTAGCTCTATCTGCCCCAATACAGCCCATGAACACACACGTCCCTCAACAAGCAGGTCCTCAGACCAGTGTTTTATGTTCATATTTGGGAAAGGAGAGCTCAAAGTCAACCAGATAATAAACACAGTAACAGGCAGAACTCTAAATTGTTGCTGTGTGGGACAAAACAATTGTATGACAGTATGAGCTGCCCTGCAGGCCATTAACACATGTACAGTTCTTTCCAGAGCACAAAAGAGGCACACCATGAGAGAGATCCGGACAGCTAACCTGTCATAAGGCTGACTGGTGTTACCTGATGGTACAAAACAGTGAAATGTCACAGTAAAAAGCATCATCATGGTTGAGTTACTGCCATGAGCAGGACTGACTCTGTTTGGTATTATTTGTATTCTCGCCAGGTAGATTCCAAGTAGCACCACAGCAGCCAGAGCATATCTTGCAACCCATCTGTTGGATCTTGCAATCCATCTGTTGGTGTCTGAAGGCCGCACATTCACCATCCTGCCTGAGTAAACAGTACATTTCATGCAATCTGAGACAGAACAAAACTCAAGTTATTCATTGTTAAAGAAATAAAAGCAGGAAACAAATTACATTTTTGTTTTTTACCATTACCTGCTTGTGGCAGAAGTGCTTGGTATTGTGCAGAAAGCATCTGTTGACAATATGACAGTAAGTTACTGCACACATTACAAATACAGTTGGGCAGTATTACAATGCATACTATACTGTGAGGAGATTCATTTGGTATTAGTTTCGTCGTTATTTTGGATATATAAAACTGAGTCTATCAATCATTGCATATACATTTCAAATAATTAATGTGTATATTTGTATCTGGACAATCTCTCTATAGAATTAGCAAAACCTTTTCATCACATTATATTCTATTTCACAATACACACATACTACGCTAGAATATGAGTATCAAGAATGTCCACAGTTAAAATACTATTCTTCTATACATGTCAATCTTATTTGATATTCCTCTCCAAACTTCATCTCTGACAGAAAGGTTAAATCTGCACCTGCACAAAGTAGATTGTGACATACGGCCTCCTCCACTTTTCTGAGGACATCAGGCTCACTTGGCTTTCACACAGAATGAAGATAGGAAATTCTTGATATGCAGATCCGATTTCTCTGTTTAAAAAAACTTGCCAGATTTTGACATCAAGGTTGCATGCCTTGCAGATGCAAATATAATCCAATGTGTGTTCCGCTTTAACAAAGGTAATGATGTGGTAGCAGTGAGCCACAAAACTCAGAAGAACAGATGAGGGACACAAACTGCTGTTATTTGAATGTGCGCTCTGATTACCAGTCTTTATCTGTATAAAGAAAATTTGCAAAAAAAACAACACGATAATGAAAACAGTTATTGATAAATTGGTGTAGTAGAAATACACTCTGTAACTCTGGTGCTCACCTTCTCTTTAAGTAGCAGGAAATTGCTCTTAGACAGGGAATACACCAACAACTGTTGCAATTTATTCTTGCAGACATGCCTGTTTTGCTTCACAGGTTCCTTTACTTTTTGCAACAGGTTTACGCAGCCATTTAAGACAATGCTGTTCAAAGCTCCAGGAATAAGGGCACTCTTTTTGAACCTGTCCTCTGTTAAAATCCTCTCAGAGGCAACACTCTTTTCAGTAGATCTAAAAAATAAAGAAAACATCAGTATGTGATACAACTATGTAGCAAATGTTACCCTTATCTACAGTCAAACATTGCTTTAATCACTGAACTGTTCAACATGTGTAGCCAAGCATAAGCTCAACCGCCATTTAAACCTAAACAAAAGCAATTTAAAACAACATATTTAACATTGTATTATTTCATTGGAGTGACTTCAAATTGTAATTGATTCGTCAAAACTCCTCTAGAGATTGTCTCATTGTCTATTGAGGGTTCTCTCAATATGGTGTTTAGGCCCCTGTAATTGTAATAAATGGAATCCACACTGGGGTATACACATCATTGACAAAACAAAAAGCTAGTTAATGAGCAAGATATAAGTGAAGGGAATAACAGAAAACACTGCAATTTGGCAAAAATGTACTCACCTCTCCCAAGTAAGTATCAGTTTTGTTTTATCATGAACGACAGCCGTTTTGTATGATGCATTCGAGCTGCAGCCCTTTTTCTCTTCATCACGACCATACTGACTGCGCTCGGCAAACGGATGTAGTCTGAGCCATGTGCCAGATGAAACTATCCAAGTGAACAGTGTTAAGTAGACAAATGTGACTGTTGTCATCTCAGAGCCTCGCCTTTGGCACAGCAAAGATTGTTGCCTCAGGTGTTTTATAGCTTCTTGTCTGCTTCTCAGGTGTAGGTGGCAACTTAGTGGTCAATTATCAGCGGTACAAGCAAATCCTACGACATAAAGGATGTCAGGCATGAAGATTAAATCTGACAGGACTACACAAGGGGGCTTTGTCCTGTAATAACAATCAATCAGAGTGTTTACTGAGACAGACTTAAACCTCTGACACAGTGTTCCTTAACTGTCTTTAAGACGCTTTATCAAGCTTAACTTTGAAGTTAGAATAAAGGTACTGATATAATTCTAAACAAAGAAATAAGAAATCCATTGATATGACATTTAATGATCAATATTATTATTATTATTATCATTATTACATGTTACTTGTTAGACGCTTTTATCCAAAGCGACTTACATACTACATACTGTGAACAATCCCCACAAGGGCAATTTGGGGTGAAGTGTCTTGCCCAGGGACACAACGACATGACTGCAGTGGCGTTTGAACCTGTGACCCCCTGATCCAAACACCAACGCACAACCCATTGCGCCACACACCTCCGTATAAACAAATACATTTCCAAAGTAAAGCAACATTTTGGTGCAGAGTGTCTGAATTGGCAATATATTCACAGGGGACCCGCGACCTTTAACCTCAAGCTAACAACTTTCCCCTTAGCAGCCATGGCAACGTTATGCTAATCAAACGCAGTTTTGGACAAAGGCCTGCAGTGATTGGTGTAGATGCATGTGTTATTTTGCTCGATTAGCTTAATTCTCCTATGTTTATTGTCCATAAAGGGGTTTTTTGAGCAGTTTCCTCAACAGAAGCGCTAAAAAACTATTTAGCGAAATGTATTTTATTCTTGAAGAAACCGACAAATGTCTTAGGATTGCAGTTTTTTTTTTTTACATTTGTATTAATTCTGGTCAAAAATATTTAAATTTGCCACCAAAACAGTGTAACAAATGGTATGGATCCAAATGTTCTAAGGACTTATACAGAAATGCTTGGAAATTTGAATAGGCGCCTAACAGAAATACAATGTTTATTATAGATTTATCCCAACAAAAATCTTGACAGAACTAAATACCTAATGCATGTGATGGTTAAATGCCTGCAAACACTGATTAAATTCAAATAAACCATGTATTTAATTATCATATGTGCCATGTAGGATGTTTTATAGTGTTTACACTTAGGAAAGATTTGTATTCTTGTCTGTCACAACCACATGCACCAGGCTCTGCACTCGTGTCTTAATCATGTTTTATTTACTTGATTTTGTGAAGTAAAATACATACAAATTGTCTATTAAGGTATGATCATATCCCTTAATCACACTTCAACCATGTATCACTAAACTTTCTGGGCTATGGATGGCAGCAGAAATTTGACGATTTAAGGTATTTAAAAGATACAGATTTCATGGCAGTTTGGAGTAAAATTCAACAATTTTTCAAATAATTTATTTGTATTTGCTTAACAAACATGTTATAATACAAATGAACATGTACACGTGCAATGGTGTTATTAAGTTGGGAGACTCAAAAAAGAAAGTGATTGGTTGGGAAATAAATATTTCATTGAGTAATTAATTAACAATCCAAAACATGGTTTAAATGGAAGTCGTCACAACATTGTACAATTAATGGTGGATATCTTTTGTTTTGCCAATTACATGCTTTTTGGTATTTTGTTCTGGCCTGAGTAAAATAACAACACATTTAGGGATAAAAATACAGAATAGTAGCCCAAAACTGGAGGCCAGAATGGCAAATATCTCCACAGCCACAGTGAATTTCCCAGGAGAGCTGGCATATGCTGGGATAAAGGTGATCCAGACAGCACAGAATATCAACATACTGAATGTGATAAATTTAGCTTCATTAAAATTATCAGGCAGCTTTCTAGCCAAAAAAGCAAGAACAAAACACAACACAGCTAAGAGCCCTATGTATCCTAACACAGCCCAGAACCCTATAGGTGACCCCAGGGCACACTCAAGAATAATCTTATCCTTATATTGGTTCATATTCTTAAAGGGGAATGGAGGGCTTATTGTCAGCCAAAGTATGCAAATTATAACCTGTATTAGAGTAAAACCCAGAACACTGAGTCTCTGCTGGGAAGGCCCAAACCACTTCATCATATTACTGCCTGGAAGTGTAGCCCTGAATGCCATTAACACCACTATAGTTTTCCCCAGAACACAAGAGATAGAGAGGACAAAGGTGATTCCAAATGCCGTGTGTCGCAGCATGCAGGACCACTGAGAGGGCCGGCCGATGAAGGTCAGAGCACACAGGAAACACAGAGTCAAGGAGAAGAGTAGCAGGAAGCTCAGCTCAGAGTTGTTAGCCCTTACAATGGGAGTTTCCCGGAAGTGAAAAAAAATTGATGCTATAAGAGTTGTAAAAATCGCCCCCATCAAACAAAATAATGTTAAAATGATCCCCATGATCTCTTCAAAAGACAGAAATTCTATTTCCTTCAGGATGCATGTGTCCCCTCTGGTATTTGGCCAATAATCAATGGGACATTTGAAGCACTCCATAGAGTCTGTTTTTGAAAGAGACAAACAATTAGGTCATAATCTGATCATGGAAAGAGAAAAGCACAAATCCTGATACAGTATTTTTCTAGATCAAACCTGTGATGTTGCTGATTTCTCCATCTGCACACGGTATACAGTCATAACAGCAAACAGGTTTTCCTTTCTGAAAGACTTTGCGTTTCCCCGGGTTGCAGCTCTCACTGCACACTGACACAGGCACCTGGCACATGAATATGTGGAGGAATTGTATGTGACTTACAGTGTGTACACTTTTTTATTTTATTGTTGTTTACATGTAATTTGAATTTGGAAACATTATAAATTATGTATCAATCTAGTTATGCTTAGCTTCATTTATTTGGAACATTAAATGTTATGCAGTATTGCATTATGACTAACAATCCAGAAATGTGAGTATAAAATAATATGAATTTGTACCGTGTGACTTCCTCCTTCCCACACTATCTTCATGCCATTCATTATAAATTGACGATCATGGGGCAGAGAGGCATCAAAAACCCCAACTGTGTCAAAATGTATGGTCCCTGAGGTCACATGTTGTAAATTAATGAGCTCATATTTTGCAGGCGAATCTCCATTCTGGTCAAAGGTCACTCTTTCCCCCTGACTTGTTGTAAAGTTTACATTCTGTAAGTAATGTAGCACCTGCAAAGAAAAGAGGGGGCTTTGGGTTATTTCAAATTCCATCTTAGTTTTTTGGGATATAAATAAATTATTTCAAAGGATCAATTAAAGTTTTCTTTCCTCACCTGCCATGGTTGAATGTTTTTAGTATCAGCACAGCTCCCGTTGTAGAAGGGGCCCCTCCCCTCTTCACATGTGACAAGGTTGTGTATAGCATGAGCCACTGCGTAAACTGACTTGTATACATTATAAGTGAATCTAAGCTCTGAAACATCTGTAAAATACGATTCAACATTCTGCAAGCTCTCAAAGCCACTGCATGGCTTTGTGTGTGTGTTTGAAGAGTCATTCAGGGCGCAGTTGAACACATCTTCCCAGAGATCTCTTACAAAATGACTGTCGGGAAACTGTGAGGGATGGATCTGCCTCAGGTGTTCCTCCAGCCCGGGGATCTGAGCTTTGCTCACAACGAAGCCCAGTGAGCCCACAAGGATGCTGCGACCCTCGCTGTCAGTCAGAGAGTGATCTGTGATCCAGGCGTCACTGCCAACCAGCTGCAGTGCTGTAATGTTCTGTCTGTATAACTCAGTCGCCAGCACATTAACTTCTCTGTGGGACATAAATGCCACAATAACCTTAGAGGTGGAGTGCTTCACAGTTTCAACTACTTTGTTTAAGTCATGGAAAGGACCTGTTTGATCAAATGCCTCGTAATACTCAATGCACACCCCCTCTTCTTGTGCAGCTTGTATAAAAGAGGCCATACCGTCGACACCATAGTCATTTTTGTTACTAATTGCCCCCACCCAGGTCCAGCCGAAGTGCTTGACCAGCTTTGCCAGGGCTCTGCTCTGGCGGAGGTCGCTGGGAATAGTTCGGAAAAAGGATGGAAACTCCTCTCTGTTGCTGAGACAAGCACAGGTTGCAAAATGACTGATCTGTTTGAAGGAAAGTTAGACAGAATCGAATAATGTTGATTACAAATGCATCATATAACATTGTCATATAATGAAAAATATTAAGGATCTATATTATAAGACAAGTTAATCGAGAAGCCCTCTAAAATACAGAATTAAATATATTTCCAAAACAACCTCTTAGTCGAATCATATTGATTCAGAAACATCCTCTTATTCTGTGTGTTTTAGAATTATTTATATGCAGACAATAAAAGTAAAATATTTACCACTGGTATCTGGAACCTTCCCATAATCCGAGCAAATCCCACTGTAGGTGCAGAGGCAGAGTGGCCTAGTATAGCCAGAGCAGTGTCAGCCTTTGTACAGTTCCTCTCATCTATGATCTCCCTCTGCCCGTTGGCTAAATCTAGCGCAGACTTAATCATATTTGTCATTCCACAGGAATTGTATATCTTGTAGCCCAGGTTCGGAAGAAAAGCAGGGTTTTGGTTTATTTCCTCAATTGCAAAGATCATAGTCTGGGCAAATTTGAATTCTCTTACATTGATGCTAGAAAAACAAGACATTTATTTAAATTATTTTATTTGCACAAAAATGTATTGAAAAAGAAAACGCGTAAAATAACAAAAGACATACTCACTTCAGGCATTTTGGAGGATCAGGTAAGGTTTGAAAGCTGGGTATGCTGCCTCTGTATCCAGTTTGAAATGTGAAGATGCCACCTAAGACAAAGTCTCCAGCCTTGGACAGCTCGGGGGGTTGTGCCCTCCCCTGCAGCCGGCACACAGGCATCACCCTCCTGGTAAGAAGAACCAGGAACAACAGCTTCAGTAGAGGCATTTCTTCGCTCTGCAGACTGGCCTCAATGCCTTCATGAGACTTTTATATTCAAACCTAAACCTTTTCAATGTGTCAATGCTCTTATTCTAGACAGCTTTAGGGTATGAAGCACATGACACAGAGTAGAGGGCCCCAGGGATTGAAGTCAAGGTTTTGGCGTGTAAAGCAAATCAAAGATAATACAAAATGCAAAATTAAGTATCAATATCTTCTATCCAAGTTTTTCTTTCTGTATCACAAGTCATAGTTCCTGACACAATTATTTGTTTGTCTGTTTCTTAGGCCTTTATCCTTATTTTGGCAAAGTGGCAAGTCATGACTCAAAGTAAAACTGTAACATGTACAGGCATAACAACTTCACAATTTTCACATGTAATGCGAACGATAAAGAAATACTGCATCTGATTCCCATGATGAAAGAAATAAACATGGGACAATAATTCACTTTTACCTGGTCCATACAGTATGTATACTTATTAGTTAGTTAAACTACTAAAGTGTAAGGATTGGCAGGAATACACAAAATATGACCAAATTGGAGAAACTCTGAGTCGTTTGGCGTTGGCCTATAATTTGCATTAACCACGTTTGTGTCCGCTGTACTTCTAACCTGGGGCTGTATCAGAAACTAGAAAACGGTCTGTAAACATGTCCTATCTTCTCGCCGCCAGGACTCACCATGCTGGGTGGACAGATCATACCATTTGTATTGGTTTTCTGTATGTTGGCAGTGGTTGTGCGATCTAACTAACTTGTATTACTTCAGAAATATATGAACTGGTTAGTTGATCATATTTTCACTTTAACACAAAAACAACTTGTTCTCAATTACTACAGGAACATTGTAGGGTGTAATTGTAAGGGAAACATAATATTGAATGGCCCATTCACTTATTATTTAAAAAAAATTCAATTTCAGGAAAACTCAAAATAAAACTTGAATGAATGAAAAGGGATGAAATAGCAAGCCAATTAGTATTAAATTATGTAAAATGCCATAATGCTCCTAATGTGGTTTCAAACAGGCCTGCTGTTAAAATAAACAGGAACTATTGTTTTCTTTAAATCCTGTTATCCTCAGATTTACTTTACACCCTTTATCCTCTGGGGTCAATTTGAACCCAGTAGTTTAAAAATCAAGACAATGATCATATTCCAAATGTTTGTCTCCAAAGTCTCTGATGATTTAGGTATCTTAGTTGACTACCTAAATGACCATTTCAATAAAACACTACTCCAACCTTCCCCCCTACAGACCCCTTTATACATCCAGAATTCCTATTATGTGACTATCGAAAAATATATAAATCACCATTAAATCTTACCGACTGAAATAAAATGTTAAAGTAAGATATTTTTGATTTTGTTAAAGGACAAATAACTAAAGCAGAGGGTAGTTTTGTTTTAAAATGATACATGTGCATGTAATGGTCACCTCAATATCATCCTACACAATCAACACAAATATGTCTAAAATATTGAAAACAAATGATGTTTTATACTACTAAAAGAACCTGGGGTCAAATTGACCCCAAGGAACACCGATGCGTACAAACTGCGTACAGGACATTTAAAAAAGATCTTGATGTTCATTTTATGTTTAACCATTAGTCCTCACTAAATTAGGAAAAGTCATGAAATACTAAGCAAAAAAAAATGATGTGAACCATTTTTTTTAGATTTGTTAAACATTGAATGGGATGAAATTGACCCCAAAGATAACAGGAGAGTTAAAAAAAAAAAAAAAGGATGGAAGGGAAGGATCAAAACAAACCCTTAATTTATTTAACATGTCACATTTACATGTTGTGACACGATTGTCAATCCTTTTAGACCCTATTTTTCAGCTTGAAGCGATATGCCACTTGTTGTTCCTGTTGTTGTGTAAAAGGATGAAGCAATCTGCAATGTTTACCCTCCAGTGTCCATGTCCATGCCGGAGTTTCCCCACTGGAGGCAAGCCGCTGGGTGATAAAGTATTGCTTTAAACAGATGGGGATTCATTTATCTTTCATTGTTGTTCTTCTGTGTTGTTTTTAATTATGTACAAGTGTTACCTTTATTTCTGGTGTATTGCATCATTGTATTTTTGAACTTGAGAGCTTCACGTTTGAAGGGGACACAAATTAATGTAATATCCCTTCATCTCTCCTGCATCCACTGCTGTTTCATTGAACTGTTATTTATTTGATTTAAATATTTGTTAAGAAAACTTTAACCTTCTTGAAAGAAATCAGAGAATAAATATAGTGATGGATGTTATGTGTGCAACTTGAATTTACTGTGAGATCTGAGGATATCAAACATTTGCCACCAAATACAGGAATATGAATAAATACAATTTAAGGTAGTTTGTTTAGTGGTGAGCCGTATTATTTCAAATTGAGTCATGTAATATTTAAAATGTTTAATCCTTAAAATGTAATTTGTTATCTTTTGATTGAGGATCTTACGCATCAAGTTCATAATATTTGTCAGTAGGTAATGGACATTAAACCATAATCTCTCTCCGGGCGCATTATATTTATATACGCATTTATATGCATGTGCTTTTTTAATGATACAATTGTTACTCTTAGAAACAACATCAATGACCTATTGCCTTTGACCGCTATAGTTTTATCAACAGCTCCCGGAAATGTAAGCCCTAATATTACACTAGTAAACTAGAATGCTTTTCAGCCATAAACCTTGAGCAATTTAATTCAATGATTCTTTCTTCTAAACCATCAACGTGTATCTTAGACCCGATTCCAACTAAGCTGTTAAAGGAAGTTTTTCCATTAATTAGCACTTCTTTATTAAATATTATGAATATGTCTTTATTATCAGGCTATGTTCCACAATCATTTAAAGTTGCAGTAATAAAACCTCTTCTTAAAAAGCACAACCTCGATCCAGAGGTTTTAGCCAATTATACACCTATTTCTAATCTCCCATTCCTCTCAAAGATTCTTGAGAAAGCGGTCGCAAAACAGTTGTGTGATTACTTTAAAAAAAAAAGATTTATTTGAAGATTTTCAGTCTGGCTTTAGAACACATCATAGCACAGAGACAGCTCTGGTTAAAGTCAAAAATGACCTTCTAATAGCCTCTGACAAGGAACTTGTCTCTATTCTTGTTTTGCTCGATCTCATTGCTGCATTTGATACTATCGACCAGGATATCCTATTGCAAAGACTAGAGCACTTAGTTGGCATACAGGGAACTGCTTTAGGCTGGTTTCCGTCCTATCTCTCTGAACGCTCTCAGTTTGTACGTGTCAACGTGAATCTTCCATGCAAACCAAAGTTAGCCATGGAGTGCCACAGGGCTCAGTGCTTGGACCTATTTTGTTCACAATATATATGCTTCCACTAGGCAATATTATAAGGAATCATTCTGTACATTTCCATTGTTATGCGGATGATACTCAACTATATTTATCCATCAAGCCTGATTAAACCAATCCCCTAAATAAAATTCAAGACTGCCTCAAGGACTTAAAAACGTGGATGACCTTAAACGTTTTGATGTTAAACACGACCAAAACTGAAGTTATTGTACTCGGCCCAAATAATCTACTAAACAAACTATCTAAAGATATATTAACTATGGATGGATTTGGCCTCCAGTGAGACTGTAAGGAATCTTGGTGTTATATTTGATTAGGATTTATCCTTTAACGCCCACCTAAAATCAATCTCAAGGACCGCCTACTTCCATCTACGCAACTTTGCCAAAATTAGGCATATCTTGCCTCAAAACGATTCAGAGAAACTAGTCCATGCATTTGTTACTTCCAGGCTGGATTATTGTAACTCTTTATTATCAGGGTGTACCAAGAAGTCAGTTAAGTCGCTTCAGCTGATTCAAAATGCTGCAGCGCGTGTACTAACTAGAGTTAGGAAAAGGGACCACATTACTCCTGTTCTGGCTGCCTTACACTGGCTCCCTATAGAACACAGGATAGAATTTAAAATTCTTCTTCTCGCCTACAAAGCCCTTAATGGGCAGGCGCCATCTTACCTTAAAGAACTCATTATACCCTACTGTCCTACTAGGGCATTGCGTTCCAAGAATGCAGGGTTGTTGGTTAGAGTCTCTAAAAGTACAATGGGAGCCAGAGCCTTTTCTTATCAAGCTCCACATTTGTGGAATCAGCTTCAAGTTTGTGTTCGGGCGGCAGACAGCCTATCCGTTTTTAAGAGTATGCTTAAGACATTCCTTTTTGATAAAGCTTATAGTGATAAAATAAAACAATCTAATAAGAGTGCATTGACGTAGATACCAGTGGTGGCTGGTGGAAATTATTTTAGGTGGGGCTATTGTAATGGTGAATAAACCACAAAGGGAACATTTTGAGAAATTACCCCTTAAATTAAATTGGCTACACTATTTCATCGTTGCTGTTGTATGATTGGTGTTTAACTACGGTATTTAGAGTCTACAGCACCTCCGCTTTTAGGGTTGACGTAGACCCAAACGTCGCCCGGCTGTCCCCCGGTGTTGTTGCGGGAGCTGCTGCACTAGTTAACGCTGCACTAGCTAACACTACATTAGCAAAACAAACGCTTATTTATTTTGCAAATGGTGCGGCGGGCTTCAAACACATTCCCTCCACTGGTTTCAACCAAGCACTAAATTAGATATTTTCCAACCAAATACGTTTGAACTGACACTTCCCCATATTAATTTGTAAGTAGATTCGAAGATACATGAGTTTCTGACTGCCGCAAGCTGAAGCTTGGTTGCTAGGTTACTAGCTGGGTGTTCTCCAATAAGGGGCCGGGGGAAACAAAGTTAGTGATTACTGGTTCCATGTTGATTTAATTCAATACAAATTGTTGTGGGGAACTGAAAGGCTCTTACCGTACTGGTTACTTTGCAGCCTGGACATTTCCCCCAAAACACATTTAGACGCTATCGCAACACAGAGGTACCTTTCAAATCCGATCATTTTGAAGACCTTCTAAATCATATTTAAGACCTTTCTTATTTTTTTGGTCATATTTAAGACCTTTTTAAGGCCTTACATTCAGATTATCAAATGTAAGACTTTTTAAGACCCCGCGGGAACCCTGAGGAGACTAAATACGAACATTATATGCAGACACAGACGTGGTTCAGAAACACAGAAATATTAAAAAACAGACCATTAAGGCAAAACATCTAGTTTGATGGATGCTGTCAAAACTCAACTACAATAATGTGTGTGTGTGTGTGTGTGTGTGTGTGTGTGTGTGTGTGTGTGTGTGTGTGTGTGTGTGTGTGTGTGTGTGTGTGTGTGTGTGTGTGTGTGTGTCTGTGTGTGTGTGTGTGTGTGTGTGTGTGTGTGTGTGTGTGTGTGTGTTTATTTAGCACGGGCACATAGTATCAGTCCCCGGCTGTTTGAAGAGCAAGCATGGGAAACAAAAGACAATGTTTACCTCTTTGCATCCAGCTAGTCACACACACAGTTACAATCACACTCCCTGTAATTGACATAATTAATAGATAGTTTAGCTTCTCACCATAATTTGCTGTGGCCCACTGATGTTAACGATCGTAACTGAAAGGCTGCGTGTCAAACGTAAACATTCAGCCACACGTGACTCGCAAACTCTCGCGAGAGTTTTACACAATTCGGATCCTTTCGAGCCATAACCCCGCACCGGGCGCTGACATTGGCGCCCGGTGATCATAAGATTTGACGACGCTGATTGGCGGAAATTATGTTTCAGAGCCATAGCTTACAGATAGCAACAGTCAGCTGCTAGTGGCTGCTGCTGCACTGGTTGAGGGCTCCTCTCTTAGCGCCCATTTTAAACGAGATTTTAAACGAGATTTTATTGTAGATTATACATTTTACTGATACCAATTATATAATATTTACCTTGTTCATTAAAAATTAAAATTTAAAAAATATATTAAAAAATATATATATTTTAAAAAATATATATATTTTTAAATTTTAATTTTTTTAATTGTAATTTGTAATGTGGGAAGAGGTGGGGCGGCGCCCCTAGCACCCCTATGGGCCGGCTGCCACTGGTAGATACGTTGTGCCTCTTCACCTTTACATTTTAGTTCTTACTCTTTCACTTAAATCCTAAAAACTTAGATCTTATATTTAAAACTGTATACAAAACCTTTCCCCTCTCTGACCTCTCGAGGTTCTATTAGAGGGTAACAGGTTGCAGAAAAGGCCTAGCCCGGCCCGGGAGTGTGGAACGTAGCCACAGACCTACTCCTTACCTCTAACCAATTCAGGTTCCAGTGGGGACCTCTCTCCCTTCGTGTGCCTCTCCACCTCTGTTTCCTACTTCTTACTTGCTACCCTTTTCCCTCA
The DNA here is from genome assembly GCF_949606895.1 of Notothenia rossii. Taxonomy (NCBI): domain Eukaryota; kingdom Metazoa; phylum Chordata; class Actinopteri; order Perciformes; family Nototheniidae; genus Notothenia; species Notothenia rossii. Next base: position 75,152,364 of record NC_136902.1, read on the forward strand.
ACCTATCCTAAGGGAGTGCATTTGTAGACATGTTAGTTTAGCTGCTATAGGCTTGGACTGTTGGGGGGGGCACCTTACTCTGTCTTTCTGTCTGTTTGTACCTGTGTACTGTCATGTTCCGATTAACCCAGCTTCCCCCAAATCTCTTTTTTGTGTCCATATATACGCCGGGATCCTGAGTCGAGGCTAATCCTGTTGCTGTGGTCGTGTGTCCTGGATCCTCTATCCTGAGTACTGGATCTGAGTCCTGGAGTTCGAGTCGTGACTGAACCTATCTCTGCGGTCCTGTCAGACTCTCACCATACTACTTCCCTGATGGCTCCCACAAGATTGCCGACATCCTCGTGGATTCATCTTCTTATTATAGACACATGCATTTCCAAACACTTGGTCTACCTATGTTGTAAATGTATTATCTTTTCAATTTACACACGGCATCTATTGCACGTCTGTCCGTCCTGGGAGAGGGATCCCTCCTCTGTTGCTCTCCCTGAGGTTTCTCCCATTTTTCCCTTTAAACTGTGGGGTTTTCGCCGGAAGTTTTTCCTTGTACGATGTGAGGGTCAAAGGACAGAGGGTGTCGGATTGTCATACTGATATTCTGTACAAACTGCGAAGTCCACTTAGACAAATGTAACATTTGTTATATTGGGCAATATAAATAAACATTGATTGATTGATTGATTGATATTTCAATGATTAATGGCATCATTTGTATCATACCTATCACAAACTTAAATTAAAAGTCAAGCTTTGTTATCATGAATACACTATGACTAAATAAAAACATTTGTATAAATCTGTAATTGTTATTATTGAATGAATGTGTAAAAACAATACGCGTGTACAAAATCGTATTTGATTAAATATGTATTAATATAAATAAATAGTACATTGTATTAGGAAAACACTATGATACAAAAAGAAGAAGCACATTTTTCCTTTTAGTTGTTTGAGATAAAAACGACATTACAACGGATTTGGGCAATGGTTAATAACGTACATCATTACGAGCTGTCCTTGCCATTAGCTGTTTTTTAGTGTTCTGCTCAGGCCTGAACAAAATGATGTAACATTTTGGCATACAAATGCAAAACAGCATTCCATAACTGGAGGCCAGAATAGCAAATATCTCCACGGCCACAGTGAACTTCTCAGGAGAGCTGGCATATGCTGGGATAAAGGTGATCCAGACCGCACAGAATATCAACATGCTGAATGTGACAAATTTAGCTTCATTAAAATGATCAGGCAGCTTTCTAGCCAAAAAAGCAAGAACAAAACACAACACAGCTAAGAGCCATATGTATCCTATCACAGCCCAGAACCCTACAGGTTATCCCAGGGCACACTCAAGAATAATCTTATCCTTATCATGTTTCATATTTTTAAAGGGGAATGGAGGGTTGATTGTCAGCCAAAGTATGCAAATTATAACCTGTATTAGAGTGAAACTCAGAACACTGAGTCTCTGCTGGGCAGGCCCAAACCACTTCATCATATTAATGCCTGGAAGTGAAGCCCTGAAGGCCATTGCACCACTTTTGTTTTCCCCAGAACACAAGAGATATATTCAAATTTCTTTATTAGGATAAACCCAGATACATAGAACAAAGGTGATGCCGAACGCTGTGTGTCGCAGCATGCAGGGCCACTGAGAGGGCCGGCCGATGAAGGTCAGAGAACACAGGAAACACAGAGTCAAGGAGAAGAGCAGCAGGGAGCTCAGCTCAGAGTTGTTGGTTTATTTGTGGCAGTAGAAGACTAGTGTTGTGATCATAGTTAGAAAAACTCCCAGCAAGGAAAATAAAACTAACAATGATCCCAGGATTTCATCATATGCTAAACATTCTATTTATTCTAGTATGCAAGCATCTCCCTGCTTGTTGGACCAGTGGTGGGCATTTCATACAGTGTATTGAATCTGCAAAACAAAAAAGGACAAAGAGGAACGAAGTGTGAAATTGATGTCAGGGTTTCAGAGGCACAAAATGGGTTTTTTATATTATTTAAAATCCCATTTAGTCATGAAATACTGATATATTTTGTATTCACCTGTTGTTTTACTGATCTCTCCTGCTGGACAGTGAATGCAATTATAACAACAGACTGGCTTTCCTTTTTGGAGGACCTTACGAGTTCCAGGACGACAACTCTCACTGCAGACTAACACAGGAACCTCCTACACACATAAACACAATTTGTCAACACAATTTTGTTGAAATCTTAAACATACCTGGCAAGGTTTTTCAGTAAATCAGTGAGTTAGTAAACAGGAGCATCTGCTCTACCTTGGTCTGTGCATTTCCCCATACAACTGGGATTTTTTTCTTGATAAACTGATGACTTTCTGGAAGAGAAGCATCATAATTGCCAACTATTATTCCTTCCATGGTTCCCTTGCTTGTCATTTGTAAGTTAACAAGTTCATATTGTGCTGGAGAGTCTCCATTACTGTCAAAATAAACGTGTTCCCCTTCCTCGGTGGTGAAATTCACAGTGTTCAAATATTGCAAGACCTATTAAAGAAATTGTGCGGAGATTAAATGGCAAATTATATCCAAAGGAGTATTCCTCACCTGCCATGGTTGAATGCATTTGGTATTAGCACAGGTCCCATTAAAAAAGGCCCTTTACCCTCCTCAGATTTAATCAGGTTGTCAAGAGCATGAGCCACTGCATAAACTGATTTGTATACATAATAAGTGAATCGAAGCTCAGAAGCATCTGTAAATTAAAGCTGCGGTCACAGAAGTGCGCGCAGTGATGAGCGGGCCCTCGCGTCCGTGCGCCTGTCAGGGAGGGCAGCCGGTCGTCTCGGCTCCAAAATGAGCCGTTTGTGATTTCTATCATTTTCGCGTCCCAGACTCCCAGGTCCTCCGGCAGCGACCCGGAAATGGATGTTGGCGTGCCGTCTCGAAGGAAAACAAATTACTCTAAAGGCTCGTCGAGGATCGATTATCGAGGAGGAGCCGTAACCGAGGATACCCTGATTTAGAGGAGGGAGGAGTCTCTTTGGAGGAGCTATAACCGAGGGTACAAAGACGTGGAGGAGAGAGGAGAGAGGAGTATCTCTGGAGGAGCTATAACCGAGGGTACACTGAAGTATTCTCCGGAGACAATTTCAGCCAACAGTGATGTTTAAAAGAGGCGTGACGCATGGCTGGACTTATGTCAACGAAGCACAGCTCTGCAAACTGTTCCCGTTGTGATTATAAGTTATTTAAGATGATCAAATGTGCATCAGACTTTCTGCCCTTTACCGTTTGTTTACTCACTAATCACATCTCCCCTGGATGTTAGGCTATCTATTATACAACTGCTTCCATTGTGACGCAATGTTTACAGTGAGAACAGCTGCTGAGGTCAGTGCAGAAAGCAGAACAGTGTGTATAATATATATCGCTCAATAATATGTGTAACATGCCTACATTTCACACTTTATTTGTAGGCTTTAGAAGGTATCTACAAATAAACAGTAGGGTTAGGGTTAGGGTTAGGGAGCGTATAGGTGTCTACATTTTGCCTACATTTCACACTTTATTTGTAGGCTTTAGGAGGTATCTACAAATAAACAGTAGGGTTAGGGTTAGGGAGTGTATAGGTGTCTGTTGCAATGAATATGCCGCCAGCAAAGGGCATTGTTTGACTAACAGAAGTTGAGTGTGTGTGTGTGTGTGTGTGTGTGTGTGTGTGTGTGTGTGTGTGTGTGTGTGTGTGTGTGTGTGTGTGTGTGTGTGTGTGTGTGTGTGTGTGTGTGTGTGTGTGTGTGTGTGTGTGTGTGTGTGTGTGTGTGTGTGTGTGTGTGTGTGTGTGTGAGTTGATGTGCCAGGCAGACAGGCAGGTCTGATTAGCTTATCTGACATATAATTGGTAAAAAAATGTACATTCTCCGTTAGCCTACGAGCTCCCCGTTTGAGCGAAGGACTATTTCTTCTCAATGTAGCATGACATTGGATATACGCTTGACTTGTCCTGGATTGGAATTTTTCCCAACATTTTCCTAGAAGGAGTTTGCAAAAATGTGCTTAAAATACATGAAAAACGCACATATTTGGAAATTGCAGAGTTTTTGGGGGGTGGGGCTAATGGAAGGCAATTTGAAATATGTCCAGATTCATAAGAGAAATGTGTATACAGCGTTTTGTGAATATTGGATAAACTATATGCGAGTAGTTTGGATTAATTTGGAGTAATATGTGGCATGTAAATCGTCAAAAATGGAACATTCTTCGTTAGCTTATGAGCTACTCGTTGGAGCGATCAACTATTCCTTCACAATTTAGCATCACATTAGATATGGGCTGAACTTGTGCTGTATAGGAATTTTTTCGGTCATTTCCCAAGGAGGAGTTTGCGAAAATGTGCTTAAAATGCATGAAAAATGCACATTTTTCAAAATGGCCGACTTTCTCGGGAGCGGGGCTAATGGAAAGCAATTTGAAATATGTGTGCAATCATAATAGCAATGTGTATACAGTGTTTCGTGAATATCTGAAAAACTGTATGCGAGTAGTTTGGAGTAATTTGCGACATGTAAATTGTCAAAAATGGTGTATTCGCTTTTAGCTTACGACCTCCACAATTGAGCTATCAAAAATGTTCATCGTAATTTAGCATCATATTGGATAGGGGCCGAACTTATCCTGGATTGGAATTTTTCCGATCATTCCCCTAGGAGGAATTCGCAAACATTTCCTTAAAATGAATAAAAAACGCACATTTTTCAAAATGGCCAACTTTCTGGGGGTGGGGCTAATAAAAGCAAATTGTAAATGTGTCCGCAATCATAAGAGAAATTTGTAAACAGCTTTTCGTGAATATCGGAAAAACTATATGCGAGTAGTTTGGAGTAATTTGGAGTAATTTGTGACATGTAAATCGTAAAAAATTGAAAATTCTTTGTTCGCTTACGAGCTCATCGTTTGAGCGATTGACTATTCCTTCGCAACTTAGTATCACATTGGATATGGGCTGAACTTGTCCTGGAGTGGATTTTTTCCGATCATTCCCCTAGGAGGAGTTTGCAGAAATGTCCGACTTTCTGGAGGGCGGGGCTAATAAAAGCAAATGTGAAATATGTTGCAATCATAAGAGCAATGTGTATACAGCGTTTCGTGAATATCAGAAAAACTATATGCGAGTAGTTTGGGGTAATTTACAACATGTAAATCGTCAAAAATGGTGTATTCGCTGTTAGCTTAAGACCTCCATTATGGAGCTATCAAAAATGTTCTTCATAATTTAGCATCATATTGGATAGGGGCTGAACTTGTGCTGAATTGGAATTTTTCCGATCATTCCCCAAGAAGGAGTTCGCAAGAATGTCCTTAAAACGCATGAAAAATTCACATTTTTCAAAATGGCCGACATCTTGGGGGGCGGGGCTAACCCGCATAAGTGTGCAACATTTCAGGTCATTTGGACTTACGGTGCAACTTCGTAAATCTTTCACAAAATGGGAAAGGCCATAGGTGGCGCAAGCCAGTATTTTGCACAATTTGAACCCATTGACTCCAGAATGCTGCTATTTTTACCGGTCCTGGTGTCCGTGCAAAATTATAGAACTTTTTGAGCGTCCTAAAGCCCTCAAAAACGAGAATGATGGCGTGGAATAATAATAATACCATCAATAACAATAGGTTCCTCGCACTTTGTGCTAGGACGCCATTGGGTCCTAGCGCTCCGTGCTCGGGCCCTAAATATGATTCAACATTCAGCAAGCTCTCAAAGCCACTGCATGGCTTTATTTCTGAGTCATTCAGGGCGCAGTTGAACACATCCTCCCAGAAATCTCTTAAAAACTGTCTGTTTGGAAACTGTGAGGGATGGATCTGCCTCAGGTATTCCTCCAGCCCCGGGATCTGAGCTTTGCTCACAACGAAGCCCAGTGAGCCCACAAGGATGCTGCGACCCTCGCTGTCAGTGAGAGAGTGATCTGTGATCCAGGGTTCACTGCCAACCAGCTGCATTCCTTTAATGTTCTGTTTGTAAAACTCAGTCGCCAGCAACTTAATTTCTCTGTGAGACATAAAAGCCATTATCACTTTGGAAGTGGCATGCGTAATGATCTCTATTATATTCTGTAGGCTATCAGGTGGACCCGACTAGAAAATGCTTCAGAATACTCAATGCACACTCCATATTCTTTTGCAGCTTTGATAAATAAAGCCATGCCATTCAGGCCATATCTATTATCAACAGCAAGAGCACCAATCCAGGTCCATCCAAAGTGATGGACCAGCTTTGCCAGTGCTCTGCTCTGGTATCGTCACTTGGAATTGTTCTGAAAAACATGGGATCTCTTTTCTTCTGCTCAAACAGCCACAGGTTGCATAATGGCTGATCTGCAGTAAAATAGACAAACATAAGAAGCGTCTAAATGACCCCTGAGCGAAAAAATGCAAACGCACTTTGCACAGAACTCAAGGTAAATATACCCTTATTACTTATCGTAACTGCACATACAAGATATCCAATTAAAGCTGAGATTCAACAGATTATATAGGTATTAGTATCATCACCGAGCGATCAGAAATCGCGACAGGGGAAGCAAACATAGACATCGCAACACGTAGCATTACCGAGCAAACAAGGGAGATCGTCTCACGTGTTCGATCTGAATTTACTTCAAAATAAAAGCATCTATATTGATTCTGACACTTCTAAATCCAACTCACAGATGTAACCTTGCTTTGAGAAAAAATATTATTAATTTACCCCTTTTATAATTGAAGATATGGTCATTTGTTCTGGGAATGTCATTTTCGAGCCAGAGACCTGTAAAAACAGGCTCAGGGCTTAACAGGTTAAAGGTACACACAATGTTAAAAAACACTTCAGAACAACTTTAATTGCCTTTATTTTACATACCACAGGTATGTGAAACCTTCCAACAACTTTTGCAAATGCAATAGTTGGTACTGATCCTGAATGTCCAAAGATAGCTTTCACCGTTTCAGCTCTGGTGCAGTTGTTGTCCCTGACTTCTTTCTTAAGTCCACTCACCAGTGCCAGTGCAGCTCTCAGTATGTCCATAGTTCCACAGTTATTATAGATACTGTAGCCAAGTTTAACATTAGGGAGGATGTCAGGATATGTGTTGATCTCATTGATAGCAAAAATCAATGCTTGAGCAAATTTGAATTCTCTCAAATTGAAGCTAGGGTGTTGTGAAAGATAGAACAAAATAATACATTTGTGTTGAGTCTCAAATACAGTACAATGAACATACAACATTGAAAATATGCCTAACAATACTTACTTTGTACATTTCCGTACTCCTGGAATTGTCTGAAATGTGTTAATTACGTAATCCTGCCTTGTGCGAAAGGACAAAATGCCTCCAATAACAAGGTCACCTTCTTGGAACAGTTCAGGCGGTTGTGCTGAGCCTTGCAGTCAGAACACAGGGTCCCCCTTCCCCATTAGCAGAACCAAAAGGAGCGGCCTCAGTAAGGACATGTCGGTGCTCTTCAGGTCACGCCAATCTGCTTGAGAGCTCATGACACCCCTTTATAAACCATCAAGAACAAGAAGGGAATTGTCCTGCTTGAAAATAAGTCTCAGGAGACGAGAGGATATTTAAGTTTAGTCAAATGTTTTATGCGAGACAATGTTGATTTTATTATTTGAATAACAATTTCCGGCAATTAATCTGAAATCACATAGGAGATTGGTATTTTGGGTCTGCATATAATTGTATTATTTTTGTATTTGCATATATACATATTTATGTAAGCCCACATCCGCCACTTGAAAAAATTAAATCCCTGTGAAAAGTCATAATTATGAGATAAAAAAATCGGAATTATGAGATAAAAAGTCATAATAATGAGATAAAAAGTCATAATTATGAGATAAGAAAGTCGAAATAATGAGATAAAAAGTCATAATGATGAGACAAAAAAGTCGAAATTATGAGATAAAAAGTCATAATTATGAGATACGAAAGTCGAAATAATGAGATAAAAAGTCATAATTATGAGATAAAAAGACATTATGAGATACTTTGTAACAACAGACAACTATTGCGGTAAGCATGTTGTAACTTCCGGTTGTTGTTGTTGTCATCTCCGGGTATCCCGTGTGCCTGTTCTGTTGCTGATAGCTTATTATCTTAAACTTAATCGATCGTTTTAAAACTCTTGATCACGGCAACTGCCTGACGTTGTAATCACCCGTTACTACAGCTTAAGCACTCACAACTCTCCTTCTCTTAGCGACTGTAACTCCACATTTGCCTAGACTCTTTTCGGGTTTGCTAACGGTAGCTACTTTAGCTTGATAGCTAGCCATGGCTCTTTCCCCACCCTCCGGTGCTATTTCCTGCTCTAACTGTCTCATGTTTGGTTACTTCCCTACCTCCTTTACTGGTACCAATACATGTGTTAAATGTAGTATAGTTGTTAGGTTGGAGGCGGGAATCATAGCCATAGAAGCCCGGCTCCGCATCTTAGAAAGTAACTCAGCTAAAGTAAAGCCCATGTTAGTCGGTGCGGACCGGCAAAAGGTAGCTCCTCTTAGCCGTCCCCCGGCAACTCCCGAGCAGCAGGGAGATTGGGTGACTGTTCAGAAGGGGCATAACGCGAAACCCGCAGGTCCCCACCAACCCGTTCACGTATCTAACAGATATTCCCCACTCAGCGAGACACCCGCTGAGAAGCCAACTCTGATTATTGGTAGCTCTATTAGGCTATGAGACATGTGAATTTAGAGACCGAAGCCTCCACAGTCACATGCATTCTGGGTGACAGAGCGGGCGACGTTGAGGCGCATCTCAAACTACTGGCTAAAAATAAACGTGAATACAGTTGGATTGTTATTCACGTCGGTGGTAATGATGTTCGTTTACGCCAATCAGAATGCACCAAAGTTAATGTGGCGTCGGTGTGTAGTTATGCTAAAACAATGTCGGACACCGTAATCTTCTCTGGTCCCCTCCCCAATCTGATCAATGATGACATGTATAGCCGAACGTCATCATTTCAGCGCTGGTTGTCTTGGTGATGCCCAGCAAACAATGTGGGCTTCGTAAATAATTGGACAGCCTTCCGGGGAAAACCTGGTCTGATTAAGAGAGACGGCATTCATCCTACTTTGGAAGGTGCAAATCTCATTTCGGCAAACATTTCAGGGCTTTGTGGACTTAATCCATGACAAACTGGAGTTGAGACCAGGAGGCGGAGTCGCAGTCTTACACGCTTCTCTGCGCTCTCTCCTAGGCAGTCATCCATAAGAATCCCGAACCCAATAAAATACCCAATATTAACGGTGTGTGTGTCTGCCCAAGGACAATTTAAGGTAAAACCTAATAGAGGTGTCATACATAATAACTAGGGCCGGGACTTTAACGCGTTAAAAAAATTAACGCATTTTAATCGCACTTATTTTTGCCCTGCGGAACGTTTCTCACTGGATGAGTTTCAGACGTACCGATTATACTGGAGCACCAACTAACGTTCATGACTTCAGACAACAACAAACCACAGTGAACAATAGTCAAACATGAACGAAGAAGCTGATGAGACCGCTTTGGTTGGCCCCGTGGATCGCCGGAGCTGTTAGATTAACATTAACATGCTTATTGTAGTTGTAAGTGCACTGCCTTGCGACCTGTAGCACCGTCCTTGATGGAGCATATGTGTGGACTGGACCTGCACTTTACAGGAAAGGAGCGAGCAGAGAGTAGAGTAGTTGTCGATTCTCGATCTGTTTTCTGTGAATATCTGCCTCATCCTCTCAGACTTTGAGTTGCGCGCGCTACTAAAGAGACGTGTTACCATGGAAACCAAACAATGGTGTAGCTGTATTAAAGTCCGAGTGGAAACAGTCGTGTGTAAATCTTATTTCTCAGAAATCGGGAGAAATGTGGGAGAAATATGACCCCGGAAGGAAACCGGGAGATGGCAGTGAAATCGGGAGTCTCCCGCGAAAATCGGGAGGGTTGACAAGTATGACCCATACTCAACCAGATGACTGGTTTCAGGGCCAGGATAACTAAATCCACGTCTGAAAAAATAATCAGCTCACTGGATTGCACTCGACTGTAAACCACTTGGAGTGGTAGAAGATAAGGGGCTGCAAAAGGTACTACAGATTGCATCGTCTGACACAACATATGAGCTGCCATGCAGAAAGACAGTGACAAAAAGAATCCAGCAGCTTTATGACAATGAAAAGGAAGATAAAGAAAATGTATTGGAGAAAGCCGAATGTGTTGCCCTGACTGGGGATCATTGTACCTCGGTAAGCAATTCAAATTACCTCTGTGTGACGGCACACTTTATTGACATCTTCTCACTGTTCTCAGGTCAAATATTTATATGTGATTAAAAATGCGATTAATTTCGATTAATTAATTACAAAACCTCTAATTAATTAGATTATTTTTTTTAATCGAGTCCCGGCCCTAATAATAACCTAACAAAAGTAAATGTAACAACTACTACAGTGCAACAGAACAGGAAGATTAAATGTGGTCTCTTAAACGTAAGATCTCTAGCATCTAAAGCAATATTGGTATATTATTTAATATCAGATTATAATACTGATATATGCTGTCTCACTGAAACTTGGTTGAGACATGAAGAATATGTCAGCATAAATGAGGCCACTCCACCCAGCCATATCAATACTCATATTGCCCGAGGCACGGGCCGAGGAGGTGGAGTTGCAGCAATATTTGACTCGAGTTTACTTATCAATACTAAACAAAAATTAAATTATACCTCCTTTGAAAGCCTTGTTTTTAATCTTACGCATCCGACCTGGAAAACTTTGCAGCGAATCTTATTTGTTACAGTGTACCGTGCACCAGGTCCTTATTCAGAATTCTTATCAGAATTCTCAGAGTTTTTATCAGCTTTGGTACTCAAAACAGATAAAGTAATTATCGAAGGTGACTTTAATATTCATGTTGACGATGATAAAAATAGCCTTACTGTTGCATTTAACTCTATATTAGATTCTGTTGGTTTTTGTCAGAGTGTAAATAAACCAACCCACTGCTATAATCACACTCTCGACCTTGTTCTGACTTATGGTATTGAAATTGAGCAACTATTAGTCGAACCGCATAATCCTGCTTTATCCTACCATTTCTTAGTAACTTTTGAATTACTGTTACTAGACTACAAAGCATTAGTCAAAAGCTCCTGCAGCAGAAACCTATCTGTTAGTGCTATAGCCAAATTTAAGGAAGAGATTCCACCAATACTTGACTCGATAGCATGTCTGCATGTAAGGGAGGAAATGTATACAAAATGTACACCACCCCAAATTGATCATGTTGTTGATAGTGCTACAGATGCGTTGCGAATAAAATTAGACTCTGTTGCTCCTTTGAAAAAGAAGAAAATAAAACAACATAGATTAGCTCCATGGCATAATGCCGAAACCCGCCAAATAAAGCAAAAGTCGAGACAATTTGAAAGGATATGGCGTTCCACTAAACTTGAAGAATCTCGTTTAATTTGGCATATTACTCTCAATGAATATAAGAAAGCAATGCGTAAAGCGAGAGCAGCCTAATACTCTTCATTAGTAGATGAGAATAAGAATAATGCAAGATTTATTTTCAGCACTGTAGCCAGGCTGACAGAGAGCCACAGCTCGATTGAGCCTTCTATTCCCATAGCACTCAGTAGTAATGATTGTATGTGCTTCTTTAACGATAAAATTGTTACTCTTAGAAACAAAATTAATGACCTCTTGCCTTTGACCAGTATAGTGTTATCAACAGCTCCCGGAAACGTAAGTTCTAATATTACACTAGATAGTAAACTAGAATGCTTTTCAGCCATAAACCTTGAACAATTAAATTCAATGATTCTCTCTTCTAAACCATCAACGTGTATCTTAGACCCGATTCCAACTAAGCTGTTAAAATAAGTTTTTCCATTAATTAGCACTTCTTTATTAAATATTATGAATATTTCTTTATTATCAGGCTATGTTCCACAATCATTCAAAGTAGCAGTGATAAAACCACTTCTTAAAAAGCACAACCTCGATCCAGAGGTTTTAGCCAACTATAGACCTATTTCTAATCTTCCGTTCCTCTCAAAGATTCTTGAGAAAGCAGTCGCAAAACAGCTGTGTGATTAATTAAAAAACTAGGATTTATTTGAAGATTTTCAGTCTGGCTTTAGAACACATCATAGCACAGAGACAGCTCTGGTTAAAGTCACAAACGACATTCTAATAGCCTCAGACAAGGGACTTGTCTCTATTCTTGTTTTGCTCGATCTCAGTGCAGCATGATACTATCGACCATGATATCCTATTGCAAAGACTAGAGCACTTAGTTGGCATACAGGGAACTGCTTTAGGCTGGTTTAGGTCCTATCTATCTGAACGCTCTCAGTTTGTACGTGTAAACGATGAATCTTCCACTCAAACCAAAGTTAGCCATGGAGTGCCACAGAGCTCAGTGCTCGGACCTATTTTGTTCACATTATATATGCTTCCGTTAGGCAATATTATAAGGAATTATTCTGTAAACTTTCATTGTTATGCGGATGATACTCAACTATGTTTATCAATCAAGCCTGAAGAAATTAATCATCTAAATAAAATTCAAGACTGCCTCAAGGACTTAAAAACGTAGATGACCTTACATTTTTTTATGTTAAACACGACCAAAACTGAAGTTATTGTACTTGGCCCAAAGAATCTACGAAACAAATTATCTAAAGATATACTAACTATGGATGGCGTTAATTTGGCCTCCAGTGAGACTGTAAGGAATCTTGGTGTTATATTTGATCAGGATTTATCCTTTAGCGCCCACATAAAATCAATTTCAAGGACCGCCTACTTCCATCTACGTAACATTGCAAAAATCAGGCATATCTTGCCTCAAAACGATGCAGAGAAACTAGTCCATGCATTTGTTACTTCAAGGCTGGATTATTGTAACTCCTTATTATCAGGGTGTACCAAGAAGTCAGTCAAGTCGCTTCAGCTGATTCAAAATGCTGCAGCTCGTGTACTAACCAGTGTTAGGAAAAGGGACCACATTACTCCTGTTCTGGCTGCCTTACACTCGCTCCCTATAGAACACAGGATAGAATTTAAAATTATTTTTCTCGCCTACAAAGCCCTTAATGGGCCGGCGCCATCTTACCTTAAAGAACTCATTATACCCTACTGTCCTACTAGTGCATTGCGTTCCAAGAATGCAGGGTTGTAGTACAATGGGAGCCAGAGCCTTTTCTTATCAAGCTCCACTTTTGTGGAATCAGCTTCCAGTTTGTGTTCGGACGGCAGACACCCTATCCGTTTTTAAGAGTGCGCTTAAGACCTTCCTTTTTGATAAAGCTTATAGTTAGGGCTGATTAGATTCAGCCCCTAGTTTTGCTGATATAGGCTTAGTTTGTTGGGGGACATCTTACTTCTTCCTTCTCTCTGTCTATACCTGTGTACTCTCATGTTCCGATTAACCCAGCTTCCCCAAATTTCTTTCTTTTTGGTGTTTATATACGCCGGGATCCGGAGTCATGGATGATCCTGCGGTCTTGTGTCATGGATCGCGAGTCCTGGATCTTGAGTCGTGGCTTTGGTCCTGGATCATAAGTCCTGGATGGATATCCTCGTGGATTCATCTTCCTATTATACACACATGCATTTCCAAACATTTGGACTACCTATGTTACAAATGTATTATCTTTTCAATTTACACACGGCATCTATTGCACGTCTGTCCGTCCTGGGAGAGGGATCCCTCCTCTGTTGCTCTCCCTGAGGTTTCTCCCATTTTTCCCTTTAAACTGTGGGGTTTTCTCCTGAAGTTTTTCCTTGTACGATGTGAGGGTCTAAGGACAGAGGGTGTCGTGTTGTCATACTGATATTCTGTACAAACTGTGAAGTCCACTGAGACAAATGTAACATTTGTGATATTGGGCTATATAAATAAACATTGATTGATTGATTGACAAACTAGCAGCTATTTGGCTCGAGTTATCCTATTTATCTTGACACGGAAATGGATTGTGAGTACATTGAGGACTACTTTAAACGTGGATTTACAACAGATGAAAGACTTAATTTGCTTGCTGATTCACATGGAGTTGTACTAAGCAAACGCACCTTTGAAAGGATTTTAAGCAAGAAGCAGCTCTGGCGCCACTCAATGACGTAGTATACTTGAAATAGTGGCACTGCAGCAGCTTTACTCGACATTGAGACACGGCATCGGGGTGTTTCTCAATGTCGAGGACGCTTGCTTGGTAGCACATGTCCCTCTGAGTCAGGTCCTTCAGAAGCGAGGCAAGAATCCTTCCTAGCCTCGGAAAATTAAGAATTGTGGAACAGGCTAACAGGTGTGCAGGTGTGTGTCATATGCGAGGCCCCGCCTTAAATGGAGCGCGATTTCCGCCAAAGATTTGAAAATTGGTCAATGCGCAAAGCATTGTGGGGATTTCATAATTATGACTTTTTATCTAATTATTTCGACTTTCTTATCTCATAATTATGACTTTTTATCTCATTATTATGACTTTCTATCTCATAATTTCGACTTTCTTATCTCATCATTATGACTTTTTATCTCATAATTTCGACTTTTTTAACTCATAATTATGACTTTTCATGGGGATTATAATTTTTTTAAGGGGCGGAAATGGGCTTCCATATATATTAGTTGAAACGATGGTACATTGCATTCTATTAAAAGGAGTCATCTCAATATGCTACGTTACACAGCAAAACAACTCACAGTTGGAAACACTAAAATAAACAAATAAAATTGTAGGGTTCCATAATTATTTTAGGGCTCCCTTTCCCATTATATATTTTTTTGTATTCCTCTCTGGTTTGAGTAAGATGATATAACATTTTGGGATGAAAATACAAAACAGCAGTGCAAAACTGGAGGACAGAATAGCAAATATCTCTACAGCAACACTAAACTTTCCAGGAGAGCTTACATACGCTGGGATGAAAGAGATCCATACAGCGCAGAATATCAGCATGCTAAATGTTATAAACTTGGCTTCATTAAAGTTATCAGGCAGTTTCCGAGCCAGAAAAGCAAGAATGAAACATAAAATGGCCAGTAGTCCTATGTACCCAAGTACAGACCAAAAGCCCAAAGCTGAGCCTAAAGCACACTCTAAGATTATTTTGTCTTTGAAGTCTTTAAAATTCTTAAATAGAAAAGGAGGAGAAATTGTTAACCAGAGGATACATATCATTACTTGTATTAGAGTGAAACCCAGAACAGTTAGTTTCTGCTGGGCAGGCCCAAACCACTTCATCATATTACTGCCTGGAAGTGTAGCCCTGAAGGCCATGAGCACCACGATAGTTTTCCCCAGAACACAAGAGATACAGAGGACAAAGGTGATGCCGAATGCTGTGTGTCGCAGCATGCAGGACAAATCTGAGGGCCGACCGATGAAGGTCAGAGAACACAGGAAACACAGAGTCAAGGAGAAGAGCAGCAGGAAGCTCAGCTCAGAGTTGTTGGCCCTGACAATTGGAGTTTTCCTGTATCTGAAGAAAATCAATGCCACAACAGCTGTGATGCATGTTCCAAATAAGGATGCTGCAGTGAGCAGCGCTCCCATAATCTCTTCATATGACAGAAACTCTGCCTCCTTCTTTACACAGGCATCTCTTCTTTCATTTGACCAGAACTCAGGGTGACACCGCACACAGGTGACAGAATCTGAAGAAAATAAAAATGTGGTCAACATTATGTATAATTATTTTTTAATGTTGTATTTGTCCCTACGTTGCATATTTCCTAAGCATACAAGACAGTACAGCACATAATAAGTATATACAATGTGTTGCTTATTTGTACAATCACAAGATCTTCCCAGGGATTTCTATGAATTTCTATGAATAATGAAATGATTTATTTTAGGTAGACTTGAAGTAGAAACATTTATTTTACATTGGTGCTTTAACATAATGCATTAATCCTTAGGAATACTTTTGTATATATTTATATAGCTGACTTCAGAATTCTGTCTCAGTATCTGTATATGTATCATTTGCAATTATTAGTTGTGTAACAATATTGTATTTTTTTCTTCTTAAAGGACTGCATGGTTTTTGAAATCCCCCAAAAACTCACTGCAATTTCTTAAAATGAACAATACATGTTTTGTCTTCCATTCATGTAACTACACCTGTAATGTTGCTGATGTCTCCCTCTGCACATCTTATACAGTCATAGCAGCAGACAGGCATTCCTTTCTGGAGAACCTTGCGGCTTCCTGGAAGACATTTTTCACTGCAAACTGACACAGGCACCTGTGGGATCAAATCGACTATGAGAAGAAAGAAAAAGATCGGCCTTCACTTTGATTACTGTGTTTCCTTTGCATATTTCTATTTAAAATGTTGATGCATAAAAAACACACATTATGACGTGCATGACTAACAGTGTCAATTTCATATTTATAATGAAACAAAATAAGTATAATTAGCAATGACAATGATCTTACGGTATTTTACCTGTTGGGAGTTCTGCGTCCAAGTTATAGACTCATTTTGCAGATGTAGCTGTTTGTTTGCAGGTAAAGATGCATCATAAAGGCCAACTGTGACAAACTCCACAATGTAATTTTCTCTTGGCTTCCAATTTATAATTTCATACTTTGCTGCTGGGTCTCCATTTTCATTGAAGTAAACCTCTTCTCCTTCCTTTGTTTTAAACTGAATAGTTCTTATGTGCTGTAAAATCTGAAAAACAAATATCCGTCAATGCAGAACATAACTTGAAGAATGTGTTGTGGTCCAAGTGTTTTAACAGCATGAGAGACAGCAAAAGTTTAATTTACGTTATTGTAAACATGTTCCTTGTTGATGTGATTTTATGTAAAAAATTCAGTAACATTGGTGTTCAACTCACCGTAGATGGATCTAGCTGCACCTTAGTGTTACATGTTTTGTTACAGCTGAGGATAAAATGAAGTGCGTGGGCCGCAGCATACACTCCTTTATAGACATTGTTAAAGATAGGCATCAGAGACATATCGGTGAAGCTGTTTTGCACTTCAGTCAAATCTTCACGTCCAGTACATTCTTTCTGATTTCTTGACGAAGACTTTGACTGCTTGAACTTACAACTAAATAACGTCTCATAAAACGTTGTAAACATTTCATTACTAGATACATTGAGCGGCCTCACATCCAACATGAACTCCCTCATGCCACTGACATGTGCTTTGGGGATGGACAGGCCTATAGCACCGTCTAGAATGTGATGCTTATCCACGACTGCAGTTTGAGAATCAAAGATCCAGCTCTCAGAGCCTACCCACTGGTACCCAGTCAAGTTGAGGTGAGAAAATTCATGTAGTATGACTTCCAAATCCATGTAGGAGAGGAAAGCAATGATCACTTTGGAAGTGGAAGCTTTGATAATGTCAATTATCTTTTGTATTTTGTCTGGTGGATCGGTTCTAAAGAAGGACACCGAGTACTCAAGACAGATGCCAAGCTGCTGGGCCGTTTCTGTGAATGTGGCCATACCGTTGTTTCCATAATCATCATTTGTTCTAATAGCTCCAACCCAAGTCCAACCAAAATGCTTAACCAGCTGTGCCAGGGCTCTGCTCTGGTAGTAGTCACTGGGTATTGTTCTGAGGAAGGATGGGTACTTGGATTTATCACTGAGACAGGCACAAGTAGCAAAGTGGCTGATCTAAAAGAAAAAAAACAAGTTATATCCCAACGTAAAGATTCAGGATATAAAGTAGTTATACAGCCAACTACAATCCCTTTTGCTATACATAGTTGCAATAGTTGAATATTAGTAATATCAAAAAATCATACCCACCATTGGAATATAAAAGGGTCCGATTGCAGTAGCCATAGCCATGCAAGGAGAGGAAGAAGTTTCTCCCATAATGGCCTGCACTTGGGCAGGTCTTGTACATGGTACTTCAGAGGGTTTTGATACAACTTCATTACCATTTGCAAAGGCCAATGCAACCCTCACACTTTTGGCAATTGAGCCACAGGAATCATAGATCCTATAGCCCAGAGAGATGCCAGGCAATAGGTCTGTGCTGTTATTAATCTCCTCTACGGCAAATAGCATAGCCTGGGCAAACTGGAACCCTCTGAAATCCAAGCTTGATGCAAACAGTTAATAATATTTAGTTACAAAAGGTCCATGCAGTAGAAGTCCTTAGAAGTATTTGATGATAAAATCAAACACAACAGGAGTAAATCTTCATTTAAATATTCAATGTTATACCCTTTCAGAAATTTGAAGCAAAAATATTGATATGGTATACTGTTACCTGGTGCATTGCAGTGGCAGTGGTTTGTCCATGTAGGAATCCCGTCTGTTCTTCCAGCTGCTGTGGAAAGAGAAGATTCCCCCCAACATTATGTCCCCATCCTTAAACATCTGAGGGATCTCAGGGTCCCCTCTCTGTGTGCACACTGGCTCCTCAGCCTGAGAGAAAGATGTCACCAGCAACAGATGTAAGAGTGCCCATCCCTGCTCTGGCCACCTCTGTGTGGATGACATACTGTTTGAGTGAGCCAAAACAATTCATTGGCATCACATGAACCCCAATGTAAATTTAAATTGGGCACTTGTATTTATAACTTGGGAAAGAATAATGGAACATTGATGTTTTATCTCTGTGGACTTGGGGGCAAAGGAAGGAGGCGCCAAACAGGAAAAGGGTTATTTGCGTTACCAAACTTACTGGTACTTGTTTGCTCTCGATTTATCTGCATAAAAAAACAACTATTATTCAATTACTTCTCAAAAGATCATATCTTGAAACTTCTCTAACCCAAAATCCATGGCCTATTTCCAAGTTGCCTTTTATAGTTAAAGCCAGCTAGTGCTAGTGCAGTACGAGCGTGAACTGTGAGCGCCGGAGCCTCGCAGCGGCGGAACTGTGGCGCGCTTAATTTAAGCGCTTTTGCACTTGAGATGAGGCCCCACGCAGTTCTGCGTGATCTGCGTGTAGGGAGGGGCGGGCCTGGATGGTATGTTTTTGGTTTGGCAGCTTCAACTTCAGTAAATAGTTTTGTTTTTTAATAAATCTGCCTAATTATTAGATATAAAATGCATAAATAAAAAAGCATAACATTGATCTAAAGAAATGTGCAGGAGAGGAAGCCGATGGCCTCGGTAGCCATTCGGATCATGCCTTCTGCCTTGCCTTCCCTGAGCCAGCTAGCTCACCTACTTTCTGACTGATCTTGTATCTTCTGAACCCTGTGAACCTTCAGTCGACTTGTTGACCAGTAAGCCTTACATCCCTCGGCGATGTCTCACCTTGCCAGGGAAAAACTGGGGCTACAAATCCGCCCGGGACTCTCGACCGGCCCACTTCGGTACCGCTGGCCCACCTCGGTCCGCAAGTAAATACCGCTAGTAAATTGTCGATGGGGGGGGGGTCTTATCCGACCGTCCCATATCGTCCAACCGGCCCACTTCAGTATCGGCCCATCGGGATTCGTCCCGAACGTCCCGATGGCCAGTCCGCCCCTGCACCTTGCCATTTGCAGGAGGTTCTTCCTAGAAAAAAGCTATTCACCATGCCATATTTGCGGATGCACAGCCAGATCATCAGTAGGCCATCTATGCTGACCGTCAGCCAGATTAGTCTTCATTGACACCTACAATCAGATGACCCTCTCTTCCAAATCATCGGTCAGCCTACCTGAGAGTTCCTGCACTGCTACTCTCAGCAGTTAACCTTTAAGCAAGCACTGAACCTGTTTTTCAGGTCTCAGGCTCCACAATGACATTCCCAGAACAAATGACCATATATTCCCTTCTAAAAGGGTTAAATTAATAATCTTTTTTCTCAAAGTAATGATAAACCTGTGAGTTGGATGTAGAAAATTCAGAATGAATATAGATGTTTTTTATTTTAAAGAAAATTCAGATTGAACATAGTAAAAAACTGTAAATTATAGTGTCCATCCAAAACTTATTTTTTACTTATAGTGAAAACTACCCTTGGTAAGGTAGACTAAAAGCTTTAGGAATCCAAAGTATAACATATGATAAGTACCCTGTATCAAGATTGATGCAAAACAAGTGACATTTGAACTTTTTAGAGAGGTTTAGCAAACAAAACTCCACCTCTGAGGTGATTTGGGTGGAAATGGGCGTTTTTACCGTTTCTCTGGAACCCATTTGTTGATTTTGGTGATTGACATCTCTTTTTGACCACTAGAGCCAATAGAATCGAAGGGGGATTTCCACATACACCCCAATGTTAACAAAAAAAGGCGGGGGCTTCACGCATGTAGGTTTGCATCAGAGCGAACCTATCTCTCGCTCTGACATCTGGAAACGGAAAAGCAGGTTTATTGCATATGGATTATCAGAAATCATGTCAAAGGGACACATACACATTGTATTAACCTATGGATTAACTTCAGCAGCGTTTTTATCGTTTTAATGCCATTGAAGACCACTTTTGACCAGACAACGACAAAGGTGAGCCATTTTGCCGTTTCTAGCTACCTAGCGCCACATGTTTTGATGTCTGTTCTTGTTAACACTAGAACCGCCAACGGGTACATTTTACCCGCAGCTGTTTTTTGATTGTATGTAACTTTTGTTCAATAACATATTAAAGTCTCCCAGTCCGTGTCTTTTCCTGAAAGTGTGTTATGTAGCACCCTCTGTTGTTGAAAATTGTCAATATGAAGTCAGATTGAAAAAATCGCCCAAAAAAATTCCATTTATACCTATATCCGCCAGCGGGTAATATTTACCTCATAGAAAATACAGCGTAAACCTGACGTGTTGCTATAGCAACGCCTTTTGTCTACTGCGGTTCCTTATAGATAGAGAGATAGATTGAGAGAGAGAGGGATAGATAGATAGATATATTGATAGATGGATAGAGAGAGAGATAGACAGATAGATAGTAATAGATAGTGTAACATCTTGGAGAATACAAGATCTTGGATGACTGAGCTCACGTTGAGGACGTAATGCATGCGTGCAGGTTACGTGCCAGTTGAATAAAGATGGACACTAGGAATGAGAGAAGTAGTCTGCGTCGTCTATTTATGTAGACAATTATATGTTCATAGAACAGAACATTACAGATATATCGATAGAGAGCGATAGAGAGATGTGTACCTAAACAAAACACAAGTCTAACACCAAGCGTTTAAATCAGCACTCTTAGCGACATTTTAAATGTCATGTTAACTGCACAACCTATATCATATGAAAAGCTGAGAGTCCACAGATTATATTGGTATAAGTTTCATCCCTGTGCGATCAAAACTCACTGTTCTGTATGATAAATAAAAGAACATTGTGCCTTGAAAATCAATAGCGGGTACATTTTACCCGTTGGCGGTTTTAGGTATACAGCAACCTCTGGCGGTCCTAGTGTTAATATCTTCGAGTTCTTATCATGGAGTGATAATGTAGGTACCAATCGATTCTGTGTATCCTCACGATCAGATCGATGGATTGGACGTGCAGCTACGGTAAGTAATAAGGGTATTATGAGTGAGTTTCTGTGCAAAACGCTGTTAGCATTTTTCGCTCATGGCTAATTCATAGGCTCAGCGCTAGCTTTGTGTTTTAAAAGAAGAAGATAAGTTAGCTGAGTTTCTTCCCGTTACATGGATATAAAACATTCATAGTTTATTGAATATTAAGATGCCCTCAGACGCTGTTTCCTGCTGATGACCCGTTTTTCCCCCCAGTATCAGGGGTGCGGTGTAGAACAGGTTAAACAAATAGAGCATTATTAATATGCTAACTACTTTTTGCTGTAACTAATAGCGTTACTAGTTACCTATTCCCATTAAGTAACGCCGTTATAGTTACTGTGATTTAAATGGGTGCGTTACTGTGTTACATTATGTGATGGAACTGAACCGAATCTCCCTGCGGATGTAACTTACAGGCGAATACAGCGATGTCCTCTCACAGCACCATGGAAAAGTGAAAGTAACCAGAGAGGAGTGATGATTGGTTAACGCGGGGTAACATTTCAGGGTAAGCCAATCAGAGACAGAGTTGGGCGGGTCTTGCCTTATGGGGAAAATACACACGCACGAACACTTGCTAATGCTAACACACACACACACACACTGCAACGCTCACCACCAGCACACACACACACACAATGGCAGATGCAAGTAGGCCTATCAGCGAGAGCAGCAACGCATTTGCAACTTGGAAATATAACCACTATTTTCAATTTGTGGGGATAAAGGACGTAAACAATATTACGGTCAAATGTAAACTGTGTGCAGGACAGAAAGCATTGTCCACTTGATTGTTGAGGCTACAATAAAGATGCCTGTCAAAATGTCTAAACATATATTTTGTGTTTTATTGTTCCACTACATTTCATAATGATAATTGCTACAATGATGGGGAGTTGTCTTTTCTCTTACTGTGCCACAGAACAACACAAAAACTTGTATTTTTATTGTTATTATTTTTAAAGTAAAGTAACGTGTTACTAGTTACTTTTATAATTTAGTAACTAATAAAGTAACTAGTTACTTTTTTAGAGCAGTAACTATAACTATAACTAGTTACTTTTTAAAAGTAACTTGCCCAACACTGAATATTACAGTGTTATGTTGATTTGTTTGTCCTTCTCGGTCCAAGCACCACGCATTTCAGTGGTTTTGTGTTAGGAAAAAAAAGCAACCAATCAGATCTTGTTCTGGGTCTCTGTGTAGAATATCCTTCAACCAAGGTATTCAATATCCTTGATAGAATGCTCTGGCCGTTGCACTGAAAGAGAGCGTACCTTTGGATTGACAGTTTGATCGACCAATCATATATTGATTTGTAGCCAATGGGCGTATTCTTTCAGAGTTTTCCTCGGTTCCAGGGTATTCTAGAAGACCCGGTAGTTCACTGGCTCGAGACAGAGGATGTAGATAAATGCCACGAAGCAATTCATGCCGTTTTATTGTTTTTAACGTTGAAATGGCAAGTGCAACAGGTGAAAAATATGTTGTTGCGGAATTGTTGTGAGTAGGCCTACCCTTTTTAAGACGACAATTCAGTGAAAAGACGGACATTATAATGGCGCGGGAGCGGCGGTGGCGGCGGAGGGTGTGTGTGTGTCTACAGAAGGTCCAGTTGTGATAGAGACGGTTCGCCAATGACATGCACACATTGTGAAACATTACCAATACTATAACGTTGGTAAATGTTCTATCACTTTTATTTTTCACTTGTATCTTATTGTGAAGTTTCTGTCAAAGCCTAACAGTATGGCAGGGTTGCCAACTCTCACGCATCTGGCGTGTGACACACGCTTTCACTCTCAATTTCATGCTCTCACGCTGCCCAGACTATTCTCACGCCAAAAACAAAATGGACCGGCGATCGTTTTTGGTTGTTTATTTACAATGTTGATTTGACAGCTGCCCAAGCTGTCGATCCGCTCCCTCCCCACCCCTACCACTCTTAACAACGTTAACAGACAGCAGAGCAGTGGGAGCCGGTTGGTTTATCCCCGACCCGTATTAATAATAATAAATGGGATTTATATAGCGCTTTTCTAGACCCAAAGACGCTTTACATTATGAGTCAGGTCGACAAACAAAACAAGAACAAAAACACAAACAAAAACAAAACAAAAACAGAAAAGCAGTCAGGAGGATGTTGGTTCAGAGGGGGGAGGGGCGGGTTTAAGGATAAGCAGAGTTGAAGAGGTGGGTTTTGAGACGGGACTGGAACAGGGTGAGGGAATCAGACTCACGGAGGTCTTGGGGGAGGGAGTTCCAGAGCTTCGGGGCTGCCACAGAGAAGGCTCTGTCCCCGAAGCTCCGGAGTTTGGCCTTGGGGATTGAGAGCAAACCGGCTGAGGTGGATCTGAGGGACTGGGGTGGTTGGTAGAGGATGAGGAGTTCAGTGAGGTAGGGGGGGGCCAGATGGTGGAGGGCTTTATAGGTGAGGACCAGGAGTTTGTAGTGAATGCGGTGTGAGACGGGAAGCCAGTGGAGTTCTTTGAGGACCGGGGTGATGTGATGCCATGATTTGGTGTGGGTGAGGAGTCTGGCGGCTGCGTTCTGGACACGCTGGAGTCTGTTGAGGGATGTTGTGCTGATGCCGAAGAGGAGTGAGTTGCAATAGTCAAGGCGGGAGGAGATGAAGGCGTGAATGAGTCGCTCAGCTGCGGGGCGGGTGAGAGAGGGACGGAGTTTGGCGATATTGCGGAGGTGGAAAAATGAGGTTTTTACAACTTGGCGGATGTGGGGGTCGAGGGAGAGGGGGGGGTCGAATATCACGCCAAGGTTGCGTGCCTGGGTGGAGGGGGAAACAGGGGTGCCATCGATGGTGAGTGTCAGGTTGGGGGTTTTGCTGAGGGTGGATTTGGAGCCGATGAGGAGGAGTTCAGTTTTATTGTTGTTGAGTTTGAGGAAGTTGTGTTGCATCCAGGATTTTATTGCAGTCAGACAGGATTCAATGTGTGTGAGAGGGGGGTTGTGGGGGGATTTGGTGCTGAGGTAGATCTGTGTGTCGTCAGCATAGCAGTGAAAGTCCAGGTTGTGATGGCGGAGAATCTGACCAAGGGGGAGGATGTAGATGATGAAGAGGAGGGGGCCGAGTACTGAACCTTGGGGAACACCTTCGGTGACTGAAGCTGTGGTAGAGGAGTGATTGTTGAGGGAGATGAAGTGGGATCTGTCGGAGAGGTAGGACTGGAGCCACCTGAGTGCAGTACCTTCGATACCGATATCCCAGAGTCGGGTAAGCAGGATGGTGTGGCTCACGGTATCGAAGGCTGCACTCAGGTCAAGGAGGATGAGGATGTTGAGGGAACAGGTGTCAGCAGAGGTGAGGAGGGAATTGAGGACTTTGATGAGTGCCGTTTCTGTGCTGTGGTGAGGACAAAAACCAGACTGAAGGGGTTCAAAAAGGTCATTTTTTTGGAGATGGCGGTGGAGTTGTTTGGAGATGATGCGTTCTATTGTTTTAGAGAGAAAGGGGAGGTTGGAGATGGGGCGGTAATTACTGAGGGAGGAGGGATCCAGACCGGGTTTCTTGAGGATGGGAGTGACAGCAGCAGTTTTGAAGGCAGAGGGAACGGTTCCTTGGGACAGGGAGGAGTTGAAAAGGTTGACAATGTAGGGGCAAAGGACGGGGAGGCAGGACTTCAGAAGAGGGGTGGGTAGAGGGTCAAGCGAGCAGGTTGTGGGTTTGGAGGAGCTGATCAGTTGGAGTATTTCAGGGGGGGTAACCAGAGTGAACTGGGAGAGAATGCCGTGGGGAGGAGGGCTCGGGAGGTCAAGGGAGATGGAGGGAGGAATTGTGGCGGTGGATGTTAGGGGAGATGTTTGTGTGTCAGATGCAGCGGATAGGGAGTGATTAATGGCAGTGATTTTGTCAGAGAAAAACTGGAGGAATGAACTGCATGTGGAAGTGGAGGAAGAGAGGGTGTCAGCACGGGGTTTGAGGAGCTTGTTGACGGTGGAGAAGAGGGTCCTGGGGTTACGGGAGGGGTCGATGAAGATGGTGGAGAGGTAAGCAGATTTTGTGGCATTGAGGGCATCTCTGTAGGTAGTGAGATGGAGTTTGTAGGAATCATGGTGAATTGTGAGGGATGATTTCATGGTTAGGCGTTCAAGCTGGCGGCCGGTTTGCTTCAGTTTACGGAGTGCAGGGGTGAACCAGGGTGAGGAGGTTTTAAAAATTAAATTTTTCCTTTTGAGAGGGGCCAAGCTATTGAGGGAGGCGAGTAGGGTTGAATTAAGGTGGTTGAGTTGATCATCGGGTGAGCTGAGGTTCGAGTCCAGGGGGAGAGTAGAGGATAGCACGTCGGAGAGGTGCTGGGGATCAACAGAGCGTAGATTACGGAAAGTGATGTTCCTGGATGAAGGGGGGCGGCGGACGGGGGAGGCGGTGGTGAACTGTATGAGTTTGTGGTCAGAGAGGGGAAAGGGGCAGGGGTGGAGGTCGAGTACTGTGAGGTTGGTGGAGCAGACAAGGTCAAGGATGTGTCCTTTATCGTGGGTGGGGAAGGTGACATGTTGTGTAAATGAGAAATTGTCCAGAAGGGAGGAAAATTCAAAAGCGTGTTTGCAGGTGGTGGAGTCCATGTGGATGTTAAGGTCACCGAGGAGTAACAGACGTGGGGAGAGGGATGAAGCAATGGTTAGGAGTTCAGTGAGATCAGAGAGGAAGGAGGGGTGTGGTTTAGGGGGGCGGTAAATGAGGATAACTGTCAGTGAGGGAGGGGTTTTGAAGGCGAGAAATTCGAAGGATGGTACTGAGGGGAGGGTGAGTTCTGTAGTCTGGATGTTCTGGTTGTAGATGACAGCCAGCCCACCACCACGGCGTGAGGGGCGGGGTTTAGTGATGTAATTAAAACCAGGGGGGGATGTTTGATTAAGCGAGAAGAAGTCATTGGGTTGTTGCCAGGTTTCAGTGAGCAGAAGGAAGTCGATGGATTTGTCCAGGATGAGTTCGTGAAGGATGTGGGCTTTATTGTTGAGTGACCGTATATTTAGAAGGGCAAAATTGGTGAAGTGGGGGGTTGTAGGGGTGGTGGCAGGCTGGAGAGGTATGAGGTTGTCTAGGTTAGCAGCGCGGGGGTGGGCATGAGAGGGGGGGCAGTGGAGCAGAGGAGGGGGGCTTGATGGTGGGGAGAAATGGCTTGTGATATGTGTTGGGAGGCGGAGGGGAGTGGGATCCGCTCCAGGTATTCCGTGCAGCTGGGAGTGTAGGTGAGCGGGGGAGAGTGTAAGAGAAGCAGTAGGAGTTGCGTTCTGGTGACGCGTCATGTGTGCAACAGTGCGTTGCGTGGAGCAGATGGATGCAATGGATTGTCCGTGCTGAAGGTAAACAAAACTGCGGCGGGTGCTTCGGTGAATGTAGCGGGGTCGACGAAGGAGTCCAAGATGTCTGATGACTGAGGAGTTGGTCAATGACAGCAGCTGTGAGATGGAGTATTTCAGCATGATGAAAGGCGGAATGGGAGGAGTGTGATGGCAGCGATAGCAGCGATAGCAGCTAGCAGCAAGTATTGGGCATGCGCAGATCTAAGATCCAGTAGAAATGATAAAAAAGTAAAAGTCTGCTGCTTATTGTTCTACTAGGCCAAAATAGAGTCAAAGAGTATATGAGAGTGAGAGTGTGTTAATTAATAGATTTGGCAGTTTGGAGTAAGTCTGTAGATTTGCTTGTGTGTGTGTGTTTCATGTATAGGCCTCTCACGATAATTAATTTTGTTGGATACATTTTACCGGAAATTATTGCGATAAACGATAATATTGTCGGCACCGTTGTATGACCATTTTAGACCACTGGCATAATGATAATATATAATAATAAACCAAGTACATCCTTTCAAACTGCTAGTCACATCCTCATGTAAATAGCAATTTATCGAGTTCATTTTTATTTAGAGTACGATAAGTCAATTGATTGCTTATCACGACAGGCACACAATAAAACAGTGGAAACAAACATGTGTTTGACTTTCATTAGCGAATGAAACTTTGTGCCCTTTATAGTCTGTGTCCAATATTGTGTATTTGTATATATTGTATATATATCCTATATATTTGCTAAGGTCCCGCTGCTGACACGATAGCAGTCATTTAGTGCGCATATGTGTAATCAAACCCATGATATCAAAATCTCACTCCAGCCAGGTACCAATAGTTGGCAACCCTGAGTATGGTCTTATCTAGGAATAATTTGACATCTAAGTTAATTGCTTCCAAAGGTTTAAAAACATAAGCATATAAACCTAAAGTATGAGTCTTTCTTTCTTTACTTCAGGGTGGAAAGTTTATGATCGAAAGTCAACATCATGGTCAAATCTTATAGGGCATAATTATGATTATCATGATGTAACAGGCCTGAGGGGAAGTTTCCAGTATAGGCTGAGGGGACAGGTGTGGAGGCAGGCTGGGGACACTGTGAACTTCAGAGGAAGTTTGTTAGTTTGTTAAAGTGCTTCGAGTGGAAATAGCCTGAGTAAATTAGACACCAGTGCCAGTGCAGCTCTCAGTATGTCCATAGTTCCACAGTTATTATAGATACTGTAGCCAAGTTTAACATTAGGGAGCATGTCAGGATTTTGTTGATCTCATTGATAGCAAAAATCAATGCTTGAGAAAATTTGAATTCTCAAAAATTGAAGCTAGGGTGTTGTGAAAGATAGAACAAAATAATACATTTGTGTTGAGTCTCAAATACAGTACAATGAACATATGACGTTGAAAATAGGCCTAAAAATACATACTTTTTACCTTTCCATACTCCTAGAAATGTCTGAAATGTGTTAATTACGTAATCCTGCCTTGTGCAGAATGAAAAAATGCCTCCAATAACAAGGTCACCATCTTGGAACAGTTCAGGCGGTTGTGCTGAGTCTTGCAATCAGCACACAGAGTCCCCCTTCCCCATTAGCGGAACCAAAAGGAGCGGCCTCAGTTAGGACATGGCGGTGCTCTTCAGGTCACGCCAATCTGCTTGAGAGCTCATGACACCCCTTTATACACCATCAATAACAAGAAGGGCATTTTCCTGTTTGAAAAGACGTCTCAGGAGACAAGATGAAATTTAAGTTTAGTCAAATGTTTTATGCGAGACAATGTTGATTTTATTATTCAAATAACAATCTCTGGCAATTCATCTGAAATCACATAGGAGATTGGTATTTTGGGTCTGCAAATAATGGTATTATTTTCTTACTTGCATATATACACACTGGTTGAAATGATGGTACATTGCATTCTATTAAAAGGAGTCATCTCCATATGATAAGTTACACAGTAAAATAACTCACAGTTGGAAACACTAAAATAAACTAATATAATTGTAGGGTTCCATAATTATTTTAGGGCTCCCTTTCCCATTATATATTTTTTTGTATTCCTCTCTGGTTTGAGTAAGATGATATAACATTTTGGGATGAAAATACAAATCAGCAGTCCAAAACTGGAGGACAGAATAGCAAATATCTCTACAGCAACACTAAACTTTCCAGGAGAGCTTACATACGCTGGGATGAAAGTGATCCATACAGCGCAGAATATCAGCATGCTAAATGTTATAAACTTGGCTTCATTAAAGTTATCAGGCAGTTTCCGAGCCAGAAAAGCAAGAATGAAACATAAAATGGCCAGTAGTCCTATGTACCCAAGTACAGACCAAAAGCCCAAAGCTGAGCCCAAAGCACACTCTAAGATTATTTTGTCTTTGAAGTCTTTAAAATTCTTAAAAGGA
Source organism: Notothenia rossii (assembly GCF_949606895.1). Taxonomy (NCBI): domain Eukaryota; kingdom Metazoa; phylum Chordata; class Actinopteri; order Perciformes; family Nototheniidae; genus Notothenia; species Notothenia rossii. The sequence goes on from NC_136902.1 coordinate 75,181,546, forward strand.
AAAGGAGGAGAAATTGTTAACCAGAGGATACATATCATTACTTGTATTAGAGTGAAACCCAGAACAGTTAGTTTCTGCTGGGCAGGCCCAAACCACTTCATCATATTACTGCCTGGAAGTGTAGCCCTGAAGGCCATTAGCACCACTATAGTTTTCCCCAGAACACAAGAGATACAGAGGACAAAGGTGATGCCGAATGCTGTGTGTCGCAGCATGCACGACAAATCTGAGGGCCGACCGATGAAGGTCAGAGAACACAGGAAACATAGAGTCAAGGAGAACAGCAGCAGGAAGCTCAGCTCAGAGTTGTTAGCCCTGACAATTGGAGTTTTCCTGTATCTGAAGAAAATCAATGCCACAACAGCTGTGATGCATGTTCCAAATAAGGATGCTGCAGTGAGCAGCGCTCCCATAATCTCTTCATATGACAGAAACTCTGCCTCCTTCTTTACACAGGCATCTCTTCTTTCATTTGACCAGAACTCTGGGTGACACCGCACACAGGTGACAGAATCTGAAGAAAAAAATGAGGTAAACATAATGAATAATTTTTTTTAAATGTTGTATTTGTCCTTACGTTGCATATTTTCTTAGCATACAAGACAGTACAGCACATGATAAGCATATAACATGTTTTGCTTATTTTTACAATCACAAGTTCTTCCCAGGGATTTCTATGAATTTCTATGAATAATTACATTTTTTATTTTTATACTTGAAGTAGAAACATTTATTTTCCATTGGTGCTTTAACATAATGCATTAATCCTTAGGAAGACTTTTGCATATATTTATATAGCTTACTTCAGAATTCTGTCTCAGTATCTGTATATGTATCATTTGCAATTATATGTGGTATGTAACGATATTGTGTTTTTTTCTTCTTAAAGGACTGCATGGTTTTGAAATCCCCCAAAAACCCACTGCAATTTCTTAAAATGAACAATACATGTTTTGTCTTGCATTCATGTAACTACACCTGTAATGTTGCTGATGTCTCCCTCTGCACATCTTATACAGTCATAGCAGCAGACAGGCATTCCTTTCTGGAGAACCTTGCGAGTTCCTGGAAGACATTTTTCACTGCAAACTGACACAGGCACCTGTGGGATCAAATCGACTATGAGAAGAAAGAAAAAGATCGGCCTTCACTTTGAATACTGTGTTGCCTTTGCATATTTCTATTTAAAATGTTGATGCATAAAAACCATACATTATGACGTGCATGACGAACAGTGTCAATTTCATATTTATAATGAAACAAAAAGACTGTAATTACCAACGACAGTGAACTTAGAGTATTTTACCTGTTGGGAGTTCTGTGTCCAAGTTATAGACTCATTTTGAAGATGTAGCTGTTTGTTTTCAGGTAAAGATGCATCATAAAGGCCAACTGTGACAAACTCCACAATGTCATTTTCTCTTGGCTTCCAATTTATAATTTCATACTTTGCTGCTGGGTCTCCATTTTCATTGAAGTAAACCTCTTCTCCTTCCTTTGTTTTAAATTGAATAGTTCTTATGTGCTGTAAAATCTGAAAAACATATATCTGCCAATGCAGAACATATTTTGAAGAATGTGTTGTGGTCCAAGTGTTTTAACAGCATGATAGACAGCAAAAGTTTAATTTAGGTTATTGTAAACATGTTCCTTGTTGATGTGATTTGATGTAAAAACTTCAGTAACATGGGTGTTCAACTCACCGTATATGGATCTAGCTGCACCTTGGTGTTACATGTTTTGTTACAGCTGAGGATCAAATGAAGTGCGTGGGCCGCAGCATACACTCCTTTATAGACATTGTTAAAGATAGGCATTAGAGACATATCGGTGAAGCTGTTTTGCACTTCAGTCAAATCTTCACGTCCAGTACATTCTTTCTGGTTTCTTGATGAAGACTTTGACTGCTTGAACTTACAGCTAAATAACGTCTCATAAAACGTTGTAAACATTTCATTACTAGATACAATGAGCGGCCTCACATCCAACATGAACTCCCTCATGCCACTGACATGTGCTTCGGGGATGGACAGGCCGATAGCACCGTCTAGAATGTGATGCTTATCCACGGCTGCAGTTTGTGAATCAAAGATCCAGCTCTCAGAGCCTATCCACTGGTACCCAGTCAAGTTGTGGTGAGAAAGATTAAGTAGTATCACATCCAAATCCTTGTGGGAGAGGAAAGCAATGATCACCTTGGAAGTGGAAGCCTTGATAATGTCAATTATCTTTTGTATTTTGTCTGGTGGATCGGTTCTAAAGAAGGACACCGAGTACTCAAGACAGATGCCAAGCTGCTGGGCCGTTTCTGTGAATGTGGCCATACCGTTGTTTCCATAATCATCATTTGTTCTAATAGCTCCAACCCAAGTCCAACCAAAATGCTTAACCAGCTGTGCCAGGCCTCTGCTCTGGTAGTAGTCACTGGGTATTGTTCTGAGGAAGGATGGGTACTTGGATTTATCACTGAGACAGGCACAAGTAGCAAAGTGGCTGATCTAAAAGAAAAAAACAAGTTATATCCCAACGTAAAGATTCAGGATATAAAGTAGTTATACAGCCAACTACAATCCCTTTTGCTATACATAGTTGCAATAGTTGAATGTTAACAATATCAAACAATCTTACCCACCATTGGAATGTGAAAGGGTCCGATGGCAGTAGCTATAGCCATGCAAGGAGACGAAGAAGTTTCTCCAATAATGGCCTGCACTTGGGCAGGTCTTGTACATGGTACTTCAGAGGGTTGTGATACAACTTCATTACCATTTGCAAAGGCCAATGCAACCCTCACACTTTTGGCAATTGAGCCACAGGAATCATAGATCCTATAGCCCAGAGAGATGCCAGGCAATAGGTCTGTGCTGTTATTAATCTCCTCTACGGCAAATAGCATAGCCTGGGCAAACTTGAACCCTCTGAAATCCAAGCTTGATGCAAACAGATAATAATAATTAGTTACAAAAGGTCCATGCAGTAGAAAGAGTGGCACAGTACATGGAAGTATTTGATGATAAAATCAAACACAACAGGAGTATATCTTCATTTAAATATTCAATGTTATACCCTTTCGCAAATTTGAAGCAAAATATTGATATGGTATACTGTTACCTGGTGCATTGCAGTGGCAGTGGTTTGTCCATGTAGGAATCCCGTCTGTTCTTCCAGCTGCTGTGGAAAGAGAAGATTCCCCCCAACATTATGTCCCCATCCTTAAACATCTGAGGGATCTCAGGGTCCCCTCTCTGTGTGCACACTGGCTCCTCAGCCCGAGAGAAAGATGCCATCAGCAACAGATGTAAGAGTGCCCATCCCTGCTCCGGCCACCTCTGTGTGGATGACATGCTGTTAGAGTGAGACAAAACAATTAAGTGGCATCACATGAACCCCAATGTAAATTTAAATTGGGCACTTGTATTTATATATTTTGGAGCTACTTGGGAAAGAATAATGGAACATTGACGTTTTATCTCTGTGGAATTGGGGGCAAAGGAAGGAGGCGCCAAACAGGAAAAGGGTTATTTGCGTTACCAAACTTACTGGTACTTGTGTGCTCTCGATTTATCTGCTTAAAAAAACAACTATTATTCAATTATTTCTCAAAAGATCATATCTTGAAACTTCTCTAACCCAAAATCCATCATGGGAGCCTGCCTGCAGACCTCCACTCTCAGGACAGTTCCGGTGTAGGCTGCACTCTCAGGACACCTCCACTGTCAGTACAGGAATTGACGATTCTGACGAACACTTTTTTTTTCCCTCCCACCGAAAGACTCGTTTGATGGAATTTTTCAAATCACAATGGAGAGTCATCATGGAGGTGATGAGTCCGCCCACCGTGCACTTTGGGTCGGCCTTGGTCAAGCCCTTTTGACCCCCCCAGCCTGGTTCTCGTAAAAGTTTTTAGCTCAAATGACACCATGGAGGAATGTTACGGGAGTTGACAGGGGACTCTGCCCGCCTCACGAGTGCCTATTTTTGGACACTTTTTTTCACTTTCCCCCCTATTTTCCCCGGTTTTATTATTATTATTATTATTTTTGGCTATTTCACCCGGTTTCTACCGGGGACATTGCCCGGTCTCGGGTGTCCCCCCCGCGGCCTGTGTCCATATATATACAAGGTGTCCCTATATATATATATATATATATAGGGACACCTTGTATTGTAGTTAATATCAGTACAGTATCACTTTTCATCACTGAGATTGATTGAACTGTTCTGCCCTTATAGCGCGTATCCCTATGCGTAGCAAGACAGTTAGCTAACATTTAAAAGTCCTCCAATAAAGATGCAAGGTTTTCTTTCTTGACTTTACTGTTCTTCTTTTACTTTGTAAAACTGTAACAAAACAGAAATAAAACACATATAAGTATGCAGGCCTTACATAACATATAAGTAGCACTGTACAAACAACACACATACTGCTATTAGGAATTAGCTATCATTCGCATCACTATTAGCTAGCACACGTCAGAATCGTCACTTCCTGTACTGACAGTGGAGGTATCCTGAGAGTGGAGGTCTGCACCGGAACTGTCCTGAGAGTGGAGGTCTGCAGGCAGACCCCTCTCAAATCCATGGCCTATTTCCAAGTTGCCTTTTATAGTTAATGCCAGCTAGTGCTAGTGGAGTACACGTGTGAACTGCGAGCGCCTGAGTCTCGCAGCGGCGGAACTGTGGCGGGCTTAATTTCGCAGCTTTTACACATCAGATGAGGCCCTACGCAGTCTGCATGATCTGCGTGTAGGGAGGGGCGGGTCTGGATGGTATGTTTTAGGTTTGGCAGCTTCAACTTCAGTAAACAGTTTGTTTTTTTAAGAAATCTACCTAAGGATTAAATATAAAATGCATAAATAAAAAAGCATAATATTGATCTTAGGAAATGTGCAGTAGGGGAAGCCGATGGCCTCGGTAGCCATTCGGATTATGCCTTCTGCCATGCCTTCCCTGAGCCAGCTAGCCCACCTACTTTCTGACTGATCTTGTATTTTCTGAACCCTGTGAGCCTTCAGTCGACCTGTTGACCAGTAAGCCTGACATCCTTCGGCCATGTCTCAACATGTCTAATCTTGCCATTTGCAGGAGTTTCTTCCGAGAAGAAAGCATTCACCGTGCCATCTTTGCGGATGCACAGGTCATCTACACTGACAGCCAGCCAGATCAGTCTTCATTGTCACCTACAATCAGATGACCATCTCTTCCAAATCATCGGTCGGCCTACCTGAGAGTTCCTGCACTGCTACTCTCAGTAGTTAAACAAATAGAGCATTATTAATTTGCTAATGCACTTACACGTCAAACATAGGAAGAACATTCAAAGGTCAGAGGGTTGCACACTTTTTATTGCTCCAAATGAAATAACTTTTATATAAACATGCACCAGTGACGAACCATCAGGGCCTCCAAGGTATTCAGAGAATACCCTGGAACACTCAGATAAAACAAACAAAAAGTCAATTTAGTTATATAAATAACACGTATGTAAAATGAAAAAATTAGAATAGTATCTGTGTTGTTGATCTGTAATATTACAGTGTTATGTTGATTTCTTTGTCCTTCTCGGTCCATGCACCACGCATTTCAGTGGTTTTGTGTTAGAAAATAAAAGTAACCAATCAGGTATTTTTCTGGTTCTCTGGGTAGAATATTCTTCAACCAAGGTATTCTATATCCTTGATAGAATGCCCTGGCCGTTGCACTGAATGAGAGCGTACCTTTGGATTGACAATTTGATCAGCCAATCATTGATTTGCAGCCAATGGGCGTATTCTTTCAGAGTTTTCCTCGGTTCCAGGGTATTCTAGATAGAGATGGCAAATCCGGATCCTTTTATGGAGTCGGACTATTATGAGTCAGTCATTGAAGAGATTCGGATCATACGAGTCATTTGAGTAATATGAGTCAGCATCACCAAGACAGTAGAAATCCTACCGGTGAAACCGAAAAGTTGTTGCATTTCACGAGCATATTAAACTGATGTTATATTAACCTCCGCTACACAGTGCCTTTTGCTTTAATAAAAAATGTTGATCACAAAAAAAAAGGGTTATTTTGCGATTTGGCGAATCTGAGTCTGCTGTTGACTCGTGCATGAGGACGCGTCTGCTGGATCTCTGGATCTGCTGCTATACGGTTACGGCTCTGAGTCCGCACGAGTCTGCTATGTTTTGCACAGTGAGTCAGGATTTGCGTATCTCTGAGTCTGCTGTTGACCCGCGGCTCCCGGCTCCCGCGGCTCTGAATCCCCACGAGTCTGCAGGAAGTTTCACTGATCCGCGTCCCCTCCCCTGAGCCAAACGATAACTTATGGAAGCTATCCTACTTGCTAAAGGGTAGGCAGATGGACTGGGGTACGTTGTAATGTTATTTTACATGTTATAAAGAGAGTAGCGAGTGACGCAATTGATAGTTTTAATTTGCACGTCACACCAGGTGTAGGACTCAAAGGGTTAATGGAGAGGGGAGACTCGTCACGACCAGCTCATTTCTAGGATCCGGGTTAATGATCCGGATGAATCAGGACTCGCCCATCTCTAATTCTAGAAGGCCCGGTAGTTCACTGGCTCGAGAAAGAGGATCTAGATAAATGCCACGAAGCAATTTCATATGCCGTTTTATTGTTTTTAACGTTGAAATGGCAAGTGCAACAGGTGAAGATGATGTTGTTGCGGAATTGTTTTGAGTACCCTTTTCAAGATGACAATTCAGTGAAAAAACTGACATTATAATGGTGCAGGGTGCGCATCAGAGGGTGTGTGTGTGTCTACAGAAGGTCCAGTTGCGATAGACACGGTTCGCCACTGACATGCACACATTGTGAAACATTACCAATACTATAACGTTGGTCAATGTTCTATCACTTTTATTTCTCACTTGTATCTTATTGTGAAGTTCCTGTCAAAGCCTAACAGTATGGTCTTATTTTGGAATGATTTGACATCTAAGTTAATTGCTTCCAAAGGTTTAAAAACATAAGCATATAAACTTAAAGTATGATTCTTTCTTTCTTTACTTCAGGGTGGAAAGTTTTTTATCAAAAGTCAACATCATGGTCAAATCCTCCAGGGCATAATTATGATTATCATGATGCAACAGGCCTGAGGGGAAGTTTCCAGTATAGGCTGAGGGGACAGGTGTGGAGATAGGCTGGGGATACTGTAAACTTCAGAGGAAGTTTGTTAGTTTTCTTAAAGCACTTTGAGTGGAAATAGCCTGAGGTTGATCTGCAGTAAAATAGACACCAGTGCCAGTGCAGCTCTCAGTATGTCCATAGTTCCACAGTTATTATAGATACTGTAGCCAAGTTTAGCATTAGGGAGCATGTAAGGATTTTTGTTGATCTCATTGATAGCAAAGATCAATGCTTGAGAACATTTGAATTCTCAAAAATTGAAGCTATGGTGTTGTGAAAGATAGAACAAAATAATACTTTTGTCTCAAATACAGTACAATGAACATACAACGTTGAAAATATGCCTGATAATACATACTTTTTACATTTCCGTACTCCTGGAATTGTCTGAAATGTGTTATTTACGTAATCCTGCCTTGTGCACAATGAAAAAATGCCTCCAATAACAAGGTCACCATCTTGGAACCAAAAGGAGCGGCCTCAGTTAGGACATGGCTGTGCTCTTCAGGTTACGCCAATCTGCTTGAGAGCTCATGACACCCCTTTATACACCATCAATAACAAGAAGGGCATTTTCCTGCTTGAAAAGAAGTCTCAGGAGACAAGATGAAATTTAAGTTTTGTCAAATGTTTTATGCAAGACAATGTTGATTTTATTATTTGAATTGTTGTGATTAACATTATTCACCCGCGGATCTATGGGTTGGGGTATTGTTCTGGACGGACATTTGAGTGAGCCGGACTTCCTGTTTCTACCGGTCTTCGCTTCCCGGGCTTGAAGTGTTTACATGTGTTTGCAGATGCTTAATAAAAGTCTAGCTTGTACCTTCGATACCCCGCCTCCGACTCCCATCTCTCGGCACCGCATTGGTGACCCCGACATAAGTCTTGTTGAAGGATCCGAGACTGAACCGAGCATGGCATGTCAAGTAAGTTTCAAACTGCCGGAGTTTTGGGAGACATCTGCGGCTGCATGGTTTGCTCAGGCGGAGGCTCAGTTCGCCCTCAGCGGAGTGACTGACGACGCAGCACTCTATTTTCACGTCGTTTCGGCGCTGGGGAGCTCCACTGCGACCCGGACGGTGGGCTTTATTACATCTCCTCCTGCCCAGGATAAATATGCAGCGTTCAAGGCTTTCCTGCTAAAGACTTTCGAGCTGTCACAGTCGGAACGGGCCCGACGCCTGCTCGCTATTCAAAGCCTGGGGGACAACAAGCCTTCTGACCACATGGAGATGATGCTCAGCCTGCTGGGTACGGAGGAACCTACTTTTTTGTTCATAGAACTGTTTCTTCGGCACATGCCGCCACATGTACAGACAGCACTCGCTAACACGGTCCTGGTCCTGGGTCGACTCGTGCGTGGCCTGTCAACGGGCCAAAGTCCACCGCCATACTAGGGCCCCTTTTTAACTTTATGCGGTTCCAGAGAGGAGGTTTGACAATGTCAATGTCGACCTTGTGGGTCCGCTTCCCCCCTCTCACGGTTTCAGCTACCTGTTTACGATGCTGGACAGGACGACCCGCTGGCCCGAGGCCGTTCCCCTCGCCTCGACGTCAGCTTCCGACGTCGCCCGCGCTTTCATCGGCACGTGGGTGGCGCGCTTTGGGACCCCGTCTGACCTCTCCTCTGACCGCGGTTCTCAGTTCACCTCGGAGCTGTGGAACGCTGTTGCTGTGGGTTTGGGGGTCAAACTGCACTGCACCACCGCATATCACCCCCAGGCTAACGGATTGTGTGAGCGGTTTCACCGGTCCATGAAGGCGTCACTGCGTGCCGGCTTGACCGACGGCAACTGGGTGGATAAGCTCCCGTGGGTTATGCTCGGCCTCAGGTGTGCCCCCAAAGAAGACCTGCAGTCCTCGTCGGCGGAGCTTGTCTATGGCCAGACGCTACGGGTCCCCGGGGAATTCATTCCCACCGCCACTGTGCCCTGGTCTGCGGCCGGGCAGCGCTCCTCCCTGCTGGAGACCACCGGGACATTTGCGCCCTTCCCCACGTCGCAGCACAGCAACCCAGCTTTCCGGATATCCCCCGGATTACGGTCGGCGGATTTCGTTTTTATTCGCCACGACGCCCACCGCGGTCCCCTGCGGCCCCCTTACGACGGTCCGTTCAGATTCATACGTCACAAGGACAAGAGCCTGGTGGTGGACATTGGTTGCAGGCCTGAGACTGTGTCCGTTGATCGGATTAAGCCTGCTCACGTGGACGTTTCCAGGCAGTTGGAGTTGGCTCTGCCCTCACGTCGGGGCCGCCCTCCCATGGCCCGCCCCCCGCCCCCTGTGGGAAGCCCTCGCCCTCGTTGGCGCCTATGCCCCTGCACTCACCTGCGGCCCCGCCCTCCTCGGACCCTGTGGTCCGTACGCGCCATGGTCGGGTGGTACTTCCTCCAAGGCACGAGGATTTTGACTCTGGGTGAATACTGGGGGGGCTTGTGTGGTGATCGACATTATTCACCCGCGGATCTATGGGTTGGGGTATTTTTCTGGACGGGCATTTGAGTGAGCCGGACTTCCTGTTTCCGCCGGTCTTCGCTTCCCGGGCTTGAAGTGTTTACATGTGTTTGCAGATGCTTAATAAAAGTTTAGCTTGTACCTTTGATACCTCGCCTCCGACTCCCGTCTCTCTGCACCACAGAATAACAATTTCTGGCAATTAATCTGAAATCATATAGGAGATTGGTATTTTGGATCTGCATATCATTTTATTATTTTTTTATTTGCATATATACATATTGGTTTAAACTTGTATTCTATTAAAAGGAAATCTCCATATGCTAAGTTACACAGTAAAATAACTCACAGTTGGAAACAATAAAATAAACTAATGTAATTGTAGGGTTCCATAATTATTTTAGGGCTCCCTTTCCCATTATATATTTTTTTGTATTCCTCTCTGGTTTGAGTAAGATGATATAACATTTTGGGATGAAAATACAAAACAGCAGTCCAAAACTGGAGGACAGAATAGCAAATATCTCTACAGCAACACTAAACTTTCCAGGAGAGCTTACATACGCTGGGATGAAAGTGATCCATACAGCGCAGAATATCAGCATGCTAAATGTTATAAACTTGGCTTCATTAAAGTTATCAGGCAGTTTCCGAGCCAGAAAAGCAAGAATGAAACATAAAATGGCCAGTAGTCCTATGTACCCAAGTACAGACCAAAAGCCCAAAGCTGAGCCCAAAGCACACTCTAAGATTATTTTGTCTTTGAAGTCTTTAAAATTCTTAAAAGGAAAAGGAGGAGAAATTGTTAACCAGAGAATACATATCATTATTTGTATTAGAGTGAAACCCAGAACAGTTAGTTTCTGCTGGGCAGGCCCAAACCACTTTATCATATTACTGCCTGGAAGTGTAGCCCTGAAGGCCATTAGCACCACTATAGTTTTCCCCAGAACACAAGAGATACAGAGGACAAAGGTGATGCCGAATACTGTGTGTCGCAGCATGCACGACAAATCTGAGGGCCGACCGATGAAGGTCAGAGAACACAGGAAACACAGAGTCAAGGAGAAGAGCAGCAGGAAGCTCAGCTCAGAGTTGTTGGCCCTGACAATTGGAGTTTTCCTGTATCTGAAGAAAATCAATGCCACAACAGCTGTGATGCATGTTCCAAATAAGGATGCTGCAGTGAGCAGCGCTCCCATAATCTCTTCATATGATAGAAACTCTGCCTCCTTCTTTACACAGGCATCTCTTCTTTCATTTGACCAGAACTCAGGGTGACACCGCACACAGGTGACAGAATCTGAAGAAAATAAAATGTTGCAAACATTATGTATAATTCCTTTTTTTATTTTATGTATTTTTGTCCCTACGTTGCATCTTTTCTAAGCATAAAAGACAGTACAGCACATAAGAAGTATATACAATGTTTTGCTTATTTGTATAAACACACGTTCTTTGCAGGGATTTCTATGAATAATTAAATGATTTATTTTAGGTAGACTTGAAGTGGAAACATTTATTTTACATTGGTGCTTTGACATAATGCATTAATCCTTAGGAATACTTTTGCATATATTTATATAGCTGACTTCAGAATTCTGTCTCAGTATCTGTATATGTATCATTTGCAATGATTTGTTATGTTACGATATTGTGTTTTTTTTCTTCTTAAAGGACTACATGATTTTGAAATCCTCCCAAAACCCACTGCAATTTCTTAAAATGAACGATACATGTTTTGTCTTGCATTCATGTAACTACACCTGTAATGTTACTGATGTCTCCCTCTGCACATCTCATACAGTCATAGCAGCAGACAGGCATTCCTTTTTGGAGAACCTTGCGAGTTCCTGGAAGACATTTTTCACTGCAAACTGACACAGGCACCTGTGGGATCAAATCGACTATGAGAAGAAAGAAAAAGATTGACCTTCACTTTGATTAATGTGTTGCCTTTGCATATTTCTATTTAAAATGTTGATGCATAAAAACCATACATTATGACGTGCATGACGAACAGTGTCAATTTTATATTTATAATGAAACAAAAAAACTGTAATTAGCAACGACAGTGATCTTACAGTATTTTACCTGTTGGGAGTTCTGTGTCCAAGTTATAGACTCATTTTGAAGATGTAGCTGTTTGTTTTCAGGTAAAGATGCATCATAAAGGCCAACTGTGACAAACTCCACAATGTCATTTTCTCTTGGCTTCCAATTTATAATTTCATACTTTGCTGCTGGGTCTCCATTTTCATTGAAGTAAACCTCTTCTCCTTCCTTTGTTTTAAACTGAATAGTTCTTATGTGCTGTAAAATCTGAAAAACAAATATCCGTCAATGCAGAACATAATTTGAAGAATGTGTTGTGGTCCAAGTGTTTTAACAGCATGAGAGACAGCAAAAGTTTAATTTACGGGTTCCTTGTTGAAGTGATTTAATGTAAAAACTTCAGTAACATTGGTTGGTTGATCCATTTACTTACCGTAGATGGATCTAGCTGCACCTTGGTGTTACATGTTTTGTTACAGCTGAACATAAAATGAAGTGCGTGTGCCGCAGCATACACTCCTTTATAGACATTGTTAAAGATAGGCATCTGAGACATATCGGTGAAGCTGTTTTGCACTTCAGTCAAATCTTCACGTCCAGTACATTCTTTCTGATTTCTTGATGAAGACTTTGACTGCTTGAACTTACAATTAAATACCGTCTCATAATACGCTGTAAACATTTCATTACTAGATACATTGAGCGGCCTCACATCCAACATGAACTCCCTCATGCCACTGACATGTGCTTCGGGGAGGGACAGGCCTATAGCACCGTCTAGAATGTGATGCTTATCCACGGTTGCAGTTTGTGAATCAAAGATCCAGCTCTCAGAGCCTATCCACTGGTACCCAGTCAAGTTGTGGTGAGAAAGATGAAGTAGTATCACATCCAAATCCTTGTGGGAGAGGAAAGCAATGATCACCTTGGAAGTGGAAGCCTTGATAATGTCAATTATCTTTAGTATTTTGTCTGCTGGATCGGTTCTAAAGAAGGACACCGAGTACTCAAGACAGATGCCAAGCTGCTGGGCCGTTTCTGTGAATGTGGCCATACCGTTGTTTCCATAATCATCATTTGTTCTAATAGCTCCAACCCAAGTCCAACCAAAATGCTTAACCAGCTGTGCTAGGGCTCTGCTCTGGTAGTAGTCACTGGGTATTGTTCTGAGGAAGGATGGGTACTTGGATTTATCACTGAGACAGGCACAAGTAGCAAAGTGGCTGATCTAAATGAAAAAAACAAGTTATATCCCAACGTAAAGATTCAGGATATAAAGTAGTTATACAGCCAACTACAATCCCTTTTGCTATACATAGTTGCAATAGTTGAATATTAATAATATCCAACAATCTTACCCACCATTGGAATATGAAAGGGTCCGAGGGCAGTAGCCATAGCCATGCATGGAGAGGAAGCACTTTCTCCCATAATGGCCTGCACTTGGGCAGGTCTTGTACATGGTACTTCAGAGGGTTGTGATACGACTTCATTACCATTTGCAAAGGCCAATGCAACCCTCACACTTTTGGCAATTGAGCCACAGGAATCATAGATCCTATAGCCCAGAGAGATGCCAGGCAATATGTCTGTGCTGTTATTAATCTCCTCTACGGCAAAAAGCATAGCCTGGGCATACTGGATCCCTCTGAAATTCAAGCTTGATGCAAACAGTTAATAATAATCAGTTACGAAAGGTCCATGCAGTAGAAAGAGTGGCACAGTACATGGAAGTATTTCATGATCAAATCAAACACAACAGGAGTATATCCTCATTTAAATATTCAATGTTATACCCTTTCAGAGATCTGAAGCAAAATATTGATATGGTATACTGTTACCTGGTGCATTGCAGTGGCAGTGGTTTGTCCATGTAGGAATCCTGTCTGTTCTTCCAGCTGCTGTGGAAAGAGAAGATTCCCCCCAACATTATGTCCCCATCCTTAAACATCTGAGGGATCTCAGGGTCCCCTCTCTGTGTGCACACTGGCTCCTCAGCCTGAGAGAAAGATACCATCAGCAACAGATGTAAGAGTGCCCATCCCTGCTCCGGCCAACTCTGTGTGGATGACATACTATTTGAGTGAGACAAAACAATTCAGTGTCATCACATGAACCCCAATGCAAATTTAAATTGGGCACTTGTATTTATATATTTTGGAGAAACTTGGGAAAGAATAATGGAACATTGATGTTTTATCTCTGTGGACTTGGGGGCAAAGGAAGGAGGCGCCAAACAGGAAAAAGGTTATTTGCCTTACCAAACTTACTGGTACTTGTATGCTCTCGATTTATCTGCTAAAAAAACAACTATTTTTCAATTATTTCTCAAAAGATCATATCTTGAAACTTTTCCAACCCAAAATCCATGGCCTATTTCCAAGTTGCCTTTTAAAGTTTTGCCTAGTGCTAGTGGAGCACGCGCGTGAACTGCGAGCGCCGGTAATTCGCAGCGCCGGAACTGTGGCTCGCTTAATTTTGCCGCTTTTGCACATCAGATGAGGTCCCACGGAGTCTGCGTGATCTGCGTGTAGGGAGGGGCGGGCCTGGATGGTGTGTTTTAGGTTTGGCAGCTTCAACTTCAGTAAGCAGTTTTGTTTTTTAAGAAATCTACCTAAGGATTAGATATAAAATGCATAAATAAAAAAGCATAACATTGATCTAAGGAAAAGTGCAGAAGAGGAAGCCGATGGCCTCGGTAGCCATTCGAATCATGCCTTCTGCCATGCCTTCCCTGAGCCAGCTAGCCCACCTACTTTCTGACTGATCTTGTATTTTCTGAACCCTGTGAGCCTTCAGTCGACCTGTTGACCAGTAAGCCTGACATCCTTCGGCCATATCTCAACATGTCTCACCTTACCATTTGCAGGACGTTCGTCCTAGAAGAAAGCATTCACTGCGCCTTCTTTGCGGATGCACAGCCAGATGATCAGTAAGCCATCTACACTGACAGCCAGCCAGATCAGTCTTCATTGACACCTAAAATAAGATGACCATCTCGTCCAAATAATTGGTTAGCCTACCTGAGAGTTCCTGCACTGCTACTCTCAGTAGTTAAACAAATAGAGCATTATTAATTTGCTAATGCACTTACACGTCAAACATAGGAAGAACATTCAAAGGTCAGAGGGTTGCACACTTGTTATTCCTCCAAATGAAATAACTTTTATATAAACATGCACCAGTGACGAACCGTCAGGGCCTTCAAGGTATTCAGAGAATACCCTGGAACACTTAACCCAAAAAAGCGATTTAATTATATAAATAACACGTATGTAAAATGAATAAATTAGAATTGTATCTGTGTTGTTGATCTGTAATATTAAAGTGTTATGTTGATTTGTTTGTCCTTCTCGGACCAAGCACCACGCATTTCAGTGGTTTTGTGTTAGAAAAAAAAAGTAACCAATCAGATATTTTTCTGGGTCTCTGGGTAGAATATTCTTCAACCAAGGTATTCTATATCCTTGATAGAATGCCCTGGCCGTTGCACTGAATGAGAGCGTACCTTTGGATTGACAGTTTGATCAGCCAATCATATATTGATTTGCTGCATTTGGTCGTATTCTTTCAGAGTTTTCCTCGGTTCCAGGCATGGGCGCGGGAAGGGGGGTGCTGAGGGCGCTGCAGCACCCCCTAGCGGCAGGCAGTGGGTGCGGAGCTCCCCTGTCTGAATTATTATTTGACGGTTATTGCTGCTCCCGCTGTGCATAATCTAAATTCCACATTGTTGGTAAAATAAGAATTTTGGCCTGCCCAGAATGTTTTTTCTGTAGCCCCGGACAATTCTACCTCAATAATATAATACATTAACCGTGCTTTACGTGAACCTCATCAAGACACTAGAAAGGACGGCAGGACTGTAATTTCCCGTGTTCAGTGAATGCAACAGAGGCAAGACACCAGACCAATCAGAGAGTTGCATGGAAATAAAAGTGTGCTTGTGTCATTCAAGCTCGCGGCTCTGTGTGTGTGTGGAAATAGCGCATTTAGTGTGTGTGAGAGAGGGGAGAGAGAGAGGGACCGGTGCCAGCAGCAGGGACCGTGTTGTTAGCATCTGGTTAGCTAGCTGTACTAACGGACATACGGAGCTGTTTGTTCCACAACAAGCTGGAGGAGAGCTCTCCTCTCAGACTGAGAGGCTCAGGTGAGCTAAAGGACTCTCTGAGTGTTTAGATAGTTAACTTTAGTCTAAGTTATCTCAGTGGGTCTCACCTTCATATGATCATTATAGTTTAAAAAAAAAAAAAGAGAATAAAGGAAAAACAGTTATAAAATATGGCAGTAAAACAAGAATACAGTTTGAAAGGGGAGTGATTTGTAAAATATCCATAAAGAAAAAGAACATCTGCTTACAGTTGTGTTTCATCTGGGTGTTGAGAGATGTATCCATAGATCTCTTAATGTTGCTCTCAAAGTGCACCAGATTGATGCTTTTAACTTCAATATTTAAAAAAAATCTTCCCGGGGGAGCATCCCCCCGGACCCCCCTAGAGGAGGTGAGGTCCGCTCCCCACTCGTAAAAAATAGCACTTTACCCCTGCCTATATGCCGTGAGCTGATTATCGAGCCTTCATTGTAACAGTAGCGGGTTTACTGTGTGTTTGCGTGAGGGGAGTTTTTTTGTGCGTGCTCTATAGTGCCCGTAATAGTGTTCACTGGAGTCCAGCACCTCAGCACCCCCACTCAAAATACCTTCCCTCGCCTCTGGTTCCAGGGTATTCTAGAAGGCCCGGTAGTTCACTGGCTCGAGACGGAGGATCTAGATAAATGCCACGAAGCAATTAATTTGCCGTTTTATTGTTTTTAACGTTGAAATGGCAAGTGCAACAGGTGAAGATGATGTTGTTGCGGAATTGTTGTGAGTACCCTTTTCAAGACGACAATTCAGTGAAAAGACGGACAGTATAATGGCGCGGGGCGCGGCAGCAGAGGGTGTGTGTGTGTCTACAGAAGGTCCAGTTGTGATAGACACGGTTCAATACTGACATGCACACATTGTGAAACATTACCAATACTATAACGTTGGTCAATGTTCCATCACTTTTATTTTTCACTTGTATCTTATTGTGAAGTTCCTGTCAAAGCCTAACAGTGTGGTCTGGAATGATTTGATATCTAACTTAATTGCTTCCAAAGGTTTAAAAACATAAGCATATAAACTTAAAGTATGAGTCTTTCTTTCTTTACTCAGGGGTAGAAAGTTTTATATCGAAAGTCAACATCATGGTCAAATCCTCCAGGGCACAATTATGATTATCATGATGCAACAGGCCTGAGGGGAAGTTGCCATTATAGGCAGAGGGGACAGGTGTGGCGGCAGGCTGGGGACACTGAACTACAGAGGAAGTTTGTTAGTTTGTTAAAGTGCTTCGAGTGGAAATAGCCTGAGGTTGGTCTGAAGCAAATTAGACACCAGTGCCAGTGCAGCTCTCAGTATGTCCATAGTTCCACAGTTATGATAGATACTGTAGCCAAGTTTAACTTTCGGGAGCATGTCAGAATTGTTGTTGTTCTCATTGATAGCAAAAATCAATGCTTGAGGACATTTGAATTCTCAAAAATTGAAACTAGGGTATTGTGAAAAATAGAACAAAATAATAAATTTGTGTTAAGTCTCAAATACAGTACAATGAACCAACCCGGTATCACGGCAAAACGTGAACATGTGACGATTTACCATGCTGGGAGACGTGAAGATGTCAACATTTCGTCCCTTCAAACGTGACAGTTACACAGTATTGTTAACCCATGTTAACCAGTGGAGAAATACCCGGAAATGCCAAGCAAATGCTACCCCGACGGTCGGTTGTTATTGTCAATATTAATATAATAATGATTTATTTTTTAATAGTTACACTCGATTACACCGATTTTCTTGTTGCCCCAGCTGGTCGACACCTCTTTTAACAGAAACAAAGGCTACATTAATGTATTAAATCAATGTTAATCCATGCGTGTGGATGTGGGATTAACGGACGTGAGGTTGTGCGATTGCGTTGCCAGGCAACTGCTTCGGTTCATGTTAATTTACAAACTCTTCAACTACAACCGTAGTTATATTTAAAAACATGTTAGAAGCCTCAAGAAATACTTTAATGTAAATTAAAATGTAAATGTGAAGGAATGTGTGTATAACAAAATACTTCCATCATAAACGAAACCGGAAACAGGCAAGATCCTCAGCTCGATGATTTTGGATGGTTTAGCCGCAATGCATGCTGGGACTTGGTGTTTATGCGATGTGAAATCCGAAAACATTTTTTAAAAATAAAATAATACTTTATTCCGACTGTGCTTGTCTTTCTCTTTGAAAGTCATCACATAACGGCATTGTATTGCATGGTTCGGCTGCATTACATATTACATATCTGCCGTAATTCTCTAAGAGCCCTGCTGAGAAGACTTCTCGACAAACAGGAGAACTGCCGCCAAAACTGAAATGACGTGGATAATAAATATATAAGCAATTAAACAACATCTTACATTTCTTTTCACACAATACGTCTCCTTGCAATATCAACAGTAATTCGGCTGACTTTCATATTTGATCCAATTGGTAGATAGGCTGTATTTACACCATAATGGTGCACAGCTGATAGAAAGGGACACCTGGTGGTTAAAGCACGTTATTGAATTTTAAAATTGTATTATTATATATTAATATGAGGGTGTGCAAAACAGACAAACTAATAAGGCTTGATTTAAACATTAATGAATACTTTAGGTTAAGGTCTTCTTTTGAATAAGAAGCTTTGGGTGTATAGAAGAAGAATATTGAGGGATGAAACCTTCTTTAATGGTCACACATGCAGAGCACACAGCACACAGAGTGACATTTGTATCTACAGATAAATATTAAGCCTGACAAAGTACTTAACGTCTAATATATTGCTTTCCTGCAATGTTAACTATGTTTAAGCACTTATTTGAACTGATATTATACGTACTCTTATAAGATGTATGTAGATAGTATAATAAATGTGCAGAATATGACAGTTTAATGGTGGAGGTATACACACATATTGATAAATGTCTTGTAATGCACTGTTGAGGAACCTGCGATAACATCACATCGCAGACACACCAAATCCAAGCGTGCATTGCGGCTAAACCATCGAGCTGAGGATCTTGCCTGCGTCTGTTTCCGGTTTTGTTTATGAAGGATATATTTATTTTCATACACACATTCCTTCACATTTACATTTTAATTTACATTAAAGTATTTTGTGAGGCCTTTATAAAATGTTTTTAAATATAACTACGGTTGTAGTTGAAGAGTTTGTCAATTAAAATGAACCGAAGCAGGCCTGGCAACGCAATCGCACAACATCAAGTTAGTTAATTCCACATCCACACGCATGGATTAACATCAATTTAATACATTAATGTAGCCTTTGTTTCTGCTAAAAGAGGTGTCGACCAGCTGGGGCAACACGAAAATCGGTGTAATCGAGTGTGACTATTAAAAAATAAATCATTATTATATTAATATTGACAATAACAACCGACCGTCGGGGTAGCATTTACTCGGCATTTCCGGCTATTTCTCCACTGGTTAACATGGGTTAACAATACCGTGTAACTGTCACGTTTGAAGGGACGAAATCATGACTTCTTCACGTCTCCCAGCATTGTAAATTGTCACATGTTCATGTCTTGCCGTGATACCGCGTTGCAATGAACATACAACGTTGAAAATCTGCCTAACAATCCATAGTTTTTACATTTCCGTACTCCTGGAATTTTCTGAAATGTGTTAATTACGTAATCCTGCCTTGTGCAGAAGGAAAAAATGCCTCCAATAACAAGGTCACCATCTTGGAACAGTTCAGGTGGTTGTGCTGAGTCTTGCAGTCGGTACACAGAGTCCCTCTTCCCCATTAGCAGAACCCAGCGCCATATAGATAGAAGAGTTACGACAACGGAAGTCCAAAAACGGTTATCGTCACGTGGTTCATGTAGACGAGGATCGTTCCCCGGAAGTTCATGGCGGGCAATGTGAATGCATTGATAACAGGAGATAGAACTACGATTTTTGGTAATTATTAGTGAATAAAGGTTTTGATTTGCAATATTTATACAACAAATCGATATGTGTATGTATTTACATCAATATGTTTTAAAAAATAAAATTGAATTTGCTAATATTAATTGATAATATTAGGATTAGTGTGAACAACTAGTTTACATGTTAGGCTAACAGTGCCTTGGTTAAAGAGCCTGTTGCTATTTATAGCTTTGAATTCTTTAAAACCAATATTATCTTCTTAAACTTGTATGGTAGTCAGGAGCATCACTTTCTAATGTTTATTGATATATTTAGAAGGAGGGGATCTAAAAGAATGCTTCAAAATGTAGATTAGATTAATTTCTACCATTTTCTTAAATTCATGGTGTTTCAGTAATCCAATGGTAATTGAGGACACAAGTTATCTAAATGACTAATGTCATCTTTATGGCTTTCAGAAAGGACAGGAGACTTACAGGTGACTATCAAAGGACTAGCAGCAGCAGGAGCAGCATGAAGATGATGATGTTAAATGTGTTGTTTTAGGAACATCCATTGCAAATACATGGAATTCAATAAACATTGAATAGCATATCATGCAGTTTGTCTGTGCCTTTTCCTCCGTGTTGTCCTGGTTTGCTGTGCTGCCTGGGGATGCTCAAATCGCTCCGAGAAAGGAGTACGAATGTACGGCTTCCCCACTGACACAGAGCGGAGGAAAAAATGGCTGGCTCAAGTCAGCAGGAGCAATTTCACGACCAAAAGCAAAAAAATATGTGAGGTAATTATATACAAACACTGCATTTGCACTTTTTCACAAAACGAAAACCACACCATTGGGAAAGCTTAATGTTTTGTTTAATACAAAAACACAGGGAAAGGCTTGAAAAACACTGAGAGTTGAGACTCAGGGTGCAGGGTGAGGGTCTCACTGCAGGTATTCAGGCTCCATTGAATCCCCCTCTGGTTCTTGTGCTGAAAGAGGGAGTAACAGACAGGAGAAAGGGTTATACACACCTATATAGCACACCTATTGGAGGGGAAATTGCCTTGGGGAGATAAGGTGTGGTCTTTGTTCCCAACTGAAGTTATGGAACTTTATTATTTGTGAGTTTAACAAAGTATGACAAATGGCATCAGTAACAGATGTGATATGAATTTCTATAAAGTTGTCTCACATTCTTGGTCATATTTTATATACAGTAGGCTATATGTACAAAACTGAGTTGTTCTGTGTGTGAAGTAACCTCAAGTCAATCCGCAGGCACATTTTGATGCAGACCAGTTTGTCAAGACAAAAAAGGGAAAGACTAGGCTGAGAGCAGAGGCTATACCCACCATCTTCGTGCATCGCCCTGTGGTCAAAAAGAGAAGGGCCCCTGCACCACGATTCACCCCGGGACCTGTATCTAAAAAGCCCATAGCTCATGATCACAGCTATAGTGTGAAAGGTGACACAGGTATAATAAGTATGAACTCTTAGTAACAAAAGTAATATTTCTTATTGTTAAGTGGTATAATATTTTAAATGTTCGAAAATTTAAAGTGCCATGTCTTCTACTTACATTAGTCTCAAAGATTGAGGGAAGAAGGGATGATGACACTGAGAGAAAGGAAAGTGAGGGTGAAGAAAGAGAGGACATGGCTAGTGAGGAGAGACAGGGAGGGCGGACACCACCCACTCAGCCAGCAGCCAGCCAGCATACGAGGGAACCAGCAGCCAGTCAGCATACAAGGGAACCACCAGCCAGTCAGCATACAAGGGAACCAGCAGCCAGTCAGCATACGAGGGAACCAGCAGCCAGTCAGCATACAAGGGAACCAGCAGCCAGTCAGCATACGAGGGAACCAGCAGCCAGTCAAACAGATCTATTAAAAAAATTAAAGAGAAAATTAAAGAGCCAAGAAGGAATCACCAAAAAAGCAAAAGCTTCACTAAGAAAAATCAGGAAGGAAAATGCAGCTCTCAAGAAAAAAATAAAAATTAGGGACAAGAAATATAAGAAAACGTTTTCAAAAGACCAACTTAAGGCATTAGGCAGACTCACCACAAAGGGGATGAAATGGAACAATGAGACAATTAAGAACGCTTTAAAAATTCGCTTTGCGTGCGGACCAACGGGTTACAAAACTCTGCAGGAATTGCAGATTCCCCTTCCAGGAATAAGGACACTGCAAAGAAGGATGCAATGTATTACGTTTGGGCCTGGTGTGTAACAGCTAACATCACTGCCCCTCCACCCGTAACATCACTGCCCTCCACCTGCCAGCACCCAGCCAGAGGAGCGCAAACAACAAAAACAAGCAAGGTGTCCCGTCATGTACCTGGAAGTTTGGGTTGGCAAAATGGAGTAAGAGAGGGACTTGAAAAACCTTGGTGGCTCTCTACTCATGTTCTTACAGTTGTCTTGGTTACAGCTCTCAAGTTTTTTTTTGTGCCATTTCCACATCTTTAGAAAATATGAAATAAAAAATTGAAGTGAAATCAACCTCTTCTCTGGAGAACAAACTTTGATTTCTCTGTCTTGTGAGTTTGCAGTCTTGCAGTTTTGCTCCTCCACCTGTAACATCACTGCCCCTCCACCTGCCATACAGTAGGTTACTAACAAGATTACTTATATAATACAGTGATAAATACATGTTTAGTATGCTTACTTATATAAAACAGTAGTATTAAACTTACCTTGTGTTTTCACTCTCACTTAAGTCCCTCTCCCTTTGCCATCAATCCAAAATCAGCTGAGCTGCAACATTATACAGACAGGTAATAATCAACATAATCACAAGGACACAATATGGCTCTGCTAAAAACACTCACTCTTACACGCACCAAAGTTATATTTATCAAATATTTAACTCCCTCCACCCACGCATACAATCCCGTTTAGAAGCCCCTCTTCTCTAATTCAACAACGTTGGACGAAATGACATTAAGAGAACGGAATTTACAATTAAAAGGCTGTTCAACGTGTGTGGCTAACTTGATCCGGTATCCTAGCTTTATATGTTATCTGTAAACGTTCCCTAAATCTATTAATTTAGTGATAATCCACTGACATCCTTTAATACACATGTTAATTTGAATCAGATGTACTGATAATATCCGCAATATAAATCTTTAAACACCTTTAAAAGTCTGTCACGAACGGTCTATTATGCTGCAACTCTACAGCTCTGCTAGCCTTGGCGCTAACTTCCGGGGAACGATTAAAAGACTCCACGATCCGCCATTGCTGTAAAAAAGTGGTCCATTGGAGTGAACAGAGATGACGTAACTCTCAGTCTATATGGCGCTGGCAGAACCAAAAGGAGCGGCCTCAGTAAGGACATGGCGGTGCTCTTCAGGTCACGCCAATCTGCTTGAGATCTCATGACACCCCTTTATACACAATCAATAACAAGAAGGGCATTTTCCTGCTTGAAAAGAAGCCTCAGGAGACGAGATGAAATTTAAGTTTAGTCAAATGTTTTATGCGAGACAATTTTGATTTTATTATTTGAATAACAATTTCTGGCAATTAATCTGAAATCACATAGGAGATTGGTATTTTGGGTCTGCATATAATTGTATTATTTTTGTATTTGCATATATACATATTGGTTGAAATAATTGTACATAGCATTCTATTAAAAGGAGTCATCTCAATATGCTACGTTACACATTAAAATAACTCACAGTTGGAAACATTAAAATAAACAAATATAATTGTAGGGTTCCATAATTATTTTAGGGCTCCCTTTCCCATTATATATTTTTTTGTATTCCTCTCTGGTTTGAGTAAGATGATATAACATTTTGGGATGAAAATACAAAACAGCAGTCCAAAACTGGAGGACAGAATAGCAAATATCTCTACAGCAACACTAAACTTTCCAGGAGAGCTTACATACGCTGGGATGAAAGTGATCCATACAGCGCAGAATATCAGCATGCTAAAGGTTATAAACTTGGCTTCATTAAAGTTATCAGGCAGATTCCGAGCCAGAAAAGCAAGAATGAAACATAAAATGGCCAGTAGTCCTATGTACCCAAGTACAGACCAAAAGCCCAAAGCTGAGCCCAAAGCACACTCTAAGATTATTTTGTCTTTGAAGTCTTTAAAATTCTTAAAAGGAAAAGGAGGAGAAATTGTTAACCAGAGGATACATATCATTACTTGTATTAGAGTGAAACCCAGAACAGTTAGTTTCTGCTGGGCAGGCCCAAACCACTTCATCATATTACTGCCTGGAAGTGTAGCCCTGAAGGCCATTAGCACCACTATAGTTTTCCCCAGAACACAAGAGATACAGAGGACAAAGGTGATGCCGAATGCTGTGTGTCGCAGCATGCAGGACCAATCTGAGGGCCGACCGATGAAGGTCAGAGAACACAGGAAACACAGAGTCAAGGAGAAGAGCAGCAGGAAGCTCAGCTCAGAGTTGTTAGCCCTGACAATTGGAGTTTTCCTGTATCTGAAGAAAATCAATGCCACAACAGCTGTGATGCATGTTCCAAATAAGGATGCTGCAGTGAGCAGCGCTCCCATAATCTCTCCATATGACAGAAACTCTGCCTCCTTCTTTACACAGGCATCTCTTCTTTCATTTGACCAGAACTCGGGGTGACACCGCACACAGGTGACAGAATCTTAAAAAAAAAATGTGGTAAACATTATGAATAATTCTTTTTTAATGTTGTATTTGTCCCTACGTTGGATATTTTCTAAACATAAGACAGTACAGCACATAATAAGTATATCCAATGTTTTGCTTATTTGTACAATCACAAGTTATTCCCAGGGATTTCTATGAATAATGAAATGATTTATTTTTAGACTTGAATTAGAAACATTTATTTTCCATTGGTGCTTTGACATAATGCATTAATCCTTAGTAAGACTTTTGCATATATTTATATAGCTGACTTCAGAATTCTGTCTCAGTATCTGTATATGTATCATTTGCAATTATTTGTTATGTAAGGGATAATGTGCTGTGGCGCGGTCATTATGGGGAAAAGAACACCGACAGGCTGATCAGGAGCCCGACGCGAAGCGGAGGGATCTAGATCGGCATGAAGGTGTTCTTTTCCCCATAATGACCAAGTCGCTGCACATTATCCCGCTTATTACATGGCCACATTCTCAACAAAGTACTGTTTTGACTCCCAATATTAATTGAAATGCTTTTGTGGATTTAGAAAATGATTTTATTGATTTAAAAATAGTTGTATGTAGGCTATTGATTTAAATTGACATGCATCCACTAAGACAAATAGTCCTTTGTTACCGTTTGAACTAACGTAGCAACGGCAGGAACTGCTTCGATAGCGTTTTTGAGGAGCTTTTTGATTACAGATTTGAAAACATCGCTGCTTGCTTTAAAAGTAGCAAAATTCATAATGTCAAACCTTGGAAAGTATCTAGATATCCCTGCCCTAATGCCAAAGTAACTGGCAACTGAATATGTGTCGCCGTTTGATGTCTATGTCTGGACCGCTGCGTAAGGGAGGATTTCTGCCCGTTACTTCTCCGCTGTTTTCTTGTCGCTCTTGTCTTGTCAGTTAGAAAAGCAAACTGCATGCAGTTTGCTTTTCAGCCAAACTGTATACAGTTAAATCGAACGGACTTGTTTGTGCAGATGTGAGCGTCCTTAACAACGGTCAATAAGTGCTTGACAGCGGTCTGTCTGTTCGGTATTAACAACGTGTCACATGTTCTGAATTGACCAATCAGAATCGAGTATTCAACTAAGCCATGTAATAAGTAACGATATTGTGTTTTTTTCTTCTTAAAGGACTGCATGGTTTTGAAATCCCCCAAAAACCCACTGCAATTTCTTAAAATGAACAACACATGTTTTGTCTTGCATTCATGTAACTACACCTGTAATGTTGCTGATGTCTCCCTCTGCACATCTTATACAGTCATAGCAGCAGACAGGCATTCCTTTTTGGAGAACCTTGCGAGTTCCTGGAAGACATTTTTCACTGCAAACTGACACAGGCACCTGTGGGATCAAATCGACTATGAGAAGAAAGAAAAAGATTGGCCTTCACTTTGATTAATGTGTTGCCTTTGCATATTTCTATTTAAAATGTTTATGCATAACAAACACACATTATGACGTGCATGACTAACAGTGTCAATTTCATATTTATAATGAAACAAAAAGAATGTAATTAGCAACGACAGTGATCTTACAGTATTTTACCTGTTGGGAGTTCTGTGTCCAAGTTATAGACTCATTTTGCAGATGTAGCTGTTTGTTTGCAGGTAAAGATGCATCATAAAGGCCAACTGTGACAAACTCCACAATGTCATTTTCTCTTGGCTTCCAATTTATAATTTCATACTTTGCTGCTGGGTCTCCATTTTCATTGAAGTAAACCTCTTCTCCTTCCTTTGTTTTAAACTGAATAGTTCTTAAGTGCTGTAAAATCTGAAAAACAGATATCTGTCAATGCAGAACATAATTTGAAGAATGTGTTGTGGTCCAAGTGTTTTAACAGCATGATAGACAGCAAAAGTTTAATTTACGTTATTGTAAACATGTTCCTTGTTGATGTGATTTGATGTAAAAACTTCAGTAACATTGGTGTTCAACTCACCGTAAATGGATCTAGCTGCACCTTGGTGTTACATGTTTTGTTACAGCTGAGGATCAAATGAAGTGCGTGGGCCGCAGCATACACTCCTTTATAGACATTGTTAAAGATAGGCATCAGAGACATATCGGTGAAGCTGTTTTGCACTTCAGTCAAATCTTCACGTCCAGTACATTCTTTCTGATTTCTTGATGAAGACTTTGACTGCTTGAACTTACAACTAAATAACGTCTCATAAAACGTTGTAAACAATTCATTACTAGATACATTGAGCGGCCTCACATCCAACATGAACTCCCTCATGCCACTGACATGTGCTTTGGGGATGGACAGGCCTATAGCACCGTCTAAAATGTGACGCTTATCCAAGGCTGCAATTTGTGAATCAAAGATCCAGCTCTCAGAGCCTATCCACTGGTACCCAGTCAAGTTGTGGTGAGAAAATGCATGTATTATCACATCCAAATCCTTGTGGGAAAGGAAAGCAATGATCACATTGGAAGTGGAAGCCTTGATAATGTCAATTATCTTTTGTATTTTGTCTGGTGGATCGGTTCTAAAGAAGGACACCGAGTACTCAAGACAGATGCCAAGCTGCTGGGCCGTTTCTGTGAATGTGGCCATACCGTTGTTTCCATAATCATTATTTGTTCTAATAGCTCCAACCCAAGTCCAACTAAAATGCTTAACCAGCTGTGCCAGGCCTCTGCTCTGGTAGTAGTCACTGGGTATTGTTCTGAGGAAGGATGGGTACTTGGATTTATCACTGAGACAGGCACAAGTAGCAAAGTGGCTGATCTAAAACAAAAAAAACAAGTTATATCCCAACGTAAAGATTCAGGATATAAAGTAGTTATACAGCCAACTACAATCCCTTTTGCTATACATAGTTGCAATAGTTGAATATTAATAATAACCAACAATCTTACCCACCATTGGAATATGAAAGGGTCCGATGGCAGTAGCCATAGCCATGCAGGGAGAGGAAGAAGTTTCTCCCATAATGGCCTGCACTTGGGCAGGTCTTGTACATGGTACTTCAGAAGGTTGTGATACAACTTCATTACCATTTGCAAAGGCCAATGCAACCCTCACACTTTTGGCAATTGAGCCACAGGAATCATAGATCCTATAGCCCAGAGAGATGCCAGGCAATAGGTCTGTGCTGTTATTAATCTCCTCTACGGCAAATAGCATAGCCTGGGCAAACTGGAACCCTCTGAAATTCAAGCTTGATGCAAACAGTTAATAATAATTAGTTACAAAAGGTCCATCCAGTAGAAAGAGTGACACAGTACATGGAAGTTTTTGATGATAAAATCAAACACAACAGGAGTATATCCTCATTTAAATATTCAATGTTATACCCTTTCAGAAATCTGAAGCAAAATATTGATATGGTATACTGTTACCTGGTGCATTGCAGTGGCAGTGGTTTGTCCATGTATGAATCCCGTCTGTTCTTCCAGCTGCTGTGGAAAGAGAAGATTCCCCCCAACATTATGTCCCCATCCTTAAACATCTGAGGGATCTCAGGGTCCCCTCTCTGTGTGCACACTGGCTCCTCAGCCTGAGAGAAAGATGCCATCAGCAACAGATGTAAGAGTGCCCATCCCTGCTCCGGCCACCTCTGTGTGTATGACATACTGTTTGAGTGAGCCAACACAATTCAGTGGCATCACATGAACCCCAATGTAAATTTAAATTGGGCACTTGTATTTATATATTTTGGAGAAACTTGGGAAAGAAAAATGGAACATTGATGTTTTATCTCTGTGGACTTGGGGGCAAAGGAAGGAGGCGCCAAACAGGAAAAGGGTTATTTGCCTTACCAAACGTACTGGTACTTGTGTGCTCTCGATTTATCTGCTAAAAAAACAACTATTATTCAATTATTTCTCAAAAGATCCTATCTTGAAACTTCTCTAACCAAAAATCCATGGAATTATTTCCAAGTTGCCTTTTATAGTTGAAGCCAGCTAGTGCTAGTGGAGCATGCGCGTGAACTGTGAGCGCAGGAGCCTCGCTGCGCCAGAACTTTGGCGAGCTTAATTGCGCCGCTTTTGTGCTTCAGATGAGGCCCCACGCAGTCTGCGTGATCTCCTTGTAGGGAGGGGCGGGCCTGGATGGTATGTTTTAGGTTTGGCAGCTTCAACTTCAGTAAGCAGTTTTGGTTTTTAAGAAATCTACCTAAGGATTAGATATAAAATGCATAAATAAAAAAGCATAACATTGATCTCAGGAAATGTGCAGTAGAGGAAGCCGATGGCCTCGGTAGCCATTCGGATCATGCCTTCTGCCATGCCTTCCCTGGGCCAGCTAGCCCACCTACTTGCTGACTGATCTTGTATTTTCTGAACAATGCGAGCCTTCAGTCGACCTGTTGACCAGTAAGCCTGAAATCCTTCGGCCATGTCTCAACATGTCTAATCTTGCCATTTGCAGGACGTTCTTCATAGAAGAAAGCATTCACCGTGCCATCTTTGCGGATGCCCAGATCATCAGTAAGCCATCTACACTGCCAGCCAGCCAGATCAGTCTTCATTGTCACCTAAAATAAGATGACCATCTCGTCCAAATCATCGGTTAGCCTACCTGAGAGTTCCTGCACTGCTACTCTCAGTAGTTAAACAAATAGAGCATTATTAATTTGCTAATGCACTTACACGTCAAACATAGGAAGAACATTCAAAGGTCAGAGGGTTGCACACTTTTTATTGCTCCAAATGAAATAACTTTTATATAAACATGCACCAGTGACGAACCGTCAGGGCCTTCAAGGTACTCAGAGAATACCCTGGAACACTTAACCCAAAAAAATCGATTTAATTATATAAATAACATACGTAAAATGAATAAATTAGAATCATATCTGTGTTGTTGATCTGTAATATTACAGTGTTATGTTGATTTGTTTGTCCTTCTCGGTCCATGAACTACGCATTTCATTGGTTTTGTGTTAGAAAAAAAAAGTAACCAATCAGACAGAGGCGCGGGAAGGTATTTTGAGTGGGGGTGCGGAGGTGCTGGACTCCAGTGAACAGTATTACGGGCACCATAGAGCACGCACAAAAAAACTCCCCACACGCAAACACACAGTAAACCCGCGACTGTTACAATGAAGGCTCGATAATCAGCTCACGGCATATAGGCAGGGGTAAAGTGCTATTTTTTACGAGTGGGGAGCGGACCTCACCTCCTCTAGGGGGGTCCGGGGGGATGCTCCCCCGGGAAGATTTTTTTTAAATATTGAAGTTAAAAGCATCAATCTGGTGCACTTTGAGAGCAACATTAAGAGATCTATGGATACATCTCTCAACACCCAGATGAAACACAACTGTAAGCAGATGTTCTTTTTCTTTATGGATATTTTACAAATCACTCCCCTTTCAAACTGTATTCTTGTTTTACTGCCATATAGTATTTCATAACTGTTTTTCCTTTATTCTCTTATTTTTTTTATAACTATAATGATCATGTGAGGGTGTGCCGCGGAAATAATCTTTTGAATATTTTTTGACCAAACCGTTTGAGACCCACTGAGATAACTTAGACTAAAGTTAACTATCTAAACACTCAGAGAGTCCTTTAGCTCACCTGAGCGTCTCAGTCTGAGAGGAGAGCTCTCCTCCAGCTTGTTGTGGAACAAACAGCTCCGTATGTCCGTTAGTGCAGCTAGCTAACCAGATGCTAACAACACGATCCCTGCTGCTGGCACCGGTCCCTCTCTCTCTCCCCCTCTCTCACACACACTAAATGCGCTATTTCCGCACACACACAGAGCCGCGAGCTTGAATGACACAAGTGTAACCGGCTGTGTCTGACTCTGCGTTGTGTTGTGTAGAAAGACGACGACCCAGACGTGTAGCTTCATTCAGGAATGTACATTTATTTTCACTCCTGACGAAACAGCGACAGAAAGAAAACATTTCTCCAGTCAGTACTCTCTTTAACGTGCCCCTCTCCCACAGAGATCAGTATCAAAAGGGCATAACGTAAAAAGTAACACAACATACCTGACGAAACAGCGACAGAAAGAAAACATTTCTCCAGTCAGTACTCTCTTTAACGTGCCCCTATACAAATTAAACAACACAGAAATACATTGTGAACACCCGTGAGACACTACAACAAAAATAAGTAATAAAAAGTAACTTAAAGTGCATAAAGTCGACACTAAAACACGGAAATTGCTTCTGGCTGAAGAGCCGCCTACCTCTCCCACAGAGATCAGTATCAAAAGGGGAGAACGATGCATGAACCCCGCGAAAAAAAGGGGAACAGTGTCACATACATAAGGAACGTAGGGGTACACGCTAAAATTATAGTTCCACATACTGATGTGAGTCCTACTGCGTCAGGTATTAACACAAGATGAAACAAGAATAAACACAGATTTTGTGTAATTATATAGACATATTTACATAATATATTATATACAA
This sequence comes from Notothenia rossii, assembly GCF_949606895.1. NCBI lineage: Eukaryota > Metazoa > Chordata > Actinopteri > Perciformes > Nototheniidae > Notothenia > Notothenia rossii. The sequence goes on from NC_136902.1 coordinate 75,212,235, forward strand.
ATGAGACATAACTGTCCCTGTTACACTCACCCCGCTAGAATTATGCAAAATTCTGGGTCGCAAAACAATCCACATATAAACACACTGGCCATTACAACAAGCAACAAAACCATATGAAACAGCAATAAGAGCTTCCTACCTAAAGGATAAGAGAATGAGGGACTCGCTTGGGCCCAGCAAGAACCCACAGTACTCTACAGACAAGGTGAGGTGCAGTTTACACCCCACACCCTGGCCAAACGATGTGGATGAGCGAAAAATAAAATAAAAAAAGGCTCAATACAGCAGTATATCACCAGAGCACAAATAATGGCTAACACGCCACATTTCACACATTAATAACAGCACGCGGCCTTATCTCAACCCTCAAGAAGGGACTCAAGTTGTGCCATGGACTCAATGAAGCGGCGCACAGGTCTAATGACTCTGCCGAATCGTGAGGTAACCTGGCCATCTACATGTGATGCTTGACGCTTATTGGCAGGGGGCCGTTGTGGCAGAGGAGCTGGGAAAGCCATTGGGGTCTCTACAGCAGTTGCAGGGTCACTAGAAACGGGGGTGACCAACACAGAAGGAGGTGGTGGGTGGTCTGGATGAACAGAGTCATCAAAAGGGGACTGCTCAAGGACCCATGAGGCGGTGCGGCCATCCTCCCCGTCAACATCCGAGAGGGAACCAGCTAGGGATGGCCCAGCTGTTGCAGCTGCTGTGTCTAACTCGGACACCTCTGTCCCATGCCAATCAGATGCCGGAGCGGTATCGGTCATGCTAGGGGTAGGTGCGGGCACAGGAGCATCATCTTCACCATCCGAGGCCTCCTCCAGCGGAAGGAAGTTGACTTGCAGCAGCAGGTTTCGGTGAACAACACGCTCATGTCCCTCTGGATCCCTGATCCGGTAGATATGGAGGGCTGGTTTTGAGGCCACCACAGTGTGCACAACAGGCATCCACTTGTCAGAAAGCTTGCATTTTCCCTTGGCGCCTTTGTTCGCCAGCAGCACCTGGTCACCGACAGACAGAGGTTGGCCCCTGACCCGTTTGTTATACTGGTCACTCTGATGTCTCTGCTCCGCTGTGCAGTTTTTCTGGGCCAGTGCCATGGCACAGTGCAGGTCTTCCAAGAGGGATTTCACGTAGGCATTGTAGTCACACACAGTCACATCATGAAGTACATTCCTGAACAGAAGGTCCACTGGCAGCCTTGGGATTCTCCCGAACATCAAATAGAAGGGCGCGAACCCAGTGGTCTCATGGACAGTGCAATTGTACACGAAAGTCATTGTCTGTATTATCTGCGGCCACTTCTGTTTGGAGCGAAGTGGTAGAGACCTCAACATGTTGCCCAGGGTGCGGTTGAACCTCTCTGTGCCGCCGTTCCCCATAGGGTGGTAAGGTGTGGTGTGGGACTTGTCAACCCCTGACAACTGCAAGAGCTCAGCAATCAGCTCACTTTCAAAGTTTGCTCCCTGGTCAGAATGAAGGCGCTGAGGGAAGCCATAGACACAGAAAAAGTTGTCCCACAGCTTCTTGGCTACTCTCTTAGCTGTCTGATCCTGGCAGGGGAAAGCATGTGCCAACTTTGTATAGTGATCGGTGATCACAAGAACATCCACAGACTTGTTGTGACGGTCTTCAGCTGACCAGAAGTCGATGCACACAAGCTCCAGAGGGGCAGAGGTCTTAATGCTCTCCAGTGGGGCTCTTGCGGAAGGTTCAGGAGTCTTGCTGAGAACACATCTGTGGCAGTGCTTCACATGATTGCGGACATCCTTCTCCATGTCGTACCAGAAGAAACGCTGGCGGGCCAGAGACAGTGTGCGGGGCTGACCTTGATGGCCAGCATGGTCGTGAACACCAGATAATGCATCTGCCTTTAGCGACTCCGGCACCACGAACTGGGACCTCTTCTGTCTAGTCAAGGGATCTTTCGTGACCCTGTAGAGGACGCCATTCAGAAGAGTCAGTTTTTCCCACTGCTTCAAGACTCTCAGAGTCGGCTGACTCTCATTGTAGCGTTCCCGTCTGGAAGGCCTGCGCTTCCTGTCGACATAGAGAGCGACCCTGGAAATTACTGGGTCCTGTTGCTGGTGTGACTGCAGCTCAGAAAGAGATAGGGAATGCAACGTGTCCTGGCCAGGTGGTTCAAAGGTGGTGAGGTGATCAACCAGGGAGGCTGCACGCTGCCTAGGAGCAGAGTCCCACTCGTCCAAGGAGGAAAGAAGAGAAGAGACCTCATCCTCAGACATTGAACCTTCAATGGCGTCAGAGTGAGATGGACCCTCCAGTGACTGTGGTTGGCAGGTGAGGCGGAAGGCATCTTGCACAGACCCATCACTGACGTCACAGACCTGGTCCAGTAGCTCCAAGTAGGGTTCACGCAGCAACCGTTCCCTCAAAGGTTTCACGAAAGGGTCTCTGCTGAGGGCATCCGCCACCACGTTCAACCTGCCGGGAATATGTTTGATTTCGAAGGAATACGGAGCCAACTTAGCAACCCACCGCTGCTCACAGGCGTCAAGTTTCGGCTTGGTCATGATATATGTGAGAGGATTGTTATCTGACCAGACGGTGAATCTGTGACCCTTGAGCCAGTGGCTAAACTTCTCACAAACCGCCCACTTTAGAGCCAAGAACTCCAGTCTGTGTGCAGGATAATTGAGCTGGCTGCGACTGAGAGTTTTGCTTGCAAAGGCGATGGGTCTTGCCTTCTCCTCACCAGCAGAAATTTGGGACAGTACAGCACCCAGACCATCAAGGGAAGCATCGGTGGAGAGGATGAAAGGCCTATCAAAGTCTGGGTGTGCCAGCACCACGCTGTTGAGGAGTGCGTGTCTCAGATCATCAAATGCCTTCTCACAGGCAGGGGTCCAATCCTGAGGAGTCAGTTCTCGAAAGGTGCCAGCTCTTCTCCGACCGAAAGAGCCCTTGGCTTTCCTCTTCTGCCCTGCAGTTAAGGCGTAGAGTGGCTTTGCGATGGAAGAACAGCCAGGAATGAAGTGTTGATAATACAGCACCATCCCGAGGAAAGACCTGACCTTCCGCTGAGATGGGGTGCAACCGTCGTCGTTCATGAGATCCTCCTTCCCGAAAGCTGAGATGACCCTCACCTTCTCTTGGTCGACTGAGACGCCACTGCTGTCTATCACGTGACCCAGAAACCCCACAGTCCTGCGAAGGAAGTAGCACTTCTTCTGAGACAGCTTCAGGTTGTTGGCTCTGAGCCGCGAGAAGACAGTCTCCAGCCGTTTCAGGGCTTCCTCCTCGGATGGAGCAAAGACAAGCAGGTCGTCCAAATAACAGAGGAGGCTGGAGAAGTTCAAATCACCAAACACACTCATCATCATCCGCATAAAGGACGCGGGACTGTTGCAAAGACCTTGGGGAAGTCTGTTGTACTCATACAGGCCTAAAGGTGTTGTGAATGCCGAGTACTTCCTGTCAGACTCATGGAGGGGGATGTTGTAGAACCCCGATGTGAGATCCATGGTGCTGAAAAAGGCGTTTCCACCAAGGGCAGCAAGACAGTCGGCCTGGTGAGGCAGCGGGTGGGCGTCCTTGACGGTCTTGGCATTAAGCCAGCGAAAGTCAGTGCAGATCCTTAACTCTCCTGACTTCTTCCAGACAAGGACCAGCGGCGATGCATACTCACTGACTGATTTACTGATGATGCCTTTCAACTCCATCTCAGACAGCACCTCTCTCAGTTTGTGATAGTGTGCTGGAGGGACACGGCGATAGGGTAGCCTGAAGGGGTGATCATCAGTGAGATGAATCCGGTGGACGAACTCTTTCGCTTCCCCACAGTCCAGCTTGTCTTTGGAGAAGACATCCTGGTAAGTGAGCAACAGTTCAGAGAGTCTCTTTTTCCATTCATCTGACACCGCACAGCCTTCGAGGTCGATGTCTGCCAATCCACAGTCTTTAAGCTGCTGAGTGTGGGTAGAGCTGGCATCTGAGTTGGGAGGAGGGTCAGCTGCCTGACTGGTCTGTGGCCTATTCACACCCTGAGAGAGGGGAAGGTCTTCCATCGCGACACAAGTAAACACATCGGCCACTTTAGCATTGCGGCGTAGTGTCACGGGACTCTTGGTTGGGTTAAGGACCTTCATAGGGACCCAACGATCTCCCCACATGGGTGCCACAACCCGTCCCACAATAATGTCTTTGGGGGCTGAACGGGAGGAGGTGGGCTCCACAATGACAGTGCTCCCAGGGGACACAGGAACACTGCCAGGTAGCTTTCCCCACACCAGATACTCCTTCTGTGGTGCTAGAGTGATAGCTTGCCGTAGCTTGACCGTGCCAACCTTGTCAGGCAGTTCAGGACCAGACCAACGAGTGATGCAGCTGAGCAACTGAAGAAACTGCTCACAGTCGGGGTCTGAGGTGTTGGACTGGATGAGCTCCCAGTACTTCTCATCAGACTTCATCCTCTGTAATATGGGCCTGATGACGTTGCTACCAATAATGAGTTCGTCTCTCTGCCCTGGGACAAGGAAAGTTGGCACAATGAATTTAGAACCGTAAACCTCAATCTCCAGGTCATAGATACATCTGGGTTGTGTCATAAGGCCACCACAGCCAACTAGGACCACCTTCTCTGGCACAGGCTGAGGACAAGGGAGGACACCAGCAGCTCTAAGATTGGACTCTGCCTCTTCGCTGAGTGTGCATGACATGCTCCCTGAATCAAGCATCCCCCTTAAAGTTGACTGACCCCCTACTAACACTGGGGTATAAAACAAGTCATTGGCTCCTTCAACTCTATGTGAACCCACAGCAATCACAGTTTTGTCATCAGGAAGATTACTACAGCAGTTCACATATGTTGATCTTAAGTCATTTTCCTCACTGAGGGTGTCACTAGTGCCGCCCATGCTATCCCTCTCACTGCACGGGCGGGCTAGTTTAAACCAGCATTGGAGGGAGAAGGTGGCATGGCTGAGGAAGGAGAGGCCTGTGGGCACTGATTTCTTATGTGACCAGGACTGAAGCAGTTAAGGCATAATCTGTAAAGCCTGCAGTGTGCATGGGTTGAATGGTCCCTGGAGCCACAAACCTTGCATGGAAAGGACTCAGATGCCTGCTGGTAACGGGGTCGACCATTCTGACGGTGGACTTGTTGGTGGTTGCCTGGCTGACCATTCTGACGGTGGGCTTGTTGGTGGTTACCTGGCTGATGGTAGTCTGGCCTTTGACTGGTTGTAAGGGAAGCGTTGCACATAGCCAGAACTCTGTCAAACATTGCAACTACCTGTTGAACACCAGCGTCGGTAGTAGGTGGGTTGACGGTGGTAGGGGCTGGGTCAGAGACAGCAGAGAGAGGCAGGGATAAGGGGGACACTTGGGGACTCACCCTAGCATGGTCTGGCTGAGGCTGACTGTAAGCAAGGGCAGTGGCCGGTAGAGAGTTGGGAGGGGGGTCTGGTTGGTGCGCTAATGAGGCCTGAGACATCCCCAGATTGACAGGGCGAAAAGAATCAGTCACAGGGCTCTGACTATAAACTGACAGACCCACCACATTATGAGACTGCGCTGCTGTTTTTCTCACATTTCTCATATGGGCGTCCAGACGCTCCTGAACCTCAGCCGTGGTCCACCGCTCAGGTGCCTTCAGTTGGAATGATATGGCGAGACTGGGGTCAGGACAGTGATTAATGAACATCAAGACCACTTCTGCACTGGGGTCATCTACACATTTACCTCGCCTCCGGAGGCACTCGTCCGCAGCATCTATTGACTTGTTAAGGCGTATCCAATAGTCCATAGCACTTTCACCAGCACGTGGAACAGTGCCGTAAAAATCTTTCATGGGCAAGTTAGAGTATGACAGCTCACTAAAGTTACCCTTTAATATGTCAAACACAGCTGTGGGCAGGTCGGTCGCACTCAAGTCAGGTCGGCTGCGGATTGACACTTTCACCACATCCCTGGCTTTACCTGTTAGTCTTGACATAATCAGATCAAACCTTTCTACGTGAGTGTCACATTTCACTCTATTCAGGTAACATCTCATCATGTCCTCCCATTCATGAATAGAAAATACATCAGCACGATCACCCCTGAAGTAAGGCGGAGCCTTGGTGTCTGACTGCACCACAACCTTCAATTGAGACAAATCAGCCTGGTGGGACGGGTGTGGATTGGTGGGAGACTGAGGCTGGGCAGCACTGGGCTGGTGCATGGTGCTTGATATGTTCTCACCTATCTGTTTAGCCAAACTTGTTATCATTTCCCCAAAAGCTTCAACAGATACTACTTGTGTAAGTTTACGGTCTGGCTGCATAATAGGTGTGGAGCTTGCAGCAGGTGTTAATGTCGGGTTGAAATCACTAGCGAACCCAAATCTTACACTACCTTTAAGTCGCTGGCCCCTCCCCAACCCAAATGTGACATCATGCCCACTAACATCCATATTGTTAATGACAACAACAAAAAAATCCCACAAAGCAATCAAAACACAGTTTAAAGCCACCCACAAGAGATAAAACACTAAAATAAAATAAAATGATAAAACACAGATAGACAGATATACTCAGTGGTAAGTGTCCTCTCAGACTCAGTGCATCTCTCAATTTGAATATGTACACTGTCCCTTTAACGCACCTGCCGTCGCAGCAAGAGAGGGGGAAAAAAAAAAAAGAGGAAAAAAAACACACACTCCAGTCTTTCCTTCTTCCCGCCGGTGGGCAGCAGCTTTACCCCGGGGACCAGACGGCGCTGGTCGCGGATACAACGGGTCGTCACGGCACCAAGTGTAACCGGCTGTGTCTGACTCTGCGTTGTGTTGTGTAGAAAGACGACGACCCAGACGTGTAGCTTCATTCAGGAATGTACATTTATTTTCACTCCTGACGAAACAGCGACAGAAAGAAAACATTTCTCCAGTCAGTACTCTCTTTAACGTGCCCCTCTCCCACAGAGATCAGTATCAAAAGGGCATAACGTAAAAAGTAACACAACATACCTGACGAAACAGCGACAGAAAGAAAACATTTCTCCAGTCAGTACTCTCTTTAACGTGCCCCTATACAAATTAAACAACACAGAAATACATTGTGAACACCCGTGAGACACTACAACAAAAATAAGTAATAAAAAGTAACTTAAAGTGCATAAAGTCGACACTAAAACACGGAAATTGCTTCTGGCTGAAGAGCCGCCTACCTCTCCCACAGAGATCAGTATCAAAAGGGGAGAACGATGCATGAACCCCGCGAAAAAAAGGGGAACAGTGTCACATACATAAGGAACGTAGGGGTACACGCTAAAATTATAGTTCCACATACTGATGTGAGTCCTACTGCGTCAGGTATTAACACAAGATGAAACAAGAATAAACACAGATTTTGTGTAATTATATAGACATATTTACATAATATATTATATACAAATGAGACATAACTGTCCCTGTTACACAAGCACACTTTTATTTCCATGCAACTCTCTGATTGGTCTGGTGTCTTGCCTCTGTTGCATTCACTGAACACGGGAAATTACAGTCCTGCCGTCCTTTCTAGTGTCTTGATGAGATTCACGTAAAGCACGGTTAATGTATTATATTATTGAGGTAGAATTGTCCGGGGCTACAGAAAAAACATTTGGGGCAGGCCGAAATATTATTTTACCAACAATGTGGAATTTATTGGCTACATATTACACAGATTATGCACAGCGGGAGCAGCAATAACCGTCAAATAATAATTCAGACAGGGGAGCTCCGCACCCCCTGCCTGCCGCTAGGGGGTGCTGCAGCGCCCTCAGCACCCCCCTTCCCGCGCCCATGCAATCAGATATATTTCTGGGTCTCTGTGTAGAATATTCTTCAACCAAGGTATTAAATATCCTTGATAGAATGCCCTGGCCGTTGCATTGAATGAGAGCGTACCTTTGGATTGACAGTTTGATCAACCAATCATATATTGATTTGCAGCCAATGGGCATATTCTTTCAGAGTTGTCCTCGGTTCCAGGGTATTCTAGAAAGCCCGGTAGTTCACTGGCTCGAGACAGAGGAACTAGATAAATGCCACGAAGCAATTCATATGCCGTTTTATTGTTTTTAATGTTGAAATGGAAAGTGCAACAGTTGAAGATGATGTTGTTGCGAATTGTTGTGAGTACCATTTTCAAGACGACAATTCAGGGAAAAAACGGACATTATAACGGCGGGGGGCGCGGCAGCGGAGGGTGTGTGTGTGTCTACAGAAGGTCCAGTTGTGATAGACACGATTCACCACTGACATGCACACATTGTGAAACAATACCAATATTATAACGTTGGTAAATGTTCCATCACTTAGAGCTCTCAAGTCTCACGCATTTGGCGTGAGACACACGCATTTCACTCCATTCACACGCTCACACCTTGTATTACTCACGCAGAGAATTATTTCCAGGGTACTGCCCACCAAGTTGCACCGCAATTTTGTAAACAAACAAGGCTTGTTTGAGACGCGTGCACCCCACGAGCACCCCCCCCCCCCCCCCCCCCCCGGTTGACATTCGCGGTACAGAGGGCTTCATGGTTAGTTTGAGGGGAGCCAGAAGTTGGAGTACCAAACACCGCTGCCAAGATCTCACTCTGAACTCTGTTCAAAACTTGAGAGCCCTGCTTATATTTTTCACTTGTATCTCATTGTGAAGTTCCTGTCAAAGCCTAACAGTATGGTCTTTACTAGGAATGATTTGATATCTAACCTAATTGCTTCCAAAGGTTTAAAAACACAAGCATACACTTAAAGTATGAGTCTTTCTTTCTTTACTCCAGGGTAGAAACTTTTTTATCGAAAGTTAACATCATGGTCAAATCCTCCAGGGCATAATTATGATTATCATGATGCAAGTTTCCAGTATAGGCTGAGGGGACAGGTGTGGAGGCAGGCTGGGGACACTGTGAACTTCAGAGGAAGTTTGTTAAAGCGCTTCGAGTGGAAATAGCCTGAGGTTGATCTGAAGCAAATTAGACACCAGTGCCAGTGCAGCTCTCAGTATGTCCATAGTTCCACAGTTATTATAGATACTGTAGCCAAGTTTAACATTAGGGAGCATGTCAGGATTTTTGTTGATCTCAATGATAGCAAAAATCAATGCTTGAAAAAATTTGAATTCTCAAAACTTGAAGCTAGGGTGTTGTGAAAGATAGAACAAAATAATACATTTGTGTTAAGTCTCAAATACAGTACAATGAACATACAACGTAGAAAATATGCCTAACTGTTACGATATCTGAGAGGACCCAAACGCAGGACACGGCAAAGTGTTCAAAAAGGGTTTATTAGTGAACAAAAGGTGCGGGAAGGATAATCCGGCAGGAATGGCGAGGAAGTGGAGGCTGGTGACGACAACACGGCGGTCAGAGAATTATCCTGGAGCACAGGAAGAAAACACGTTAGCGTCAGAACATCCAGAAATAAGGTAGCTGATAATGCTGAGTAGCCTGGAGGTTTACCACTGTGGTTTAACAACGATCTGGCGCCGACAGGTTGTGGAGCCTCTGCTGATATGCCGTTGTAGATGGCTGATGAGAATCAGGTGTGAGGGTGAACAGCTGATTGCAGCAGGTGAGCCGGGAGCCAGAGTGACAGCCACCACGCCCACACAACAGGCAAAGGGAAAACATCCCCAAGGAGGCGGCTGGAAATGGACAGCCACCACAGTACCCCCCCCTTAAGGGACGCCTCCAGGCGGCCTACCTGGTCTACCAGGTCTACCAGGGTTATCCCGGTGGAAGTCCCGTACCAGGGACGCGTCGTCGATGTTTCGCCGGGGAACCCAAGACCTCTCCTCCAGGCCATAGCCCTCCCAATCCACGAGATATTGGAATCCCCTTCCACGGCGACGAACGTCCAACAATCGCCTGACGGTGTAGGTTGGGTGACCATCGATGATGCGGGGGGGTGGGGGAAGAGTCACTGGAGGAGACAAGGGGCTGCTGGCAACAGGTTTTAGCAGAGAAACATGAAAAGTAGGGTGAACCTTCATGTGTGGGGGAAGCTTGAGCTTGACTGCAGATGGGTTAACAACAGAGTCGATGATGAAGGGGCCGACATAACGTGGCGTGAGTTTTTTAGACTCTGTCTTGAGTGGGAGGTCTTTGGAGGAAAGCCAAACACTCTGACCTGGTAAGTAGTTGGGGGCCGGGGTCCTGTGACGGTCTGCGATGAGGCGGTTGCGGGCAGCGGAACGGAGCAGGGCGGCTCGGGTGTCCTTCCACACCTTACGACAGCGTCGAAGGTGGGTCTGAATGGAAGGAACAGCAACTTCCTCTTCCTGTGCTGGAAACAGGGGTGGTTGAAAACCCATGGCACAATGAAAAGGTGAAATACCTGTGGCTGCATTTGACAGGGAGTTGTGGGCATATTCGATCCATGGCAGATGTGGGCACCATGAAGAGGGGTTCCTGAAAGCCACACAGCGGAGAGCCGCTCCCAGGTCCTGGTTGGCCCGTTCCGTTTGCCCGTTTGTTTGAGGATGATAACCCGACGACAGGCTCACCGATGCTCCCAGAGCCCGACAGAAGACTTTCCAAACGTGGGAAATGAACTGGGGACCCCGGTCAGAAACGATGTCGATGGGGATTCCATGTAGTCGAACAACGTGGTTGACCAGAAGATCTGCAGTCTCTCGGGCTGTGGGAAGCTTGGGGAGAGCAACAAAGTGTACCATCTTGGAAAATCTGTCCACAATAGTTAGGATGATGGTATTACCTTGTGAGAGTGGAAGTCCAGTAACAAAATCCAAGGCCACATGCGACCAAGGGCGACTAGGTACTGGCAGCGGGCGAAGCAGACCAGAGGGAGGTTGGTGGGAGGACTTGGCGCGGGCACATACTGTACAGGCAGCAACAAAGACCCTGGTGTCTTGAGCCATGGAAGGCCACCAGAACCGCTGTCTGAGGATAAACAGTGTGCGATGGACACCAGGATGACACGAGAGACGGGAGGCGTGTGCCCACTGCAGGACCTTGGAGCGGACAGAGATAGGCACAAAGAGATTATTAGCTGGGCAGTTACCTGGGTTAGGCTGCGCCCGCTGAGCCTCCTTAACAAGTGACTCAATCTCCCAAGTAACAGCCGCTACCATGCAGGAGGCAGGCAGGATGGTGTCTGGACCGGCAGCTGGTTCTTCGGAAGCAAACTGGCGAGAGAGAGCGTCCGGCTTGAGGTTCCGTGACCCTGGGCGGTAGGTAAGGGTGAATGAGAAGCGACCGAAATACAGAGCCCATCGAGCCTGACGGGAGTTAAGGCGCTTGGCAGTTTGGATGTAAGCCAAGTTTTTGTGGTCTGTCCATACAATAAAAGGGAGCTCAGCTCCCTCCAGCCAGTGTCTCCACTCCTCTAGGGCAAGTTTGACAGCCAGCAGCTCTCTGTTACCCACGTCATAGTTTTTCTCAGCTGGAGTGAGGCGGCGGGAGAAAAAAGCACAAGGGTGTAATTTTTGGTCTCTTTCCGAGCGCTGGGAAAGAACTGCGCCTACCCCGGTGTTGGAGGCATCAACCTCCACAACGAACTGGCGAGAGGAATCAGGGTGGATGAGCACAGGGGCAGTGGTGAAGAGTCTCTTTAGCTCCGAGAAGGCTGCATCGCACTCTGGGGTCCAGGAAAAGCCAGTTGTAGGGGAAGTGAGTCTGGTTAAAGGGCCCGCCACTCTGCTGTAGTCTCTGATGAAGCGCCGATAGAAATTGGCGAAACCAAGAAACTGTTGAAGCTGTTTCACTGAGGTTGGTTTTGGCCACCCTGCCACTGCTTGGATCTTCTCAGGGTCGGCCCTAATCTTTCCTCCCTCAACGATGTAGCCCAGGAATGAGACTGTGTTGACATGGAATGCACATTTCTCCGCCTTCACAAAGAGTCTGTTTTCCAGGAGTCTCTGCAGCACCTGCCTGACATGGATAATGTGTTCCTCCTGGTTACGAGAGAATATAAGGATGTCATCCAAGTAGACGAAAACTGATCGGTTGAGGAGGTCACGGAGCACATCGTTAACCATCGACTGGAAAACTGCTGGGGCATTCATCAGTCCAAAAGGCATTACCAGATACTCGAAGTGACCGAGTGGTGTGTTAAAGGCCGTCTTCCACTCGTCCCCTTCTCGGATTCTGACGAGGTGGTAGGCATTGCGGAGATCCAGTTTGGAAAAAATTGTGGCTTCCTGGAGGGGTTCAAAGGCAGAGTTGATGAGGGGTAATGGATATCTGTTTTTTACAGTGATGGTATTAAGACCCCTGTAATCAATGCAGGGCCGCAGTGAGCGGTCCTTCTTGGACACGAAGAAAAAACCAGCTCCGACCGGGGAGGAGGATGGGCGGATGACACCGGCAGCCAGGGAGTCATGGATGTAACTCTCCATGGATTTCCTCTCAGGGCGAGACAGGTTGAACAGACGGGAGGAAGGCAGAGGGGCCCCGGGAAGAAGGTCAATGGGACAGTCGTAGGGTCGATGAGGGGGAAGAGAAAGAGCTCGCTGTTTACTGAACACTTCTCCCAGGTCATGATATTCAGTGGGGACAGATGACATGTCAGGCGGCTCGATCTTGGGTGGTGGAGTGGCGGTCTCTGCAGGCGGTAGGGCAGACTGCAGGCATGAGGATAGACAAAAACAACTCCAACTAAGGATTTTGCCAGTTACCCAATTAATCTGGGGGTTGTGTGTTCTTAACCAGGGATGGCCCAACACTATGGGGGCATGAGGTGAGGAAATTAGGTGAAACTGAATAACCTCACGATGGTTTCCAGACAGAATGAGGTTTACTGGCAAGGTGCGGTGAGTGACTTGGGCCAGGAATTTACCATTAAGAGCATTAGCATTAAGAGGTGAATCTAACACTTCGGAGGGAATTCCTGCCTGAACTGCAATATTAATGTCCAAAAAATTCTCGTCCGCCCCCGAGTCCACTAAAGCGAGCAGAGGTAGGAACTGTTGGTTGCAGCAAAGCACGGCTTCTAGCTGCGTTCTGGGTCGGGGGTTGAGAGAGGAGGAAGGGCTCGCCAGAATCCCCACACCTACTGACGAGCCTGACCTTTTGGCAGATTAGGACAGGAGGAAACGAGATGGCTGGTTTGGCTGCAATAAACACATTCCCCAGCCTGGATCCTTCTAGCACGCTCAGATGGTGAGAGGCGGGCCCTTCCCACTTGCATGGGCTCGTCTTCTGGGGGTGAGGCCGTGTAAGGAATCGGGAAGGATCTGGAGATTGGGGCAGTGGCAGTCCCAATTTGGGGATCAGGTGAGGAGTAGCTGGGATTGGGGTGATGGCTATTCCTATCCCTACGTCTCTCTCTGAGGCGATTATCAATCTTGATAGCTGTGGCAATTAAATTATCCAAGCTAACTGGATCATCCCTAGCAGCTAGCTCGTCTTTAATTGCTTCGTTCAGCCCCTGAAGAAAAATATCCTGCAATGACTCGTTATTCCAGCCTGAGTCTGCAGCAACTGTTCTAAACTCAACTGAAAATTCGGCTACACTACGGGAGCCCTGCCGGAGAGAAAGAAGGCGCCTGGAAGCGTCCCTCCCTCGTACCGGGTGATCAAAAACTTTTTTCATTTCGGAAATGAAAGTATCAAATGATAAGCAAATGTGTGGCTGGCTCTCCCTAACAGCTGTAGCCCAATCTAAAGCACTCCCCTTCAACAGACTCATTACGTATGCTACCCTAGCCCCATCTGTATGATAAGTACTGGGCTGCTGCTCAAAAACTAACGTACACTGGAACAAAAAGGCTCTACAAATCCCCAAATTTCCAGCGTATCGCTCCGGTGTGGGAATGACGGCCTCTCGTAGCTGATAGAGAGGTGCGGCAGGAGCGGGAGGAGGGGCTGCCGGCTGTGCAGCGGGCTGCGGAGGAGAATACTGTGTGGTGAGCAGTTCTACTTGCGTGCCGATCCTTTGCACGTTAGCGGAGAGGTTCCGGAGAGTCTCCACTACCTCACGGAGAACCACAGCGTGATGCCCCACGAGAGCGCCTTGACTGGCCAGGGCTTGGCTGAGTTCGTCCGCAGTCTTGGACTGGTGGCCTGTGTCCGCTGGGTCCATGCGGGCCAGATCGTTCTGTTACGATATCTGAGAGGACCCAAACGCAGGACACGGCAGAGTGTTCAAAAAGGGTTTATTAGTGAACAAAAGGTGCGGGAAGGATAATCCGGCAGGAGTGGCAAGGAAGTGGAGGCTGGTGACGACAACACGGCGTTCAGAGAATGATCCTGGAGCACAGGAAGAAAACACGTTAGCGTCAGAACATCCAGAAATAAGGTAGCTGATAATGCTGAGTAGCCTGGAGGTTTACCACTGTGGTTTAACAACGATCTGGCGCCGACAGGTTGTGGAGCCTCTGCTGATATGCCGTTGTAGATGGCTGATGAGAATCAGGTGTGAGGGTGAACAGCTGATTGCAGCAGCATCCCCAAGGAGGCGGCTGGAAATGGACAGCCACCACACCTAACAATACATACCTTTTACATTTCCGTACTCCTGGAATTTTCTGAATTGTGTTAATTACGTAATCTTACTGTGTGCAGAATAAAAAAATGCCTCCAATAACAAGGTCACCATCTTGGAACAGTTCAGGCGGTTTTGCTGAGTCTTGCAATCAGCACACAGAGTCCCCCTTCCCCATTAGCAGAACCAAAAGGAGCGGCCTCAGTTAGGACATTGCTGTGCTCTTCAGGTCACGCCAATCTGCTTGAGAGCTCATGACACCCCTTTATACACCATCAATAACAAGAAGGGCATTTTCCTGTTTGAAAATAAGTCTCAGGAGACGAGATGAAATTTAAGTTTAGTCAAATGTTTTATGCGGTACAATGTTGATTTTATTATTTGAATAACAATTTGGGCAATTAATCTGAAATCACATAGGAGATTGGTATTTTGGGTCTGCATATCATTTTATTCTTTTTTTATTTGCATATATACATATTGGTTTAAACTTGTATTCTATTAAAAGGAGTAATCTCCATATGCTAAGTTACACAGTAAAATAACTCACAGTTGGAAACAATAAAATAAACTAATATAATTGTAAGGTTCCATAATTATTTTAGGGCTCCCTTTCCCATTATATATTTTTTTGTATTCCTCTCTGGTTTGAGTAAGATGATATAACATTTTGGGATGAAAATACAAAACAGCAGTCCAAAACTGGAGGACAGAATAGCAAATATCTCTACAGCAACACTAAACTTTCCAGGAGAGCTTACATACGCTGGGATGAAAGTGATCCATACAGCGCAGAATATCAGCATGCTAAAGGTTATAAACTTGGCTTCATTAAAGTTATCAGGCAGTTTCCGAGCCAGAAAAGCAAGAATGAAACATAAAATGGCCAGTAGTCCTATGTACCCAAGTACAGACCAAAAGCCCAAAGCTGAGCCCAAAGCACACTCTAAGATTATTTGGTCTTTGAAGTCTTTAAAATTCTTAAAAGGAAAAGGAGGAGAAATTGTTAACCAGAGGATACATATCATTACTTGTATTAGAGTGAAACCCAGAACAGTTAGTTTCTGCTGGGCAGGCCCAAACCACTTCATCATATTACTGCCTGGAAGTGTAGCCCTGAAGGCCATTAGCACCACTATAGTTTTCCCCAGAACACAAGAGATACAGAGGACAAAGGTGATACCGAATGCTGTGTGTCGCAGCATGCAGGACCAATCTGAGGGCCGACCGATGAAGGTCAGAGAACACAGGAAACACAGAGTCAAGGAGAAGAGCAGCAGGAAGCTCAGCTCAGAGTTGTTAGCCCTGACAATTGGAGTTTTCCTGTATCTGAAGAAAATCAATGCCACAACAGCTGTGATGCATGTTCCAAATAAGGATGCTGCAGTGAGCAGCGCTCCCATAATCTCTTCATATGACAGAAACTCTGCCTCCTTCTTTACACAGGCATCTCTTCTTTCATTTGACCAGAACTCAGGGTGACACCGCACACAGGTGACAGAATCTGAAGAAAATAAAAATGTGGTAAACATTTTGTATAATTATTTTTTTATTTTGTATTTGTCCCTACGTTGCATATTTTCTAAGCATACAAGACAGTACAGCACATAATAAGTATATACAATGTGTTGCTTATTTGTACAATCACAAGTTCTTCCCAGCGATTTCTATGAATAATGAAATGATTTATTTTAGGTAGACTTGAAGTAGAAACATTTATTTTGCATTGGTGCTTTAACATAATGCATTAATCCTAAGGAAGACTTTTGCATATATTTATATGGCTGACTTCAGAATTCTGTCTCAGTATCTGTATATGTATCATTTGCAATGATTTGTTATGTAATGATATTGTGTTTTTTTCTTCTTAAAGGTCTGCATGGTTTTGAAATCCCCCCCAAAAAACACTGCAATTTCTTAAAATGAACAATACATGTTTTGTCTTGCATTCATGTAACTACACCTGTAATGTTGCTGATGTCTCCCTCTGCACATCTCATACAGTCATAGCAGCAGACAGGCATTCCTTTCTGGAGAACCTTGCGGCTTCCTGGAAGACATTTTTCACTGCAAACTGACACAGGCACCTGTGGGATCAAATTGACTATGAGAAGAAAGAAAAAGATCGGCCTTCACTTTGATTACTGTGTTGCCTTTGTATATTTCCATTTAAAATGTTTATGCATAACAAATACACATTATGACGTGCATGACGAACAGTGTCAATTTCATATTTATAATGAAAAAAATGAGTGTGATTAGCAACGACATTGAACTTAGAGTATTTTACCTGTTGGGAGTTCTGTGTCCAAGTTATAGACTCATTTTGCAGATGTAGCTGTTTGTTTTCTGGTAAAGATGCATCATAAAGGCCAACTGTGACAAACTCCACAATGTCATTTTCTCTTGGCTTCCAATTTATAATTTCATACTTTGCTGCTGGGTCTCCATTTTCATTGAAGTAAACCTCTTCTCCTTCCTTTGTTTTAAACTGAATAGTTCTTATGTGCTGTAAAATCTGAAAAACAAATATCCGTCAATGCAGAACATAATTTGAAGAATGTGTTGTGGTCCAAGTGTTTTAACAGCATGAGAGACAGCAAAAGTTTAATTTACGCTTTTTTAAACATGTTGCTTGTTGATGTGATTTGATGTAAAAACTTCAGTGACATTGGTGTTCAACTCACCGTAGATGGATCTAGCTGCACCTTGGTGTTACATGTTTTGTTACAGCTGAGGATAAAATGAAGTGCGTGGGCCGCAGCATACACTCCTTTATAGACATTGTTAAAGATAGGCATCAGAGACATATCGGTGAAGATGTTTTGCACTTCAGTCAAATCTTCACGTCCAGTACATTCTTTCTGATTTTTTGATGAAGACTTTGACTGCTTGAACTTACAATTAAATAACGTCTCATAAAACATTGTAAACATTTCATTACTAGATACATTGAGCGGCCTCACATCCAACATGAACTCCCTCATGCCACTGACATGTGCTTTGGGGATGGACAGGCCTATAGCACCGTCTAGAATGTGATGCTTATCCGAGGCTGCAATTTGTGAATCAAAGATCCAGCCCTCAGAGCCTACCCACTGGTACCCAGTCAAGTTGTGGTGAGAAAATTCATGTATTATCACATCCAAATCCATGCCGGAGAGGAAAGCAATGATCACCTTGGAAGTGGAAGCCTTGATAATGTCAATGATCTTTTGTATTTTGTCTGGTGGATCGGTTCTAAAGAAGGACACCGAGTACTCAAGACAGATGCCAAGCTGCTGGGCCGTTTCTGTGAATGTGGCCATACCGTTGTTTCCATAATCATCATTTGTTCTAATAGCTCCAACCCAAGTCCAACCAAAATGCTTAACCAGCTGTGCCAGGGCTCTGCTCTGGTAGTAGTCACTGGGTATTGTTCTGAGGAAGGATGGGTACTTGGATTTATCACTGAGACAGGCACAAGTAGCAAAGTGGCTGATCTAAAAGAAAAAAACAAGTTATATCCCAACGTAAAGATTCAGGATATAAAGTAGTTATACAGCCAACTACAATCCCTTTTGCTATACATAGTTGCAATAGTTGAATATTAATAATATCCAACAATCTTACCCACCATTGGAATATGAAAGGGTCCGATGGCAGTAGCCATAGCCATGCAGGGAGAGGAAGAAGGTTCTCCTATAATGGCCTGCACTTGGGCAGGTCTTGTACATGGTACTTCAGAGGGTTGTGATTCAACTTCATTACCATTTGCAAAGGCCAATGCAACCCTCACACTTTTGGCAATTGAGCCACAGGAATCATAGATCCTATAGCCCAGAGAGATGCCAGGCAATAGGTCTGTGCTGTTATTAATCTCCTCTACGGCAAATAGCATAGCCTGGGCAAACTGGAACCCTCTGAAATTCAAGCTTGATGCAAACAGTTAATAATAATTAGTCAAAACAATTCCATCCAGTAGAAAGAGTGGCACAGTACATGGAAGTATTTGATGATAAAATCAAACACAACAGGAGTATATCCTCATTTAAATATCCAATGTTATACCCTTTCAGAAATCTGAAGCAAAATATTGATATGGTATACTGTTACCTGGTGCATTGCAGTGGCAGTGGTTTGTCCATGTAGGAATCCCGTCTGTTCTTCCAGCTGCTGTGGAAAGAGAAGATTCCCCCCAACATTATGTCCCCATCCTTAAACATCTGAGGGATCTCAGGGTCCCCTCTCTGTGTGCACACTGGCTCCTCAGCCTGAGAGAAAGATACCATCAGCAACAGATGTAAGAGTGCCCATCCCTGCTCCGGCCAGCTCTGTGTGGATGACATACTATTTGAGTGAGACAAAACAATTCAGTGGCATCACATGAACCCCAATGTCAATTTAAATTGGGCATTTGTATTTATATATTGTGGAGAAACTTGTGAAAAAATAATGGAACGTTGATGTTTTATCTCTGTGGACTTGGGGGCAAAGGAAGGAGGCGCCAAACAGGAAAAGGGTTATTTGCCTTACCAAACTTACTGGTACTTGTGTGCTCTCGATTTATCTGCTAAAAAAATTAACTATTATTCAATTATTTCTCAAAAGATCATATCTTGAAACTTCTCTAACCAAAAATCCATGGAATTATTTCCTAGTTGCCTTTTATAGTTAAAGCCAGCTAGTGCTAGTGGAGGACGTTCTTCCTAGAAGAAAGCATTCACCATGCCATCTTTGCGGATGCACAGCCAGATCATCAGCAGGCCTTCTACACTGACAGCCAGCCAGATCAGTCTTCATTGACACCTAAAATCAGATGACCATCTCGTCCAAATCATCGGTTAGCCTACCTGACAGTTCCTGCACTGCTACTCTCACTAAACAAATAGAGCATTATTCATTTGCTAATGCACTTACACGTCAAAAAGAACATTCAAAGGTCAGAGGGTTGCACACCCTTTTTATTCCTCCAAATGAAGTAACTTTTATATAAACATGCACCAGTGGCGAACCGTCAGGGCCTTCAAGGTATTCAGAGAATACCCTGGAACACTTAACCCAAAAAAAATCGATTTAATTATATAAATAACACGTATGTAAAATGAATAAATTAGAATCGTATCTGTGTTGTTGATTTGAAATATTACAGTGTTATGTTGATTTGTTTGTCCTTCGCGGTCCATGCACCACGCATTTCAGTGGTTTTGTGTTAGAAAAAAAAAGTAACCAATCAGATCTTGTTCTGGGCCTCTGTGTAGAATATTCTTCAACCAAGGTATTCTATTTCCTTGATAGAATGCCCTGGCCGTTGTACTGAATGAGAGCGTACCTTTGGATCGACAGCTTGATCAGCCAATCATATATTGATTTGCCGCCAATGGGCGAATTCTTTCAGAGTTTTCCTCGGTTCCAGGGTATTTTAGAAGGCCCGGTAGTTCACTGGCTCGAGACAGAGGATCTAGATAAATGCCACGAAGCAATTCATATGCCATTTTATTGTTTTTAACGTTGAAATGGCAAGTACATCCGGTGAAGATGATGTTGTTGCGGAATTGTTGTGAGTACCCTTTTCAAGACGACAATTCAGTGAAAAGATGGACATTATAACGGCGCTGGGCGCGGCAGCGGAGGGTGTGTGTCTACCATAGACTATGGACGTAGGGTCCGTGACGTCACCCACAGGATTCTGCAGTAGGGGTGGGTGGATCGATCCCAAAATATCGATACTTCCGATATTACGTTCCGTTTCAAAATATCGATACTAGAGCCAATAGGATCGATACTTTTATACTTTTTTTCCCGTCGCCTCTACTCGTCAATTTCTTCAAAAAACTATGTGCAAACGAACACAAGTATGTGCTCTTTTCTTCTCTCTCCATGCTGTCCTCCTCCCCTCGAGGCTCGCGCAGCGCGGTCCTTGCCTGAACGCCGATTATCAAGCTGACTGACAGCAGCCGGCAGGGCAGGACAGCAGCAGCCAGCGACCCACGAGTGCAACACACACACGCACATGATGGCTGAGAGAAAGAGCAGCGTTGTGTGGAGCAATTTCACAACTGGCAATTAAAACTTAGCGAACTGTGATGTGTGCAAGAACACAGTTCGCTACTCTGGCCACTTTGTATTGTTATTTTTCATGTTTGCACTTTAAATTTGCAAAAGTAAAACGTTTATTTGTCTATAAAAACTGTGCTGTCTTTATTCATGAAAATTAATTCAGATTTAGTCTACTTATTATGATTTCAGCTCAAAAACCATGTCATGCAGCTCCCCCCTATATGAAAGTACATAAGACGCTTTTCATTTAAAAAAGTATCGGTATCGATATTGGTATCGGCGATTCTGGCCCTGAAATACTTGGTATCGGATCGAATCTAGATTTTGTGGTATCGCACACCCCTATTCTGCAGAGTTGCCGAGAAGCCCTTAGTAGGCGGAGTCAGCCACTAACGGCTCGACAGTGAAGTCAGAGTTCAACTCCCGCCTTCTCCAGCCTGCTCCAAATAAGGGCAAAGAGGCGGAGCCGAGGCGGGACCTGCGGCCACCGAGCTGAAAGTTCCAGAGCTAGCTGAAGCTACCAACAGTGTTGCCAACTTGGCGACTTTTTCGTTAAACTTGGCGGCTTTCCAAACCCTCCGGCCACTTATTTTTGTCAAAAGCGACTAACGACTAATCTAACGACTTGTAATGGTGTTATTAGGGACTTTTCTGGTGTTTGGAGACTCACGTATTGTTCTGCAGATAACGAGCTGCCGTGAGCCCCTCAGCCCTCCCTTAGTACTCACAGGCGGCACACTCACAGTTGCCTCCCGCAGCAGCTCAGCTGCAGTAAGATCAGAGAGGAGACAGCCACACTCTCCCTCGTCGAGACAGCTTCAGTCACTTAATCACCTCGTCCACTGTGTGTGCCTCTCTGTGACAAGCTAAACATCCACGTAGGTCAGCCAACCCCAATTAGCGGCCCGCGGGCCAGATCCGGCCCGCGAGAGGCAAATGCATGGCCCGCGCTGATCTACTGGCATTCACTTGTTATAACATAAAAACATAAAATAAAATGTCTGCGGTTTCGCTTTATTTTGACCTCCGTCGACACTCGTAAACCTGACCCATGACCTTATCGCGTGCATATGCAAGACGTGCTTCGCGCGCTTGACTTACTCGTCACCACCTGGAATAGCGGCAAACACATATTAAACTATAGCTCGCCAGCTAACGGGCCGTGGATAACTCAAACCCAGGATGGAATTCGCTAAGAAGAGGAAGTTAGACCAGGAGAACCGTCAGTTCAAAACTGACTGGACTGAGAAGTATTGTTTTTTTTTACCGGACCACGCCAATGCTAAACCGACTTGTTTGATTTGCATGCAGAATGTAGCTGTAATCAAATCAGACAACCTGAAGCGGCACTTCACCTCTATTCATGCTGCCAGTTTTAATGCTAACTATCCAGAGAAATCCGACCAGCGCACACAAAAGATAGCAGGTTTGCTTGCATCATACAAGCACTCTGTTTCCACAATGTCGAAAACAACATCCGCACAAGAGGGCGCATCAGCTGCTTCATTGCACGTCTCTTGGACGCTTGCTAGAGCCAAGAAGCCGTTTGCAGATGCTGAGTTAATTAAACGGTGTGCGATAGACATGGCTCGTGAAGTTTTAAATCATGATGAAAAACAACAAAAAAAGGTTATTGAGCTATTAAAGCAGGTGCCGCTGTCGGCTAACACGGCAACCAGAAGAGTTGAGGTTTTAGCGGAGGAGTGTTTTTCCAGTCTACTCACGGATTTGAAGAAAACAGAGGCTATATCCTTAGCCATAGAATCGTCCTGTGACCGAACCGAAATGGAACAGCTGTCTGTGTTCGTACGATTTTTTGATGGGAAGATATTCCGGGAAGAGCTGCTGTGTTTGCTTACTCTGCCCGGGCACACGACCGGGGAAATAATCTTCCACGAGCTGACACAGTTCTTCGAAAAGAATGGTTTGAATGTGAGTCAAATCTTCTCTGTTGTAACTGACGGGGCTCCGTCGATGGTTGGAAAGCACAAAGGCTTGGTAAGCAGGCTTTCCGCCGTTAACCCGGCGCTTCTGACATTTCACTGCATCATTCACCAATCAGTGTTGTGCGCAAAACTGTGTGGAAAAATGAAAGAAACGATGGATACTGTGACGAGACTGGTTAACTTTGTGCGTGAGAGCTCTAGTCTGCAGCATCGCCTTTTTAGATCGTTGCTAGAGGAAATGTCATCTGAACACAAGGATCTCTTACTACACAACGATGTTCGCTGGCTGAGCAAGGGCTGTGTGTTGGAGAGGGTGTGCGACCTGCGTGATGAACTGGTGTCGTTCTTATCAAGCCTGCAGAGCCAAAAAGCCCATGAGTTTTTGAGCTTTTTAACTGACACCAAGGTGATAGCAGATGTTAATTTTTTGTGTGACATCATGTCTCATCTAAATCACCTTAACCTGCAGCTGCAAGGCAAGAACCACACTGTTGCTGAGATGTACGAGGCGGTTGAAGCTTTTCGGTCAAAGCTGCACCTTTTGGAGAGAGATATTCATGGGAGGAAGCTGCACTTTCCACGTCTGCGTGAGCACTGCGAGAAGAATGAAATGCCGGAAGATCCAGTAATGAAGGATTTTGTGTCAAAACTGGCAGAAAACTTCAAGGAGCGATTTGAAAGCTCCCCTAAAATCTCACGTGACATCCTCCTCTTCCTCAGACAGCCGTTCTCTGTGTCAGCAGACGGGCAGTGGACTGGAGAGGCCAAAAGGCTGGTGCCTTCCATAGAAGAAGGAGCTCTTCAGATGGAGGTCTTAGAGATGGGAAGCTCTGAGTTGCTGAAAGCTCAACACAAGGATGCACCAGTGTGTGACTTTTGGATCAACGTGGTTCCCCAAGCTCGTTAAAAAAACACCAGAGCTATTGCTATGTTCCTACTCACAATGTTCTCCTCAACATACATCTGCGAATCAGGATTTTCTTCAATGAATGCTATCAAAAGCCAGGACAGGAAAAGACTCTCCAGTGCACATCTTGGACAGTGCCACAAAAATAACCATTTTATAGTTATATTTTATATGTACATTCATTTCCTAAATAAAACGCTATGCAGCGTATTTAAAAACAAATTATTAATATGATAGAGAAAAAACCTTGGATAATGCAGGGCTTTTAACAACAGCCCACAAACTGGTTAAATTGAATACAACATTAAAATAATATAGAAAAAAATAAAGTAAAAAAAACCCAATACTATTTGTTATTTACAGCCTGATATTATTTGGTACACATATTTAAAAATGTTAAAACTAATAATGTGGTGTATTTTGGTACGACATTATAAAAGTAACTAACTGAAACTCTCTCTGTCTTCCTGTCTTTCCCAGTGTGTGTGTGTGTGTTACAGTGTTTGCTGAATTGGATGTGGACCTGTTTGACTATTTGATCAGAGTTCACTCTGTTGTTTTTTATTTTTGTTTTATTGTTATGCCCCATCAGACCACAGCAAAATCATTTGTATTTGTTAAAGCATTTATTTATTATTATTGTTAATAAATGTTTGATTTCGGTCTAATTTTGTTTCAAGGATGCATTTTTCCTTTACTCTCAACACAGGGTTTGTTTAATTATTACTGCCACAACTACAACAATTATAATAGAGGTAACATCTGCACATAGTGTAAAACAACTTTTAGTGACACATAACATTTTGGCCCTTAGCTTGTCATGCTTGAAAAAAATTGGCCCTTTGGTAAATATAATTGGGGAACCCTGACGTAGGTCATCATGTCACAGTCTAAACTGTATTCACAAAAGTACAGAGGAGTGGGAATCAAACCCTGAGTTTAAAGGATGGTTGAAGACATTTATTGGAGATGACACACGGGCATTCTATACTGCCTTTATTGTAAGGGATATTTCTACTAAAAACTATTTCTACTTTCTACTTTTTCTAATAGAGATATTTCGGATCTACTGTCGTCTGGATTTACTCTGGTGGTTTCAAGTTTTGATCGTTGAAGGGGGTGGAACGTTTTTTTACCGCCATTACATGATATGCAAATTAGGCAATGACGTCATTTAGGGACTTCTGGCGACTTTTCGGTCAGCCAATAGCTACTTTCCTTACTATGGAGTTGGCAACACTGGCTACCAAGCTAAGCTAACATGCTCCCCATCTGCACAATGCCGTGGCATTTTACGTTTCTAAGGTAAGCGGACATGAAACTACTCAGCAAAACTATAAATAATAATCTAAGTTATTGAGTTTTTAGCATAATACTTCAGAATCTTAAAATCCCTTTTTCCTTTTTATATGCAATTGTGCTAGATTCAACACTGGAATCAAGCACATATTAATATGTTTGCATGACATTAGTTATTTATATTTTGATATCACTTAATTATACGTTTAATACATTTAAGTCAAGCTAAGGTACATGTGATGGTAGCTAGTTCGTGCTCTTACCTGTGAGGCCTCCTCCAAACAGCATAATAACCAGACTGTATCATTACAACTAAGTACCAGTTCTAGATCCTTGACTTTAGACAAACAATTCAAGAGACAACGTATAGAAAGACCAATCTTTATTTGCATGTGCCTCTTAACCTGATATATTAGTTATACAGTAATAGTATTGACAATCTCAAAAAATTGAGCAACTCAACAGTCAACTTTATGTTTCTTATTGTCTAAAGCAGCGGTTTTCAAAGTGTGAGGCGCGCCTCCCCTGGGGGGCGCCAGAGAGCTTCAGGGGAGGCGCAGCGTGAGACACAAAAGAACGAGAAAAAGACGAGTAAAGTGACACTTGCCCACTTGTGGCTGTCAGTGGAGACCGAGTTCCCCCACCTCGCCAAAAAGGCTGTAAAAGTGCTCATTCCGTTCACCTACCTGTGTGAGTGCAGGTTTTCCGCATTGACTTTGATCAAAAGCAAGTACCGGTAAAGGCTGCAGCCAGAGGATGATCTGTGTTTATTCCTCTGTGCATCAAAGATGCAGACTCATTGTTCCCACTAAAGTAGGGGTGAGTGTAATAAGGAGGCAAAGTTGACGTTCAATGTGTTACCGGGAGCATATAAGGATTTATCCACCATGTTGAAAATGTTAAAAAAAATATGTCTTGAGAACACGGCGTGCGGAAATATACGGGTCGTGCTGCAGCTAGATGTGCCTGTCCTCTGTAAGAAGGTGTCGGCGACTGACATGCAAGGAAGAACGGCTGTCCACAGGCTGTTCCAACTTTAACAACTGTATTAACTTCCAGGGTAGTGAATTGAACATGCAATTGTAATTGGGTGTGTGGTATATTTTCATGCACGGACACACATGTTCCACAACACACAAACTGAACAACACTCAATTTTCCGATCGCTACCAGCGTCCTTGCGATCTTGTTATAATAACAAGTGCACGTTACTGATGCAATATGGTTGAGACCATTCGGGCTTATTCTAGAGGGGTGCAAGGAATAGTCCAAGTAGTGGGGGAGTTTTATACAATATGTTTAAAACATAAAAATAAAAAGGTTTAAAAAAGTTATTGTTTAATGTTTTAAGGAGGTGACGCTACTCAGCCAATCAAATCGGTGCAGTCAGCACGATAGATTCAAACACACACAGAGACACGACAAGAGGAGAGAAACAGTCGGAGTAATTTCAAATGGCGGAAGGTAGACAGCGAAAACAGAGCATTTAATTACATTTTTTCTTACTGGACCTCTTTGAAATGCAATTGAATACCCCTGCATTATAGCAACAACAACAATAATAATAATAATAATAATAATAATAATAATAAAAGCAATAATAATTGGGAGGGGGGGCACGGCTGTTCTTATGTTCTCTGAGGGGAGGCTCACCTACCCACACTTTGAAAACCCCTGGTCTAAAGCATTAGTTATTTTCATTTTCCCCCTCTCATATTCAGTGTGGACGGATTGAGACAGCGTGGTGTCCAGAAAACTGCAGAGACTCCAGGGAGAAACCTCCGTGTGATGGACGTCCTGTCTGTCTGTTTGGCCCGGAGAAGACTGAGGGTCTTTCCTCAGCGAGGGGGACCAGGCCTGATGGAGGAGCCCATGCTGGGCAAAGCTGATACCAACTGCACAGGCCTAGTCTGTCACTTTATTTGACTAAATGTGTTTACTTGTACATTTAATAGTTTTACACCTTCTGTCCATATGTGCTTTTAACATGTTTGATTAAGTTTTGGTTGACATTTCAATAAATTGTATTTGTATTTGCACTCCTTTTGTCCATTATTCTTACTGAAAATGTTAGATTACACATTCACATCTGACTGAAGATTGGCCCCATTTGAAATAATCAGTGTTGGGTGTAACGCGTTACAAAAGTAACGGAGTTACAGTAATATATTACTTTTTGCTGTAACGAAGTAATGTAACGCATTACTAATGAAATGTGGGTAATATATTACCCGTTACAATGCTCAGTAACGCAGTTACAACACATTTTAACCCGAAATTAAATGGTGTTTTGTTTTTTAAGAATGTACTAACATAGCGAGACATTCCGAAACCCGACAAATTGTGTGGTAGGGTGTTTACCCTTCAGGCTTCGCGTCGAGATCTTCGGGGAAGTTGAACGTTATGCAACCATTCAAAAAAGAGAACGTAGCGAAAAATACTAACAACAAATTGTGTCAGGTGCGCGTGACCTGCTCCGCTGCGCGTGCATCATTTCCAAAGTGCTTCCACAGCAGTGACACACATCTGATCTGTGGATAATCATTTATACGAAAATGGTTAAAGCAACCATCACTAAACGCCAGCAACACTGCATCTACTGCAGACAGTAGCAACAGGTCAGATGCGGACATCACGTTACCCTCCGTTGTGGACACTAGCTTACTCCCGCCTGACTCGCCGGCTCCGGAGCAGCAGTCTTCGTCGCCCGAAACTACGTCGCCCTCTGCGGCCCGCAGGTGCCAGGTATATCTAAACAACTACCCGCCTGTACAGTGGGGTAAGGCAGTCATTTTGCAGCTTGTGGTATAAAAATAGACAATGGCTAGAATATTCATGTGAAAATAGTACCATATTCTGACATGCCTGTAGAAATGTTGGGTCAAAAATAATGCATACAATAGCACAGATGCCTTCACCACGAATGGCTACAAAAATATTTCATATCCCAAGCTTATTTTCAACGAGCTGATGTTGCAGCTGAAATGTTCTCCAGGTCACAAAGTCAACCTCACATGATGATGTGATACCAGTTTTCAAGCATGGTAAATATTCTCTTCCCAGCGTATATGATGGGACCAAGGTGATGATGTAGTAGGATACATGGTTTTAATAATACTTTTGCCTTTCAATGTTTGCCATTTCAAACCATGAGCATGGTTTAAATAATATTTGCCTTGATTTACAATATGTTAACCTTCATTATAGTCCTTGACAGCGGTCTGTACTGCTGTATTAACAACGTGTCACATGTTAAGAATTTACAATCAGTATCGAGTATTCAACTAAGCCCTGTAATACAAGTTGTTAGTAGCCTTAAGGGCCTACACAGTTGTTATGCTATACCACATTGCCCTTCACTGGATGCATAATGAGCTGCACTAAACTACATTTTAGCATTTAAAATACCTAGCTATTCTTTTGCGGTTATTTTGGTGAAAGTAACTAAAAAGTAACTAAAGTAGTGTAACTCATTACATTTCAGAGACAGTAATATTGTAATGTAACTTATTACTTTCAAAAGAGAGTAATAAGTAATATGTAATATATTACATTTTGGAAGTAACTTTCCCAACACTGGAAATAATTAGCTGATGGAGTGTAGATGTGGAAATAGGTGCATTCGATCAGCTGACTGTTTTTACAATGAAAGTAGTTTCTTAGTGTGCTGGTCTTAAAATCTCATAGCATCAGCTTTTAATTTTCCTCTTGGATGTTCTTCTTGACCCTCAGAGAAGGAGAAAATGTTGTGTCTTTCAGGCATGTCCTTTCCTAACAAAAATTACAGGAAAACATAAAACATATTATTGCAGAACAAGTGTGTTATTTTTGAAAGCGGTGTGTTTGTGTGTTTAGGGGCTGTAGATATAATTATTTTGTAATTGTAATGTTTTTTATTTATTTCAACAGTGAGCTACAAAGACAATCAGATTATGAATGAACAGTATGAAGTTCATCAACATTGAAATATATGTTATTATCAAAATAATATGTAACTTATCAAAACGTAGTGCAACTGTAGAAGCTTGCTCTGTTGTCTCACTGAAAGAATAACTTTTACCACGTTTTTTTGAACAATATTCAGAGATAAATAGTAGCAGTTCTCACTATGTGTTAAATATCTTTGCCTTTAATACATTAAATTAGAAAGCTGACAAAATCATATTGCTTGTTAACATCTAAATGTAACTTTTTGCACAGAAAAACCCCTCAACTTCACTGGTGTGTAGGTTATCTAGTATTGTTTAATGGAATGTATATCAGTGTATTAAAGTCAATACTTCATTCATTTAAACCAATATCTTTCTTGATTCTTTGTACAGTATGAAAAAAGAGTCTTTGTACCTGAGCTGAAGTTCACTGCTGTGAGGAGTCCAGTTCTGTCTCTCACTCTCTGGTCCAGCCTGTCTGCATCACCTGGACACCTTAAACAAAAAGATATATATTTAAAGTACCATGTGTACAAACAATATAACTGATTATCTTCTGTTGAACATGTTGGATTGTGTATTGTCCGAGTCAGGGTCCTTTTTATTTTACTGTATAACTCAGGCCCGGCTCCAGGATGAAATGACTGAGGGGGCTGTTAAAAAATCAGAGGGGGCGATTTTTTTTACAACAACGAAAAATACTGGCAATGTAATGAATTGACACACCAAGCTTTTTTCCTTCTCACTGCTCTACAATCTCTTTGCTTCTTTATTTTTGTTCTGGATTTACCCCTCTCATTCTGTTCTTTTCCTCTGATCTTTAATAATAGAGAGTAGATATTTGATAGATAGATACCTGCACTTTGGTTAACAGACTAACATTGATTTCCTCAATTTATAAATGGACAGGCTCTGTAATTATACCATAACGTTTTCACCTCTATCCCTTAACTCGTCTTCCTATACAGATTTACTTACTTACTATCTACTCTAGTCAGGTCAGGATTAAAGAAACATTAATCTGGTCGATCTTTTATTTTCAGGATTGAATGTTCAAATCAAGGCCTAAAACCTGGCATCTCATACGAAAGTGACTAATATCCTCCTGGGACCCAGCCCATTGAAAATGTCCACTGTAGTGGACATTTTGTTAACATGCATCTCCTTTGACTCATTTGAGCTACTCTATCAATCACTGATGTACAGTACAGAGGACATCCTGGTCTTTCCAGCGATATGTCATTGGTTAAAATTGCATGTTGGGAAGTTCCTCTTTCTTTTCATCCAAAATGGCTGGCATACCAAAAACAAAATGTTATAGAAGCAGGAGGAGAAGCCAAATATTGTTGAATAATTGTAATTTTTACCATGAAAATCATATATGTTCTTGTTTATTAACATGTGAGGAACTATATCATTTGTTCTGAAAGCAATTAAATAATTCAAGTTTTCAAATAAAAGCCCTTTTATAAATGTCCACTCTAGTGGACGTCAGGACCATCTTCATGGACTTAATGACTCAATATTGTTGCAGGAGACAGAACTGAAGCAGACATTTTATGTACCAGATAGTTCAGGGAGATTCAGATTTTGAGCTCTCAGATGATGAGAGAGATGATGATTTCACACCTGGGATAGAAGAGGGTCAAGAAGAAGGGGGGGAAAGATGTAGGAGGCTCCATTAGCGCACAGATACAGACAGAGAGACAGATAGGGACGAGCTGGAAAGACATGGCCCTCCGTGGGCCAAGAGTAGCACATATGTCTTATTATTGTTTTTATTTTAAGTGGAGCCATGAAAAATGAGAATTGCCTCATGAATGCCAGCTTTGTTTTTATGAGCATGGTCAAATGGAGACCACATCCATACAACTAATCAAGATGACCTACAGCCCGTGCCGACAGGAGTTAATGAGGTACTTTTCCCACTACATTGACTACAAAGTCTTTGAAGATCTGGAAAGATTCACCAAAAACCAAACTAGTTTTTGAGTGACCAAATAAACAGCAATGTTCAGATCAATTACTTATTCATGTTTTAAATAAAGGTGAATGTATTATTGTATGAATATCACTCTATAACCATAATACTTTACATAGTCTATCTGTTCATTTTGGCTGTCTTTTCAAACTAATATGGTCCCGACGTCCTCTACAGTGGACATACTGTAACATTTTAAAATAAAATAAAGTAAAAAAAGTCTAAATTGCAAGATGTTTTTTCAACCCTAAATAGGTAGGAAATCACAAAAAAAAAAGGCAATTGGAAGACACTTTTTTTCCTCGGGTCCCAGAAGGATATATAAACCAAATGTAATATTGGATCAAATACTACACCAAATGGACAGACACAGATTAAAAATAAAAATAAAGTCCCCTGGTTTGTCTCTAGAGTCTAACTGCCATGAGAAAAATCAAATCAACGTTCCAAAATCCGTCACTAGATGTTGCTCATTGTACCAATACGGTTTATATAATACATAACACATTATTATTCTAGTAAAAGGGCTCGCTTTGGGGCAGTATGATCCATACAGGCAGCCCTAAATAATAACAAGTAACCATCATGTGTGGTGCTATCTGTAGTCGTCTGTCTTATTTTTTGTTGATGTCAAACAACATGGATTTAAAGTCAATATACGAAAGTAAATCAAGAAATGAAGTAAACAAGCTGATCTTCAAGTTCCTCAAAAACACTGGTCTGAGGACAAGGATTTAATATAAACATTTAATAAATCAACAGTAGCTGGCGATATGCTCCAAGTGGAAGCGATTCGCCATTAAAGACAAAAGAAGAAGAAGAAGTAGTAGAAGAAGAAATACGCGAACGCTGCAAACAGGCACAACACTGTTACTCTGTTTTTACTGACATGTAACATTAGATTTCACCTTGCTCTATTTTTTTTAACACACGTTCAAAAACGGGAACATTTTCGGGAGTTTCAACCGGGTACCAGCCACCGAAAACGGGGACTCTGCCCGGAAAACAGGGACTTTTGGTCACCCATCCGACTGTGTTTACAGCTAAGCACACAGGCTAACATTAAGACTACAAGCTCACTTGGGGTTGAGGCTTTTTTACACGTTGCTTGACTGCCTGCCCACATATATTATCCAAACATAGTAACGTGTGTTGGGGGAAATTAATGATTTAAAGTTATTAATAATTGTGACATGTATTGTACTTTTTGATGGATGAATGATGCTCAAAGTGAGGGGGCAAAGGATACAACTGAGTGGCCCCCTTTTGCCCACTCGTGGCGCCGGGCCCGCTGTAACTTTGGAAGTTGTGTTACCAATGCTTACTGTTTATTTGATACCCATTTGCTAATGCAATTCATAAAAACAACAAGGTTTGGGTTCGTTCTTCAGATGACTGTGACGTTAACGTGTAAGCTCAATAATGAACTCCAGCTCAACCAACCATATCGTAATATCTAAGTAATCATCTTGAAATGTGACATTAATAATAGTAATATATACACACATCTTATTGTGAGGTTGATTTCACATACACTACTACTTCGACATTATCTTGTCTACATACTTGAGCATAGCCAATTTAAATTAACCTTAGTGATGCATACAGTTCCTACCTACATAATAAAATATCTCTCTAAGTTACAAGGATGACCTTATTTTATCAACCTCAAACAGAAGCTGTTTGTTCAACAGTATTATCCCACTTTACACTTGACACTTGCTTCAAGTTGTGTTTCCCGGATGAACTGACCAGGCAGAGTTCCTGTAGCTAGCTTCACGGATCAGCGGGCAGAGAGACAAGAAGCTAGCAGTAGCAGTCACTTGACAGAGCGGTCACTCAATGTGGCACGCCCTAATTTATGTAAAAACGTTAAGACCTAATATAAATAAAAGGGTCGTGTTAGAAAACAATTCACTCACAGATCCATAATCATGAAGGTGGAAATCTAACTATATCGATAATAAAATGTATGGAGTCAGGGGTAGAAACATGTTTTTTTCTGCTGTAAAATTGGGAATTTTAACATGGGGGTCTATGGAAATTGCTCCTTTCTGCAGTCATCACCTATCGGCCAATATATGAACTGCAGTATGTAGCACTTCCGTATTGGGGTCCCGGCTCTTCCCCAGAGTTTGCCGCTTGGTGTCTACAGAAGGTCCAGTTGTGATAGACACGGTTCGCCACTGACATGTACACATTGTGAAACTATAACGTTGGTAAATGTTCCATCACTTTTATTTTTCACTTGTATCTTATTGTGAAGTTCCTGTCAAAGCCTAACAGTATGGTCTTATCTAGGAATGATTTGACATCTAACTTAATTGCTTCCAAAGGATTAAAAACATAAGCATGTAAACAAAGTATGATTCTTTCTTTCTTTCAAAAATCAATGCTTGAGAACATTTGAATTCTCAAAAATTGAAGCTAGGGTGTTGTGAAAGATAGAACACAATAATAATTTTGTCTCAAATACAGTACAATGAACATACAACGTTGAAAATATGCCTGATCATACATACTTTTTACATTTTCCATACTCCTGGAATTGTCTGAATTGTGTTAATTACGTAATCTTGCCTTGTGCAGAATGAAAAAATGCCTCCAATAACAAGGTCACCATCTTGGAACAGTTCAGGCGGTTGTGCTGAGTCTTGCAATCAGCACATAGAGCCCCCCTTCCCCATTAGCAGAACCAAAAGAAGCGGCCTCAGTTAGGACAGTGCTGTGCTCTTCAGGTCACGCCAATCTGCTTGAGAGCTCATGACACCCCTTTATACACCATCAATAACAAGGGCATTTTCCTGTTTGAAAATAAGTCTCAGGAGACGAGATGAAATTTAAGTTTAGTCAAATGTTTTATGCGAGACAATGTTGATTTTATTATTTGAATAACAATTTCTGGCAATTAATCTGAAATCACATAGGAGATTGGTATATTGGGTCTGCATATCATTTTATTCTTTTTTTATTTGCATATATACATATTGGTTTAAACTTGTATTCTATTAAAAGGAGTCATCTCCATATGCTAAGTTACACAGTAAAATAACTCACAGTTGGAAACAATAAAATAAAGTAATATAATTGTAGGGTTCCATAATTATTTTAGGGCTCCCTTTCCCATTATATATTTTTTTGTATTCCTCTCTGGTTTGAGTAAAATGATATAACATTTTGGGATGAAAATACAAAAGAGCAGTCCAAAACTGGAGGACAGAATAGCAAATATCTCTACAGCAACACTAAACTTTCCAGGAGAGCTTACATACGCTGGGATGAAAGTGATCCATACAGCGCAGAATATCAGCATGCTAAATGTTATAAACTTGGCTTCATTAAAGTTATCAGGCAGATTCCGAGCCAGAAAAGCAAGAATGAAACATAAAATGGCCAGTAGTCCTATGTACCCAAGTACAGACCAAAAGCCCAAAGCTGAGCCCAAAGCACACTCTAAGATTATTTTGTCTTTGAAGTCTTTAAAATTCTTAAAAGGAAAAGGAGGAGAAATTGTTAACCAGAGGATACATATCATTACTTGTATTAGAGTGAAACCCAGAACAGTTAGTTTCTGCTGGGCAGGCCCAAACCACTTCATCATATTACTGCCTGGAAGTGTAGCCCTGAAGGCCATTAGCACCACTATAGTTTTCCCCAGAACACAAGAGATACAGAGGACAAAGGTGATGCCGAATGCTGTGTGTCGCAGCATGCAGGACCAATCTGAGGGCCGACCGATGAAGGTCAGAGAACACAGGAAACATAGAGTCAAGGAGAAGAGCAGCAGGAAGCTCAGCTCAGAGTTGTTAGCCCTGACAATTGGAGTTTTCCTGTATCTGAAGAAAATCAATGCCACAACAGCTGTGATGCATGTTCCAAATAAGGATGCTGCAGTGAGCAGCGCTCCCATAATCTCTTCATATGACAGAAACTCTGCCTCCTTCTTTACACAGGCATCTCTTCTTTCATTTGACCAGAACTCGGGGTGACACCGCACACAGGTGACAGAATCTGAAGAAAAAAATGTGGTCAACGTTATGAATAATTCTTTTTTAATGTTGTATTTGTCCCTACGTTGCATATTTTCTAAGCATACAAGACAGTACAGCACATAATAAGTATATACAATGTGTTGCTTAGTTGTACAATCACAAGTTCTTCCCAGGGATTTCTATGAATATCTATGAATAATGAAATGATTTATTTTTAGACTTGAACTAGAAACATTTATTTTCCATTGGTGCTTTGACATAATGCATTAATCCTTAGTAAGACTTTCGCATATATTTATAGAGCTGACTTCAGAATTCTGTCTCAGTATCTGTATATGTATCATTTACAATTATTTGTTATGTAACGATATTGTGTTTTTTTCTTCTTAAAGGACTGCATGGTTTTGAAATCCCCCAAAAACCCACTGCAATTTCTTAAAATGAACAATACATGTTTTGTCTTGCATTTATGTAACTACACCTGTAATGTTGCTGATGTCTCCCTCTGCACATCTTATACAGTCATAGCAGCAGACAGGCATTCCTTTCTGGAGAACCTTGCGAGTTCCTGGAAGACATTTTTCACTGCATACTGACACAGGCACCTGTGGGATCAAATTGACTATGAGAAGAAAGAAAAAGATTGGCCTTCACTTTGATTACTGTGTTTCCTTTGCATATTTCTATTTAAAATGTTGATGCTTAAAAACCATACATTATGACGTGCATGACTAACAGTGTCAATTTCATATTTATAATGAAACAAAAAGAATGTAATTAGCAACGACAGTGATCTTACAGTATTTTACCTGTTGGGAGTTCTGTGTCCAAGTTATAGACTCATTTTGCAGATGTAGCTGTTTGTTTGCAGGTAAAGATGCATCATAAAGGCCAACTGTGACAAACTCCACAATGTCATTTTCTCTTGGCTTCCAATTTATAATTTCATACTTTGCTGCTGGGCCTCCATTTTCATTGAAGTAAACCTCTTCTTCTTCCTTTGTTTTAAACTGAATAGTTCTTAAGTGCTGTAAAATCTGAAAAACAAAATATCTGTCAATGCAGAACATAATTTGAAGAATGTGTTGTGGTCCAAGTGTTTTAACTGCATGAGAGACAGCAAAAGTTTAATATACGTTATTGTAAACATGTTGCTTGTTGATGTGATTTGATGTAAAAACTTCAGTAACATTGGTGTTCAACTCACCGTAGATGGATCTAGCTGCACCTTGGTGTTACATGTTTTGTTACAGCTGAGGATCAAATGAAGTGCGTGGGCCGCAGCATACACTCCTTTATAGACATTGTTAAAGATAGGCATCAGAGACATATCGGTGAAGCTGTTTTGCACTTCAGTCAAATCTTCACGTCCAGTACATTCTTTCTGATTTCTTGATGAAGACTTTGACTGCTTGAACTTACAACTAAATAAAGTCTCATAAAACGTTGTAAACATTTCATTACTAGATACATTGAGCGGCCTCACATCCAACATGAACTCCCTCATGCCACTGACATGTGCTTTGGGGATGGACAGGCCTATAGCACCGTCTAGAATGTGATGCTTATCCAAGACTGCAATTTGTGAATCAAGGATCCAGCCCTCAGAGCCTACCCACTGGTACCCAGTCAAGTTGTGGGGAGAAAATTCATGTAGTATCACATCCAAATCCATGCTGGAGAGGAAAGCAATGATCACCTTGGAAGTGGAAGCCTTGATAATGTCAATTATCTTTTGTATTTTGTCTGGTGGATCGGTTCTAAAGAAGGACACCGAATACTCAAGACAGATGCCAAGCTGCTGGGCCGTTTCTGTGAATGTGGCCATACCGTTGTTTCCATAATCATTATTTGTTCTAATAGCTCCAACCCAAGTCCAACCAAAATGCTTAACCAGCTGTGCCAGGGCTCTGCTCTGGTAGTAGTCACTGGGTATTGTTCTGAGGAAGGATGGGTACTTGGATTTATCACTGAGACAGGCACAAGTTGCAAAGTGGCTGATCTAAAACAAAAAAAACAAGTTATATCCCAACGTAAAGATTCAGGATATAAAGTATTTATACAGCCAACTACCATCCCTTTTACTATACATAGTTGCAATAGTTGAATATTAATAATAACCAACAATCTTACCCACCATTGGAATATGAAAGGGTCCGATGGCAGTAGCCATAGCCATGCAGAGAGAGGAAGAAGTTTCTCCCATAATGGCCTGCACTTGGGCAGGTCTTGTACATGGTACTTCAGAGGGTTGTGATACAACTTCATTACCATTTGCAAAGGCCAATGCAACCCTCACACTTTTGGCAATTGAGCCACAGGAATCATAGATCCTATAGCCCAGAGAGATGCCAGGCAATAGGTCTGTGCTGTTATTAATCTCCTCTACGGCAAATAGCATAGCCTGGGCAAACTGGAACCCTCTGAAATTCAAGCTTGATGCAAACAGTTAATAATAATTAGTTACAAAAGGTCCATGCAGTAGAAAGAGTGGCACAGTACATGGAAGTATTTGATGATAAAATCAAACACAACAGGAGTATATCTTCATTTAAATATTCAATGTTATACCCCTTCAGAAATTTGAAGCAAAATATTGATATGGTACACTGTTACCTGGTGCATTGCAGTGGCAGTGGTTTGTCCATGTAGGAATCCCGTCTGTTCTTCCAGCTGCTGTGGAAAGAGAAGATTCCACCCAACATTATGTCCCCATCCTTAAACATCTGAGGGATCTCAGGGTCCCCTCTCTGTGTGCACACTGGCTCCTCAGCCTGAGAGAAAGATGCCATTAGCAACAGATGTAAGAGTGCCCATCCCTGCTCCGGCCACCTCTGTGTGTATGACATACTGTTTGAGTGAGCCAACACAATTCAGTGGCATCACATGAACCCCAATGTAAATTTAAATTGGGCACTTGTATTTATATATTTTGGAGATACTTGGGAAAGAATAATGGAATATTGATGTTTTATCTCTGTGGACTTGGGGGCAAAGGAAGGAGGCGCCAAACAGGAAAAGGGTTATTTGCCTTACCAAACTTACTGGTACTTGTGTGCTCTCGATTTATCTGCTAGAAAAACAACTATTATTCAATTATTTCTCAAAAGATCATATCTTGAAACTTCTGTTTTTTTTGGTTAAAAGAATTCCATGGATTTTGAATTATTTCCAAGTTGCCTTTTATAGTTGAATCCAGCTAGTGCTAATGGAGCATGCGCGTGAACTGTGAGCGCAGGAGCCTCGCAGCGCCGGAACTGTGGCGCGCTTAATTGCGCCGCTTTTACGCTTCAGATGAGGCCCCACGCAGTCTGCGTGATCTGCGTGTAGGGAGGGGCGGGCCTGGATGGTATGTTTTAGGTTTGGCAGCTTCAACTTCAGTAAGCAGTTTTGTTTTTTAAGGAATCTACCTAAAGATTAGATATAAAATGCATAAATAGAAAAGCATAACATTGATCTCAGGAAATGTGCAGAAGAGGAAGCCGATGGCCTCGGTAGCCATTCGGATTATGCCTTCTGCCATGCCTTCCCTGGGCCAGCTAGCCCACCTACTTGCTGACTGATCTTGTATTTTCTGAACAATGCGAGCCTTCAGTCGACCTGTTGACCAGTAAGCCTGACATCCTTCGGCCATGTCTCAACATGTCTAATCTTGCCATTTGCAGGACGTTCTTCCTAGAAGAAAGCATTCACCGTGCCATCTTTGCGGATGCACAGCCAGATCATCAGTAGGCCATCTACACTGCCAGCCAGCCAGATCAGTCTTCATTGACACCTACAATCAGAAGACCATCTCTTCCAAATAATTGGTTAGCTTACCTGAGAGTTCCTGCACTGCTACTCTCAGTAGATAAACAAATATAGCATTATTAATTTGCTAATGCACTTACACGTCAAACATAGGAAGAACATTCAAAGGTCAGAGGGTTGCACACTTTTTATTGCTCCAAATGAAATAACTTTTATATAAACATGCACCAGTGACGAACCGTCAGGGCCTCCAAGGTATTCAGAGAATACCCTGGAACACTTAACCCAAAAAATCGATTTAATTATATAAATAACAGGTATGTAAAATGAATAAATTAGAATCGTATCTGTGTTGTTGATCTGTAATATTACAGTGTTATGTTGATTTGTTTGTCCTTCTCCGACCAAGCACCACGCATTTCAGTGGTTTTGTGTTAGAAAGAAAGAGTAACCAATCAGATATTTTTCTGGGTCTCTGGGTAGAATATTCTTCAACCAAGGTATTCAATATCCTTGATAGAATGCCCTGGCCATTGCACTGAATGAGAGCGTACCTTTGGATTGACAGTTTGATCAACCAATCATATATTGATTTGCAGCCAATGGGCGTATTCTTTCAGAGTTTTCCTTGGTTCCAGGGTATTCTAGAAGGCCCGGTAGTTCACTGGCTCGAGACAGAGGATCTAGATAAATGCCACGAAGCAATTCATATGCCGTTTTATTGTTTTTAACGTTGAAATGGAAAGTGCAACAGGTGAAGATGATGATGTTACGATCTGTTGTGAGTACCCTTTTCAAGACGACAATTCAGTGAAAAGACGGACATTATAACGGCGGGGGGCGCGGCAGCGGAGGTTTGTGTCTACAGAAGGTCCAGTAGTGATAGACACGATTCACCACTGACATGCACACATTGTGAAACATTACCAATACTATAACGTTGGTAAATGTTCCATCACTTATATTTTTCACTTGTATCTCATTGTGAAGTTCCTGTCAAAGCCTAACAGTAATGTCTTTACTAGGAATGATTTGACATCTAACTTAATTGCTTCCAAAGGTTTAAAAACACAAGCATACACTTAAAGTATGAGTCTTTATTTCTTTACTCCAGGGTAAAAACTTTTTTATCGAAAGTTAACATCATGGTCAGATCCTCCAGGGCATAATTATGATTATCATGATGCAACAGGCCTGAGGGGAAGTTTCCAGTAGGCTGAGGGGACAGGTGTGGAGGCAGGCTGGGCACACTGTGAACTTCAGAGGAAGTTTGTTAGTTTGTTAAAGCGCTTCGAGTGGAAATAGCCTGAGGTTGATCTGAAGCAAATTAGACACCATAGTGCCAGTGCAGCTCTCAATATGTCCATAGTTCCACAGTTACTATAGATACTGTAGCCAAGTTTAACATTAGGGAGCATGTCAGGATTTTTGTTGATCTCAATGATAGCAAAAATCAATGCTTGAAAAAATTTGAATTCTCAAAAATTGAAGCAAGGGTGTTGTGAAAGATAGAACAAAATAATACATTTGTGTTAAGTCTCAAATACAGTACAATGAACATACAACGTTGAAAATATGCCTAACAATACATACTTTTTACATTTCCGTACTCCTGGAATTTTCTGAAATGTGTTAATTACGTAATCCTGCCTTGTGCAGAATGAAAAAATGCCTCCAATAAAGAGGTCACCATCTTGGAACAGTTCAGGCGGTTGTGCTGAGTCTTGCAGTCGGAACACAGAGTCCCCCTTCCCCATTAGCAGAACCAAAAGGAGCGGCCTCAGTTAGGACATGGCTGTGCTCTTCAGGTCACGCCAATCTGCGTGAGAGCTCATGACACCCTTTTATACACCATCAATAACAAGAAGGGCATTTTCCTGCTTGAAAATAAGTCTCAGGAGACGAGATGAAATTTAAGTTTAGTCAAATGTTTTATGCAAGACAGTGTTGCTTTTATTATTTGAATAACAATTTCTGGCAATTAATCTGAAATCACATAGGAGATTGGTATTTTGGGTGTGCATATAATTGTATTCTTTTTTTATTGCATATATACACACTGGTTGACATGATTCTATTAAAAGGAGTCATCTCAATATGCTACATTTCACAGTAAAACAACTCACAGTTAGAAACACTAAAATAAATAAATATCATTATAGGGATGCATAATTATTTTAGGGCTCCCTTTCCCATTATATATTTTTTTGTATTCCTCTCTGGTTTGAGTAAGATGATATAACATTTTGGGATGAAAATACAAAACAGCAGTCCAAAACTGGAGGACAGAATAGCAAATATCTCTACAGCAACACTAAACTTTCCAGGAGAGCTTACATACGCTGGGATGAAAGTGATCCATACAGCGCAGAATATCAGCATGCTAAAGGTTATAAACTTGGCTTCATTAAAGTTATCAGGCAGTTTCCGAGCCAGAAAAGCAAGAATGAAACATAAAATGGCCAGTAGTCCTATGTACCCAAGTACAGACCAAAAGCCCAAAGCTGAGCCCAAAGCACACTCTAAGATTATTTTGTCTTTGAAGTCTTTAAAATTCTTAAAAGGAAAAGGAGGAGAAATTGTTAACCAGAGGATACATATCATTACTTGTATTAGAGTGAAACCCAGAACAGTTAGTTTCTGCTGGGCAGGCCCAAACCACTTCATCATATTACTGCCTGGAAGTGTAGCCCTGAAGGCCATTAGCACCACGATAGTTTTCCCCAGAACACAAGAGATACAGAGGACAAAGGTGATGCCGAATGCTGTGTGTCGCAGCATGCAGGACAAATCTGAGGGCCGACCGATGAAGGTCAGAGAACACAGGAAACACAGAGTCAAGGAGAAGAGCAGCAGGAAGCTCAGCTCAGAGTTGTTAGCCCTGACAATTGGAGTTTTCCTGTATCTGAAGAAAATCAATGCCACAACAGCTGTGATGCATGTTCCAAATAAGGATGCTGCAGTGAGCAGCGCTCCCATAATCTCTTCATATGACAGAAACTCTGCCTCCTTCTTTACACAGGCATCTCTTCTTTCATTTGACCAGAACTCAGGGTGACACCGCACACAGGTGACAGAATCTGAAGAAAATTAAAATGTGGTAAACATTATGTATAATTATTTTTTAATGTTGTATTTGTCCCTACGTTGCATCTTTTCTAAGCATACAAGACAGTACAGCACATAATAAGTATATACAATGTTTTATTTATTTGTACAATAAAGTTCTTCGCAGGGATTTCTATGAATTTCTATGAATAATGAAATGATTTATTTTAGGTAGACTTGAAGTAGAAACATTTATTTTACATTGGTGCTTTAACATAATGCATTAATCCTAAGGAAGACTTTTGCATATATTTATATAGCTGACTTCAGAATTCTGTCTCAGTATCTGTATATGTATCATTTGCAATTATTAGTTGTGTAACGATATTGTGTTTTTTTCTTCTTAAAGTACTGCAAGGTTTCGAAATCCCCCAAAAACCCACTGCAATTTCTTAAAATGAACAATACATGTTTTGTCTTGCATTTATGTAACGACACCTGTAATGTTGCTGATGTCTCCCTCTGCACATCTTATACAGTCATAGCAGCAGACAGGCATTCCTTTCTGGAGAACCTTGCGAGTTCCTGGAAGACATTTTTCACTGCAAACTGACACAGGCACCTGTGGGATCAAATCGACTATGAGAAGAAAGAAAAAGATCGGCCTTCACTTTGATTACTGTGTTGCCTTTGCATATTTCTATTTAAAATGTTTATGCATAAAAACCATACATTATGACGTTGCATGACTAACAGTGTCTATTTCATATTTATAATGAAACAAAAAGACTGTAATTTGCAACGACAGTGATCTTACAGTATTTTACCTGTTGGGAGTTCTGTGTCCAAGTTATAGACTCATTTTGCAGATTGAGCTGTTTGTTTGCAGGTAAAGATGCATCATAAAGGCCAACTGTGACAAACTCCACAATGTCATTTTCTCTTGGCTTCCAATTTATAATTTCATACTTTGCTGCTGGGTCTCCATTTTCATTGAAGTAAACCTCTTCTCCTTCCTTTGTTTTAAACTGAATAGTTCTTATGTGCTGTAAAATCTGAAAAACAAATATCTGCCAATGCAGAACATAATTTGAAGAATGTGTTGTTGTCCAAGTGTTTTAACAGCACGAGAGACAGCAAAAGTTTAATTTACGTTATTGTAAACATTTTCCGTGTTGATGTGATTTAATGTAAAAACTTCAGTAACATTGGTTGGTTGATCCATTTACTCACCGTAAATGGATCTAGCTGCACCTTGGTGTTACATGTTTTGTTACAGCTGAGGATCAAATGAAGTGCGTGGGCCGCAGCATACACTCCTTTATAGACATTGTTAAAGATAGGCATTAGAGACATATCGGTGAAGCTGTTTTGCACTTCAGTCAAATCTTCACGTCCAGTACATTCTTTCTGATTTCTTGATGAAGACTTTGACTGCTTGAACTTACAACTAAATAACGTCTCATAAAACGTTGTAAACATTTCATTACTAGATACATTGAGCGGCCTCACATCCAACATGAACTCCCTCATGCCACTGACATGTGCTTTGGGGATGGACAGGCCTATAGCACCGTCTAGAATGTGATGCTTATCCACAGCTGCAGTTTGTGAATCAAAGATCCAGCCCTCAGAGCCTATCCACTGGTACCCAGTCAAGTTGTGGGGAGAAAATTCATGTAGTATCACATCCAAATCCATGTGGGAGAGGAAAGCAATGATCACTTTGGAAGTGGAAGCCTTGATAATGTCAATTATCTTTTGTATTGTGTCTGGTGGATCGGTTCTAAAGAAGGACACAGAGTACTCAAGACAGATGCCAAGCTGCTGGGCCGTTTCTGTGAATGTGGCCATACCGTTGTTTCCATAATCATCATTTGTTCTAATAGCTCCAACCCAAGTCCAACCAAAATGCTTAACCAGCTGTGCTAGGGCTCTGCTCTGGTAGTAGTCACTGGGTATTGTTCTGAGGAAGGATGGGTACTTGGATTTATCACTGAGACAGGCACAAGTAGCAAAGTGGCTGATCTAAAAGAAAAAAACAAGTTATATCCCAACGTAAAGATTCAGGATATAAAGTAGTTATACAGCCAACTACAATCCCTTTTGCTATACATAGTTGCAATAGTTGAATATTAATTATATCCAACAATCTTACCCACCATTGGAATATGAAAGGGTCCGATGGCAGTAGCCATAGCCATGCAAGGAGAGGAAGAACGTTCTCCCATAATGGCCTGCACTTGGGCAGGTCTTGTACATGGTACTTCAGAGGGTTGTGATACAACTTCATTACCATTTGCAAAGGCCAATGCAACCCTCACACTTTTGGCTATTGAGCCACAGGAATCATAGATCCTATAGCCCAGAGAGATGCCAGGCAATAGGTCTGTGCTGTTATTAATCTCCTCTACGGCAAATAGCATAGCCTGGGCAAACTGGAACCCTCTGAAATTCAAGCTTGATGCAAACAGTTCGTAATATTTAGTTACAAAAGGTCCATGCAGTAGAAAGAGTGGCACAGTACATGGAAGTATTTGATGATAAAATCAAACACAACAGGAATATATCTTCATTTAAATATTCAATGTTATACCCTTTCAAAAATCTGAAGCAAAATATTGATATGGTATACTGTTACCTGGTGCATTGCAGTGGCAGTGGTATGTCCATGTAGGAATCCCGTCTGTTCTTCCAGCTGCTGTGGAAAGAGAAG
Source organism: Notothenia rossii (assembly GCF_949606895.1). Classification (NCBI taxonomy): domain Eukaryota; kingdom Metazoa; phylum Chordata; class Actinopteri; order Perciformes; family Nototheniidae; genus Notothenia; species Notothenia rossii. Next base: position 75,256,279 of record NC_136902.1, read on the forward strand.
ATTCCCCCCAACATTATGTCCCCATCCTTAAACATCTGAGGGATCTCAGGATCCCCTCTCTGTGTGCACACTGGCTCCTCAGCCTGAGAGAAAGATGCCATCAGCAACAGATGTAAGAGTGCCCATCCCTGCTCCGGCCACCTCTGTGTGTATGACATCTTGTTTGAGTGAGCCAAAACAATTCAGTGGCATCACATGAACCCCAATGTAAATTTAAATTGGGCACTTGTATTTATATATTTTGGAGAAACTTGTGAAAGAAAAATGGAACATTGATGTTTTATCTCTGTGGACTTGGGGGCAAAGGAAGGAGGCGCCAAACAGGAAAAAGGTTATTTGCCTTACCAAACTTACTGGTACTTGTGGGCTCTCGATTTATCTGCTAAAAAAACAACTATTATTCAATTATTTCTCAAAAGATCATATCTTGAAACTTCTCTAACCAAAAATCCATGGCCTATTTCCAAGTTGCCTTTTAGAGTTAAAGCCAGCTAGTGCTAGTGGAGCACGCGCGTGAACTGTGAGCGCAGGAGCCTCGCAGCGGCGGAACTGTGGCGCGCTTCATTTCGCCACTTTTACGCATCAGATGAGGCCCCACGCAGTCTGCGTGATCTGCTTGTAGGGAGGGGCGGGCCTGGATGGTATTTTTTAGGTTTGGCAGCTTCAACTTCAGTAAAAAGTTTAGTTTTTTAAGAAATCTACCTAAAGATTAGATATAAAATGCATAAATAAAAAAGCATAACATTGATCTCAGGAAATGTGCAGTAGAGGAAGCCGATGGCCTCGGTAGCCATTCGGATCATGCCTTCTGCCATGCCTTCCCTGAGCCAGCTAGCCCACATACGTTCTGACTGATCTTTTATTTTCTGAACCCTGTGAGCCTTCAGTCAACCTGTTGACCAGTAAGCCTGAAATCCTTCGGCCATGTCTCAACATGTCTAATCTTGCCATTTGCAGGACGTTCTTCCTAGAAGAAAGCATTCACCATGCCATCTTTGCGGATGCACAGCCAGATCATCAGTAAGCCATCTACACCGACAGCCAGCCAGATCAGTCTTCGTTGTCAACTAAAATCAGATGACCCTCTCTTCCAAATCATCGGTTAGCCTACCTGAGAGTTCCTGCACTGCTACTCTCAGTAGTTAAACAAATAGAGCATTATTAATTTGCTAATGCACTTCCACGTCAAACATAAGAAGAACATTCAAAGGTCAGAGGGTTGCACACTTTTTATTCCTCCAAATGAAATAACTTTTATATAAACATGAACCAGAGCGAACCAGGGCCTTCAAGATATTCAGAGAATACCCTGGAACACTTAACCCAAAAAATTGATTTAATTATATAAATAACACTTATGTAAAATTAATAAATTAGAATCGTATCTGTGTTGTTGATCTGTAATATTACAGTGTTATGTTGATTTGTTTGTCCTTCTCGGTCCATGCACTACGCATTTCAGTGGTTTTGTGTTAGAAAAAAAAAGTAACCAATCAGATATTTTTCTGGGTCTCTGGGTAGAATATTCTTCAACCAAGGTATTCAATATCCTTGATAGAATGCCCTGGCCGTTGTACTGAATGAGAGCGTACCTTTGGATTGACAGTTTGATCAACCAATCATATATTGATTTGCAGCCAATGGGCGTATTCTTTCAGAGTTTTCCTCGGTTCCAGGGTATTCTAGAAGGCCCAGTAGTTCACTGGCTCGAGACAGAGGATCTAGATAAATGCCACGAAGCAATTCATATGCCGTTTTACTGTTTTTAACGTTGAAATGGAAAGTGCAACAGGTGAAGATAATGTTGTTGCGGAATTGTTTTGAGTACCCTTTTCAAGACGACAATTCAGTGAAAAAACGGACATTATAACGGCGGGGGTGCGCAGCGGCGGAGGGTGTGTGTGTGTCTACAGAAGGTCCAGTTGTGATAGACACAGTTCAACACTGACATGCACACATTGTGAAACATTACCAATACTATAACGTTGGTAAATGTTCCATCACTTTTATCTTTCACTTGTATCTCATTGTGAAGTTCCTGTCAAAGCCTAACAGTATGGTCTTATCTAGGAATTATTTGACATCTAACTTAATTGCTTCCAAAGGATTAAAAACATAAGCATATAAACTTAAAGTATGATTATTTCTTTTTTTACTTCAGGGTGAAAAGTTTTTTATCGAAGGTCAACATCATGGTCAAATCCTCCAGGGCATAATTATGATTATCATGATGCAACAGGCCTGAGGGGATGTTTCCAGTATAGGCTGAGGGGACAGGTGTGGAGGCAGGCTGGGGACACTGTGAACTTCAGAGGAAGTTTGTTAGTTTGTTAAAGCGCTTCGAGTGGAAATAGCCTGAGGTTGATCTGAAACAAATTAGACACCAGTGCCAGTGCAGCTCTCAATATGTCCATAGTTCCACAGTTATTATATACTGTAGCCAAGTTTAGCATTAGGGAGCATGTCAGGATTTTTGTTGATCTCATTGATAGCAAAAATCAATGCTTGAGAACTTTTGAATTCTCAAAAATTGAAGCTAGGGTGTTGTGAAAGATAGAACAAAATAATACTTTTGTCTCAAATACAGTACAATGAACATACAACGTTGAAAATATGCCTAAATATACATACTTTTTACATTTCCGTACTCCTGGAATTGTCTGAAATGTGTTAATTACGTAATCTTGCCTTGTGCAGAATGAAAAAATGCCTCCAATAACAAGGTCACCATCTTGGAACAGTTCAGGCGGTTGTGCTGAGTCTTGCAATCAGCACACAGAGCCCCCCTTCCCAATTAGCAGAACCAAAAGTAGTGTCCTCAGTCATGACATGGCTGTACTCTTCAGGTCACACCAATCTGCTTGAGAGCTCATGACACCCCTTTATACACCATCAATAACAAGAAGGGCATTTTCCTGCTTGAAAATAAGTCTCAGGAGACAAGATGAAATTTAAGTTTAGTCAAATGTTTTATGCAAGACAATATTGATTTTATTATTTGAATAACAATTTCTGGCAATTAATCTGAAATCACATAGGAGATTGGTATTTTGGGTCTGCATATCATTTTATTCTTTTTTTATTTGCATATATACATATTGGTTGAAATGATGGTACATTGCATTCTATTAAAAGGAGTCATCTCAATATGCTACGTTTCACAGTAAAATAACTCACAGTTGGAAACACTAAAAATAAACTAATATAATTGTAGGGTTCCATAATCATTTTAGGACTCCCTTTCCCATTATATATTTTTTTGTATTCCTCTCTGGTTTGAGTAAGATGATATAACATTTTGGGATGAAAATACAAAACAGCAGTCCAAAACTGGAGGACAGAATAGCAAATATCTCTACAGCAACACTAAACTTTCCAGGAGAGCTTACATACGCTGGGATGAAAGTGATCCATACGGCGCAGAATATCAGCATGCTAAAGGTTATAAACTTGGCTTCATTAAAGTTATCAGGCAGTTTCCGAGCCAGAAAAGCAAGAATGAAACATAAAATGGCCAGTAGTCCTATGTACCCAAGTACAGACCAAAAGCCCAAAGCTGAGCCTAAAGCACACTCTAAGATTATTTTGTTTTTGAAGTCTTTAAAATTCTTAAAAGGAAAAGGAGGAGAAATTGTTAACCAGAGGATACATATCATTACTTGTATTAGAGTGAAACCCAGAACAGTTAGTTTCTGCTGGGCAGGCCCAAACCACTTCATCATATTACTGCCTGGAAGTGTAGCCCTGAAGGCCATTAGCACCACTATAGTTTTCCCCAGAACACAAGAGATACAGAGGACAAAGGTGATGCCGAATGCTGTGTGTCGCAGCATGCAGGACCAATCTGAGGGCCGACCGATGAAGGTCAGAGAACACAGGAAACACAGAGTCAAGGAGAAGAGCAGCAGGAAGCTCAGCTCAGAGTTGTTGGCCCTGACAATTGGAGTTTTCCTGTATCTGAAGAAAATCAAGGCCACAACAGCTGTGATGCATGTTCCAAATAAGGATGCTGCAGTGAGCAGCGCTCCCATAATCTCTTCATATGACAGAAACTCTGCCTCCTTCTTTACACAGGCATCTCTTCTTTCATTTGACCAGAACTCAGGGTGACACCGCACACAGGTGACAGAATCTGAAGAAAAAACGTGGTAAACATTATGTATAATTATTTTTTAATTTTGTATTTGTCCCTACGTTGCATATTTTCTAAGCATACAAGACATACAGCAACTAATAAGAATATAAAATGTTTTGCTTATTTGTACAATCACAAGTTCTTCGCAGGGATTTCTATGAAGTTCTATGAATAATGAAATGATTTATTTTAGGTAGACTTGAAGTAGAAACATTTATTTTACATTGGTGCTTTAATATAATGCATTAATACTTAGGAAGACTTTTGCATATATTTATATAGCTGACTTCAGAATTCTGTCTCAGTATCTGTATATGTATCATTTACAATTATTTGTTATGTAACGATATTGTGTTTTTTTCTTCTTAAAGGACTGCATGGTTTTGAAATCCCCCAAAAACCCACTGCAATTTCTTAAAATGAACAATACATGTTTTGTCTTCCATTCATGTAACTACACCTGTAATGTTGCTGATGTCTCCCTCTGCACATCTTATACAGTCATAGCAGCAGACAGGCATTCCTTTCTGGAGAACCTTGCGAGTTCCTGGAAGACATTTTTCACTGCAAACTGACACAGGCACCTGTGGGATCAAATTGACTATGAGAAGAAAGAAAAAGATTGGCCTTCACTTTGATTACTGTGTTGCCTTTGCATATTTCTATTTAAAATGTTTATGCATAACAAACACACATTATGACGTGCATGACTAACAGTGTCAATTTCATATTTATAATGAAAAAAATGAGTGTAATTAGCAACGACATTGAACTTAGAGTATTTTACCTGTTGGGAGTTCTGTGTCCAAGTTATAGACTCATTTTGCAGATGTAGCTGTTTGTTTTCAGGTGAAGATGCATCATAAAGGCCAACTGTGACAAACTCCACAATGTCATTTTCTCTTGGCTTCCAATTTATAATGTCATACTTTGCTGCTGGGTCTCCATTTTCATTGAAGTAAACCTCTTCTCCTTCCTTTGTTTTAAACTGAATAGTTCTTATGTGCTGTAAAATCTGAAAAACAAATATCCGTCAATGCAGAACATAATTTGAAGAATGTGTTGTGGTCCAAGTGTTTTAACAGCATGAGAGACAGCAAAAGTTTAATTTACGTTATTGTAAACATGTTGCTTGTTGATGTGATTTTATGTAAAAACTTCAGTAACATTGGTTTTCAACTCACCGTAGATGGATCTAGCTGCACCTTGGTGTTACATGTTTTGTTACAGCTGAGGATAAAATGAAGTGCGTGGGCCGCAGCATACACTCCTTTATAGACATTGTTAAAGATAGGCATCAGAGACATATCAGTGAAGATATTTTGCACTTCAGTCAAATCTTCACGTCCAGTACATTCTTTCTGATTTCTTGATGAAGACTTTGACCGCTTTAACTTACAACTAAATAACGTCTCATAAAACGTTGTAAACATTTCATTATTAGATACATTGAGTGGCCTCACATCCAACATGAACTCCCTCATGCCACTGACATGTGCTTCGGGGATGGACAGGCCTATAGCACCATCTAGAATGTGATGCTTATCCGAGGCTGCAATTTGTGAATCAAGTATCCAGCCCTCAGATCCTATCCACTGGTACCCAGTCAAGTTGTGGTGAGAAAATTCATGTATTATCACATCCAAATCCATGCCGGAGAGGAAAGCAATGATCACCTTGGAAGTGGAAGCCTTGATAATGTCAATTATCTTTTGTATTTTGTCTGGTGGATCGGTTCTAAAGAAGGACACAGAGTACTCAAGACAGATGCCAAGCTGCTGGGCCGTTTCTGTGAATGTGGCCATACCGTTGTTTCCATAATCATCATTTGTTCTAATAGCTCCAACCCAAGTCCAACCAAAATGCTTAACCAGCTGTGCCAGGGCTCTGCTCTGGTAGTAGTCACTGGGTATTGTTCTGAGGAAGGATGGGTACTTGGATTTATCACTGAGACAGGCACAAGTAGCAAAGTGGCTGATCTAAAACAAAAAAAACAAGTTATATCCCAACGTAAAGATTCAGGATATAAAGTAGTTATACAGCCAACTACAATCCCTTTTGCTATACATAGTTGCAATAGTTGAATATTAATAATAACCAAGAATCTTACCCACCATTGGAATATGAAAGGGTCCGATGGCAGTAGCCATAGCCATGCAGGGAGAGGAAGAAGTTTCTCCCATAATGGCCTGTACTTGGGCAAATCTTGTACATGGTACTTCAGAGGGTTGTGATACAACTTCATAACCATTTGCAAAGGCCAATGCAACCCTCACACTTTTGGCAATTGAGCCACAGGAATCATAGATCCTATAGCCCAGAGAGATGCCAGGCAATAGGTCTGTGCTGTTATTAATCTCCTCTACGGCAAATAGCATAGCCTGGGCAAACTGGAACCCTCTGAAATCCAAGCTTGATGCAAACAGTTAATAATAATTAGTCAAAACAATTCCATCAAGTAGAAAGAGTGACACAGTACATGGAAGTATTTGATGATAAAATCAAACACAATAGGAGTATATCCTCATTTAAATATCCAATGTTATACCCTTTCAGAAATTTGAAGCAAAATATTGATATGGTATACTGTTACCTGGTGCATTGCAGTGGCAGTGGTATGTCCATGTAGGAATCCCGTCTGTTCTTCCAGCTGTTGTGGAAAGAGAAGATTCCCCCCAACATTATGTCCCCATCCTTAAACATCTGAGGGATCTCAGGGTCCCCTCTCTGTGTGCACACTGGCTCCTCAGCCTGAGAGAAAGATACCATCAGCAACAGATGTAAGAGTGCCCATCCCTGCTCCGGCCACCTCTGTGTGGATGACATCTTGTTTGAGCGAGACAAAACAATTCAGTGTCATCACATGAACCCCAATGTAAATTTAAATTGGGCACTTGTATTTATATATTGAGGAGAAACTTGGCAAAGAATAATGGAACATTGATTTTTTATCTCTGTGGACTTGGGGGCAAAGGAAGGAGGCGCCAAACAGGAAAAGGGTTATTTGCCTTACCAAACTTACTGGTACTTGTGTGCTCTCGATTTATCTGCTAAAAAAACAACTCTTATTCAATTATTTCTCAAAAGATCATATCTTGAAACTTCTCTAACCCAAAATCCATGGACTATTTCCAAGTTGCCTTTTATAGTTAAAGCCAGCTTGGAGCATGCGCGTGAACTGTGAGCGCAGAAGCCTCGCAGTGCCGGAACTGTGGCACGCTTAATTTTGCCACTTTTGCGCTTGAGATGAGGTCCCACGCAGTCTGCGTGATCTGCTTGTAGGGAGGGGCGGGCTTGGATGGTATGTTTTAGGTTTGGCAGCTTCAACTTCAGTAAGCAGTTTTGTTTTTTAAGAAATCTACCTAAGGATTAGATATAAAATGCATAAATAAAGAAGCATAACATTGATCTAAGGAAAAGTGCAGTCGAGGAAGCCGATGGCCTCGGTAGCCATTCGGATCATGCCTTCTGCCATGCCTTCCCTGAGCCAGCTAGCCCACCTACTTTCTGACTTATCTTGTATTTTCTGAACCCTGTGAGCCTTCAGTCGACCTGTTGACCAGTAAGCCTGACATCCTTCGGCCATGTCTCAACATGTCTAATCTTGCCATTTGCAGGACGTTCTTCCTAGAAGAAAGCATTCACCATGCCATCTTTGCGGATGCACAGCCAGATCATCAGCAGGCCATCTACACTGACAGCCAGCCAGATCAGTCTTCATTGACACCTAAAATCAGATGACCATCTCGTCCAAATCATCGGTTAGCCTACCTGACAGTTCCTGCACTGCTACTCTCACTAAACAAATAGAGCATTATTAATTTTCTAATGCACTTACACGTCAAAAAGAACATTCAAAGGTCAGAGGGTTGCACACCTTTTATTCCTCCAAATGAAGTAACTTTTCTATAAACATGCACCAGTGGCGAACCATCAGGGCCTTCAAAGTATTCAGAGAATACCCTGGAACACTTAACCCAAAAAATCGATTTAATTATATAAATAACACGTATGTAAAATGAATAAATTAGAATCATATCTGTGTTGTTGATCTATAATATTACAGTGTTTTGTTGATTTGTTTGTCCTTCTCGGTCCATGTACCACGTATTTCAGTGGTTTTGTGTTAGAAAAAAAAAAAAACAATAAGATATTTTTCTGGGTCTCTGGGTAGAATATTCTTCAACCAAGGTATTCTATTTCCTTGATAGAATGCCCTGGCCGTTGTACTGAATGAGAGCGTACCTTTGGATTGACAGTTTGATCAGCAAATCATATATTGATTTGCTGCCAATGGGCGTATTCTTTCAGAGTTTTCCTTGGTTCCAGGGTATTCTAGAAAGCCCGGTAGTTCACTGGCTCGAGACAGAGGATCTAGATAAATGCCACGAAGCAATTCATATGCCGTTTTATTGTTTTTAACGTTGAAATGGAAAGTGCAACAGGTGAAGATGATGATGTTATGATCTGTTGTGAGTACCCTTTTCAAGACGACAATTCAGTGAAAAGACGGACATTATAACGGCGGGGGGCGCGGCAGCGGAGGTTTGTGTCTACCATAGACTGTATATATAAATGGACGTAGGGTCCGTGACGTCAAGCACAGGATTCTGCAGTAGGGGTGGGTGGATCGATCCCAAAATATCGATACTTCCGATATTACGTTACATTTCAAAATATCGATACTCGAGCCAATAGGATCGATACTTTTATACTTTTTTTCCCGTCTCCTCTACTCGTCAATTTCTTCAAAGAACTATGTGCAAACGAACACAAGTATGTGCTCTTTTCTTCTCTCTCCATGCTGTCATATCCCCCTCGAGGCTCGCGCAGCGCGTCCCTGCCTGAACGCCGATTATCAAGCTGACTGACAGCAGCCGGCAGGGCAGGATAGCAGCAGCCAGCGACTCACGAGTGCAAAACACACACGCGCATGATGGTTGAGAGAAAGAGCAGCGTTGTGTGGATCAATTTCACAACTGGCAATTAAAACTTAGCGAACTGTGATGTGTGCAAGAACACAGTTCGCTACTCTGGCCACTTTGTATTGTTATTTTTCATGTTTGCACTTTACATTTGCAAAAGTAAAACGTTTATTTGTCTATAAAAACTGTCCTGTTTTTATTCATGAAAATTAATTCAGATTTAGTCTATTTATGATGATTTCAGCTCAAAAACCATGTCATGCAGCTCCCCCCTATATGAAAGTACATAAGACGCTTTTCATTTAAAAAAGTATCGGTATCGGTATCGGCGATACTGGCCCTGAAATACTTGGTATCGGATCGAATCTAGATTTTGTGGTATCGCACACCCCTATTCTGCAGAGTTGCCGAGAAGCCCTTAGTAGGCGGAGTCGGCCACTAACGGCTCGACAGTGACGTCAGAGATCAACTCCCGCCTTCTCCAGCCTGATCCAAATAAGGGCAAAGAGGCGGAGCCGAGGCGGGACCTGCTGCCACCGAGCTGAAAGTTCCAGAGCTAGCTGAAGCTACCAAGAGTGTTGCCAACTTGGCGACTTTGTCGTTAAACTTGGCGGCTTTCCAAACCCTCCGGCTACTTATTTTTGTCAAAAGCGACTAACGACTAATCTAACGACTTGTAATGGTGTTATTAGGGACTTTTCTGGTGTTTGGAGACTCACATATTGTTCTGCAGATAACGAGCTGCCGTGAGCCCCTCAGCCCTCCCTTAGTACTCACAGGCGGTACACTCACAGTTGCCTCCCGCAGCAGCTCAGCTGCAGTCAGAGCAGAGAGGAGACAGCCACACTCTCCCGCGTCGAGACAGCTTCAGTCACTTAATCACCTCGTCCACTGTGTGTGCCTCTCTGTGACAAACTAAACATCCACGTAGGTCATCATGTCACAGTCTAAACTGTATTCACAAAAGTACAGAGGAGTGGGAATCAAACCCTGAGTTTAAAGGATGGTTGAAGACATTTATTGGAGATGACACACGGGCATACTATACTGCCTTTATTGTAAGGGATATTTCTAATAAAAACTACTAAAAACTATTTCTACTTTCTACTTTTTCTAATAGAGACATTTCTGATCTACTGTCGTCTGGATTTACTCTGGTGGTTTCAAGTTCTCATTCGTAACACTCCGTTCGATGTCTCACTATGGGATGCGCCTCATCGCGGAGCAAACAGAAGCATCAATCTCATTACGCCAATCCTGATTGGCTGGTGATCTTGACGTCAGCGTCAGTGAATCTAACCCCTATAAGTAGCTTGCGCTACGCCGCATGCATCATTCAAACACCTTTTCTCGCTTCAGAGCACATCTCTACTGGTAGCCGGGCTAGCTCACACAGTCCACAGACGGAACCAAGCTATCCAAGCTAACTTCGGTCGACGGGCGCTCGCCGGCTACTTCTATATATACTTCTGCAAGAAGACTGTTAATACTAACACACCAGTTAGTGTTGCAATCTACCTCACCGTTTCTTTCTTAATTAAAGGTAAGGTTTTGATTTTTCAACCTGGTAACACACCTGTTAATAACTTGCCTTTCCTCACTACCGACGCCAAGGTAGCGGGGACGGTTTTTTCTTTTTCTCTCTCACACCAGAGGAGGGGAAGATAAAAAGGGTATTAACACACCAGTTAATATTCTTTGAGAATAAAATTCTACACCGTCGTTTTTTCTCCGGATTAACGACAGGTGGGGAATGATTTTTTCTCAGCAACGTACCTGTTACGAGCGGGTCCTCTCCACGCCGTCACCACGGCGACCGAGATGGACGCTTCTCTCCCTCACACCAGAGGAGTCAGAGACTCGGAGGCTCGGCTCTGCGGCTGCGGGTTGAAGATATCAGGCACAGACTCACACCAGGTCTGCTCGTCCTGCCTCGGGCTGGAACACGCCCAGGAGGCTATCGACAACCCCGGCTCATGCGGACATTGTGCCCGCTTCACCATCAAGAGCCTTCGCCGACGGCTAGCACGCCAAGCTAGCTTGTCAGGTCAGGACTTCCTCATGTCCTCTGATTTACCGGACGGAAATCAGGACATGAGGGCGTCCGCCACAGAGATTGTAGCCCCGCACTGTGTCGGTCTGGGGCTCATCAGTAGTGGCAGCTGCAGAACCGGAGTCCCGCGCCGTGTCAGGCTGGGACTCGGTGGCAGCGAGGGACGTGCGAGCGGAGCCCCGCGCTGTGTCAAGCTGGGGCTCCCAACTGGACCTCACCATGGTCTCGCCCGCGGATGATGTCCTGGAGTTGGACTACATGGAGGACGAAGAGGATGTAACCTCTGGATTCCTCCTGTCCGACTCTGATGAGCAAGACGATGATGTCTTCGTGTCATCAGCTCAGGCTGCAAAGCCGGGAGCGATGGCTGCTCTCCCGGGCGATAGCACACCAGCTTCGCCCTGTCTGAGTATGGACCTGCAGGCCGTGTGTCAGCGTGCCGCAGCCAGACTAGACATCCCATGGCCCGAAATGGCCAAGGAGACCTCCAGGTCTCGCTACGAGGGGAACAATTTGCCCCAAGCAATGAGGACAAAGAGGCAACTCCTGCCGGTCTTCCCGGAGATGTTGGATGAGGTGTCGGTCTCGTGGAGAGACCGGCCCTTCAGCAACAAGGCCCCAATCCAGGGTGCCTCCTCCCTATGCTCCGCATACCGCCGATGGAACCGCTGGTGGCAGCTCACCTCCTCCCGAGGATTGCGACTACACCGAGCAGGAACCACACGCTGCCGGCAAAGGCAGACCGGTTGCAGTCAACCATGACTGAACGGTCCTACAGAGCCGCATTGTCTGCCAGGGCTTTGAACATTTGCTCGCTGCTAACCGCTTACCAAGCGGAGCTCTGCGAGGATCTGTCGAGTAATCCTGGACCGGCAGTACTGGACGGGATAGCCGCGATCACGGACATCTGTCTCCGCGTTCAACGCTGCACCGTCCAGGCCACGGGAAAGGCAATGGGAATTATGGTGGTGCAGGAAAGAGCTAGATGGCTCAACCTCACCAACCTACCAGACCGGGAAAGAGAGGATGTGCTGGAAATGCCCATCGTTCCCGAGGGGATTTTTGGATCTGCGCTCGCTTCTATGCAGAAGAGATGCGAGTTCAAGAAGAAGAAAGACGAGGCCCTCCACCTCTGTCTTCCTCGATGGGTCCAGCCGCTGCCTTCACAGTGGCAGTCCTTCGCCCAAGCTACCTCAGCTGCTCGGTTTAAAGTACCGAAACAGCAGAGGTCACGGCCCGCCCCGAGTCCCCAGCCCAGGCAGGAGACGGAGGCGAATTGGCCCAGAAAATCTCCGGTTCCGGCTGCAGCCCAGGCGCAGCCAACACGGAATTTCGGTCAGCAGTCGAGGAAGAAGAAGCGGGCGGCCTGACAGCCTCCTCTTCTCCCCTCCGTGACAGAGCTGGAAGGTTCCCCAGCTCCAGATGTGTTCCCGCTGCCTCGAGAGATGCCTCAAAGCCATCGTCAAGTGCACCAAAACACATGTCACAATATTGTTCTGTTTTCTCGGATAAAGCATTTTCCGCTGACACATCCAGGCCTCAGGCTGAGGGCGCAGCTCAGAAAAATGAAAGAGAAAACAATAAAAACAATAAAACCAATAAACAGCCCGCCATTTGTCTTGAGAGCAGCTACGGCCTCTCTCAAAAGTCGGACGATGAACGGGTCTGTGAGGGCACCGCCGCCACGCGCATGCGCAGTAACGACTGGGGCTGTGAGGCTACCACCGTCGCGTGCAGGCGCAGTGCCGGCTGGGGTTGTGAAGGCACCTCCGTCACACGCATGCGCAGTGTCGGTGGGGACTGTCAAATCGGGGTACCACCGTGTTCAGACACTAGAGGGCCCCATAACACAACAAATAGAGACTCAGAGGGCAAATGACGTGACATCTCCGCTGGCTCTAAGGAGCGAACAGTGGAAGATGCTCACAACGTCTGCTTGGGTGTTCAAGACAGTTACACGGGGCTACAGACTCCAATTCGCTGTCACCCCCCCTCGCTTCTCGGGCGTTCTGTATTCACAGGCCCGAGGGGAGTCAGCCCACATTCTAGAAAGAGAGATTCTCTCACTTCTAGAAAAGAAGTCTATATCTATAATACCCGCCGAGCGGAGTCAGAGCGGCTTTTATTCCAAGTATTTCCTCGTTCCCAAACGGGGAGGGAACGGAATTCGGCCAATACTAGATTTGAGGGCTCTGAACAAATATCTAAAAAGATACAAATTCAGAATGCTCACTTACACATCTCTGCTGCGTCTCGTGCGACAAAACGACTGGTTTACATCAGTCGACCTGAAAGATGCGTATTTCCACATCCCAGTATATTACCCACACAGGAAATATCTGAGGTTCGCATTTCAGGGTGTCTGTTACGAGTACAGAGTACTTCCCTTCGGTCTGTCTCTCAGTCCAAGAGTGTTTGTACGATGTACGGAAGCCGCGATAGCCCCGTTAAGACAACAGGGTATTCGCCTGGCAACCTACCTAGACGAATGGCTGCTTCTCGCACAGTCGGAACAGGAGGCTATTACGCAGACAAATGTCCTCGTAAAGCACCTGTTCAATCTGGGTTTCATAATAAACACAGAAAAGAGCATGTTGTGCCCGGCACAGACTGTAATCTTCCTGGGTTTACACCTGAACTCGGTGCCCTTTACAGCCCGCCTGTCAGCGGAAAGAGTGAAAGCTTTCAGAACTTGCCTAGCTCATTTCCAGCTGCTTAAACATGTTCTTTTCAGATCATGCCTGCGGTTACTGGGGCTCATGGCGTCAGCCATCCTGGTTGTACGACTGGGACGGTTACACATGAGGGAGTTTCAGCGCTGAATAGCCGCTCTAAAACTAAACCCTGCGCCTCATGGCGCGCGGAGAGTGATGGTTACTGTGAAATGCGTAATGGCACTGCGCCACTGGCTGCACCCGACTTTTCTGGTACGGGGCGTACCTATGGGTGCTGTCCTTTCACGGAAGGTGGTCACCACAGACGCATGTCTGACAGGCTGGGGTGGCTGCCACGTTACAGCCACGTGATGCTGTTGTTGTGACAACGTGGCAATTTACGTGGAGGCCACGTGATTTTGTATGGTTGAAATAACGTGGTCACCACATTGAAATGTAACGTTGAAATGTAACGTTCACACCACCTTTAGACCACTTTCTATTTGCAATTATATTTTCTTTCGATTAGCTTTAATTATGTCAAAGTAATCAACACAACTCAAATTTTAATAATACACTTCTTAGACAATTTTATTTGCATTTCAATGGTTCAAATGCATAATACATCATGACACGATTCAAATGGACAGATAGATATATATCAATAAGAAATTCCATAAACCCATAATTAATTTTAGGACATGTAGACAGTAGAATAATATTTTTTATCATATTTCTACAATTATGGAAATGTAAATATTCTCTGCAAACTTAAGGTGTATAAGTAACCAGTTTAATTTGTATGTTCCTGAACAAAAGAACATAATGAAGCCATGGTCAAATGTAGTAACACAAAGAGGGATACAAATGATATCAATTGCAATCTCTTTATATGAAGGCATAACAGGTTTACCTAAACTACTTTCTAAGTACCTCAAGGAAATAACCTAACAATAGATAAAACATTGTCCAAGGTAATACAATAATAGCTGGCCAGCTGAACATTTGTGGCTTTCGAACCGAGACCTTGTAGACTAAATGAACATTTACGTTGGTGGCGCTATATGTATTTATTCAGTTATTATATATATGAATGGCTGTAACATGTATCTACTACGTAGGTGAATTTAAATGAAATAAAATATTTATTTATTCAGTTATTATATTTTTTGTACAAGCTGGCCGAAACGTCCGCCCCGACAAATATACCTGGCCAAAACGTCCGTTGGCCGAAACGTCCGTGCACCAATGACCAGGCATAATATGTGAAATGTTAATCTGAATCTGTATCTGTATCGACATCGACTGCAGATGCGACGCTCTTCCTTCTCTTTGCAGCAGGTTCCTAAAAAGCAAGAATGCACATTAGGGAATACATGGTATATTAGAAAATAAAATCCTTAATTGTTCCTAATTGATGAGTAGTGATAATGATAACTAACTTTGTGAGAATGCAAAGATTTAAGTACTGATGACACATACTATATGTCAAAGTGGTAAATGTATGTGATATGTAAATGCTTTATTGACAGACATTTGGAGAGATGGACCAAATATTTAAGTAAGTCACTAGAATCCACTATCACCTTGTATTTTGGCCCTCCTTTTTTCTTCGGTGCATATTTGAGATTTTCGGACAGTTGCTCCTCCACCTCGGAAGCCTTGGCTTTAGGATGGTTTTTCAAGCATGCTCCTGTAGGAAAAGTAGCACAAAACTGCTAACCCCAAGCAATGCACGGTATATATATATGTATATGTACAGGTGAAATAATTAACACTAAAACAACTATTCCTCACAAATCTTATCTAAATAATCCTAAGGCAGTTTTATATTTTAATATTTGTAATTAGAATGGTATTCACAGACGAACACAGGATACATCCCCCAAATCTTTACTGGCACCAAATATTCAAGATTGCCAGACAAATGGGTTTCTTGCTGAACCATTTCCCTCATTATCATGATCACCCACTGGGGACCAGTATCTCGCACTTGGGACCAATATCCCCATTAGCGCCGATGTAGGATCAATATCCCCCATTATCACCCACCTGGGACCATTATCGCTAACCGAGATGATTACCCCCCATGAACAGCTGAAAAATTTACGCGGTAGTATGGCCAAACCCCGGAGAAAAATTAAGAAAATCCAAGATGGCCACAACAATAAAGATATAAAAATAGAATCAGCACCAAAATCATGAGGGTTCTTGGCCCATGGATGACCAATACTCATACAAATAAGTAAATTAGAATGTCACATAGTTTTTGAAAGATCCACTAACGAAGATGCAGACCCAGACACGTACCCACTCATGCACATGAAACATAACATCCCCAAAATGGTCGTTTCGGTTATAATAAATGATAATCAACATGTTATATTGAGTATCTCTGGAGTGCATCAGGCGAGCTTCATAAAATACTGAAGAAGCAATTGCATGCCATTTATGACTTAAACACTTACTGATGAGGACCTTGGTGACCGACAGGTCAATCAACGCGTTCTTGCCCTTCTTTCCCTTGAGGCTATACGTTGACCATAAGGCATTGGTTCCCAACTTGGAGTGCATCCTCCGGATGGTGTCTCCGATGTTGTGGCCACCCAAGGAAGTCATATAGCATGTCTGCAATGTAGATAATTAGTTTTCTTAGTAAAAAACCCTTGAGTACATCCAAGTGAAAATGCTAAATTGTCAGATATATATAACAAACGCAGCATTGAATATAACTACTACAGTTTTGAAATAATTCAGTGGTCCCAATTATGTCTGTCTGTCTATCTATCTATCTATCTATCTATCTATCTATCTATCTATCTATCTATCTATCTATCTATCGATCGATCGATCTATCTATCTATCTATCTATCTATCTATCTATCTATCTATCTATCTATCTATCTATCTATCTATCTATCTATCTATGCCTGCCTGCCTGCCTGCTGCCTGCTTAGGTGCCTGTCTGCCTGACTGTCCGTCTGCCTGCCTGTTTAGCTGTCTGTGTGCCTGCCTGTCTGTCTGCCTATCTGTCTGTATACCTGTCTGTATGTGTGCCTGCCTGCCTGCCTGTCTGTCTTGGTGTCTGCCTATCTGTCTCTTTGGAAGATGGAGTTACTTCTTCATAAAATGTAAGCGATTCTTAACAAAATAAGTTTTTCTTTCACAATGGAACATACCAATTGTCTCTTGAAGGCCTTATCTGTAAGCCTCTCACAAAGCCTATCCAGCTCCTCAGTACTGCTGACAGGGTCTGGTAGTACATCGTCCAACTCCTCTCCTGCTGCTCTGCTGGCACTTGTCAAGAAGCGCAGCATTCTAAGGATTTCCCCCTGTGACTCTTCAAGGTTTTGCATACGCAGCAGCATCCTGCTCTGGAATCCTGTAGCAAGATAACACAATTCCACATTTTTAAATACTATGCTTAGAATTTGCATCTATTCACCCACATACATGTATAATGCATTAAGGCAATTGCGACAAATGATTCATTACATTTCATGTTGCGTTGAAGTTAAACACATATTTCAAGCAACGGCAAGTGCTAGATCCCAAGCTAAACGTAAATGGAATGAGAAAAAAATGCGAAAAGGATGCCATAATCATCAATCAATTTGTCTCAAAAGAACACAATGTTTAGAATGAAGAAATCAAAATTGAATATTTTCTGGATCACAATTTTGAAAAATATTCTTGAAGTAAAACTGTTACATTAGGCTTTGTTACCTGTTGGCTCACTTTCAGGATTTATTGCAGCAGATGTAGAAGCTCTGGGTGTTGTGGGGGTGCTGAAAACATAACATGAAATTATTACTTCACTGCAGTACATGCCAACAGTAAGCCATAGTTACATGGCATGAGTAGTAACAGAGATTCGCTACAACTTAATATCAGATTGGTCTAATGTACTACATGTACTAGTCTAAATGCTTTAGCACAGGGTGACTGTACCAATGAATGGCCTAGACCAATCATGGTGAGCAATGAGATATACATGTACGTACTACTCTCAGTAAATACTTGGGTAAAACTACAAAGCCTCAGATTCCTTACCTGGTATGGAAGGGTTGCTTTCCTCCACGATGATCCTCAGACAGTCGTGCACTTGAAGTCATCACTGTATACAGAGATAGTAATGTCATTAATTTATAAATGTCTGTATCAGAATATTTAAATTAATATAAAGTGAAAGGCTAAATGGAGCAAAGTGAAAACAGTGGTGCCCCTTTTGAGTGACCTCATTTTAAGACCACCTCTCTTGGGAGACCACTACAGCATGCACCAATGGCTACATATCCCATGCTATTGAACCTCTTATGAGAGACCACCCTTTATGACAGATCGGTTTGGCTTGGCAGATGGGGTGGTCTCTCAAGAGGACCAATGTATATCATTACTCGAAACAGTTTTTTTTTTTAAATATGAAGACAAATGCACAATGTCAATAGTCCTAAATACCTGATCTTGTGTCACTGTTAGGACACACAGGAGACTGGATTCTATGCCCAGAAATAGACCTGGAAGGGGTACTGGTACTTGGTGATATCGCTCTCGGTGCAGAACAGCCTTAAACAGAATTTAATGAGTGCGGTTATCGATAAAACATTATTAATGCATTTTTCATTAGGACATGAAAGCAATACTTTATTTTCAATGCAAGAAGATACTCCCAAAATATCAATTTACCGGTACTGATCTACCTGGTACTGCATAAATGTCTGTACCAAAAAGTAATCATTGTTCTATATGTCAAAATAGCCCATAGTTAGCCAGTTAGATACTGTGTTTAAGAAAAGGTTGGACCTCCTGGGAATAAAATTAGCATACAAGCAAATGCTGTTTTTTTCCTTTTGTGACTCAAGCTTCATGTTGAAACTAAAATAATTGAAATTAACAGTTGAGGATATAGCTCTACTTGATCCTTGTGCCAACCTCATTTACCATTTGTCCGTTGAGGAGGTGTTGGTAGCTCGGCCAGAACTAGAGCAGGGACACTGTCACTTGCCTCCAGTATCTCCCCTTCTTCGTCTGTATTAACATTATTTAATAAAGATTAACAGGTGAAGTGAAGCACCACATTAAATGACATTTAATAAAGAAAACTGAAAGGCTTAATATTTCTTATTCCGTTGAACTGTTTTTCTATTAATTTGTGGCAATTATGAAGCCATCTATGTCGTCACATATTTAAATATACTCTTATGCCCAATTCTCTGTATTTACCATCAGCATCTTCAGTTTCTGAAACCTGAAACTTTGCAGGCTTCTTAGTTTTCCGTCGACATTCTTCTGTGTCAGTCTCTACATTGGAGGTATCCTCAGCCTTTCTCGCCCTTTCTTGAGCCTTCTCATAGGTGTCTGAAGTTGGAAACAATATGTTATATTAAGAGACCTGATATACTGACAAGGTAATAAAATTAACGTCATTCTGTTTCCTTTTTTCACTTCAATTTATTACAGTTCCCGCTTAGTACACAAAACTAGCATGAATTATGTACTTAATCTAACATTTCAAACTGTAAATATTAAATGCTTCCTACCTCCAAATGAAAATATCCTAACTTCATAAAGCTTCCATTTCTCTTTGTCAGGCAGCACCCCTCTCCTGGCTTTTGAAGAGGCTCCACCCCTTGCTGGCCAATAGCAACACAGACGCTGAAATATAACAACAGCGACTGAATGTAGTTTAAATGTTTTAATGAATTGCATAGTGATATACAGTGGTCCTGTATTGAGATCAAGGGCTATACATCCCATGTTATTGAAACTCTTATGAGAAGTGACCTCTCTTAAGAGACCACTTTTTTGGCCTCTAATTCCTCTAAAGGGGGAAGAAAAGCCCCCTAGACACCACCGCCCCAACCAACCACATATGTGAAACGCTTTAAGTTCCATTTTTTATCAAACAGCTGCAAACCCATATATTTGACAATGTTCCAAGTACATGCATGTATTTACTTACATCTCTTGTTGACTGTATCCATGACTTGTGGACGACTTCAACAGCCATCTCTTCCACAAACTCTACTACAACAAATTCGCCCGACATCTTTTACCTGAAGACCAAGACACAAAAGCTGTTTATCACTAAGCTTACTATCATATATTTAATTGCTACATCATCTGTGGTATACTTTGGATAAACTATAACCCATGCAGAACAACTAAATACTTGCAAACTTTGTAGCAGTGGTGCTTATTGAAATGAAATAATGCACTTAACTATTATAATCCATGCAGAATGGTAAGAAACACCGCCTTTCTGCCATTCCCTTTCTCGACCATGATGGCTTTAGTGTGGAGGCTTTTTCTTGTCAGGAGCTTCATGCAGCTGTCGTTCAAGTGGATGCAATATACTCCAATAATCTGGGAATCGCAGGGCTCCATGAAGACAGATTCAGTTCTGTTGTACACCCTGCACAACACTTTCTTATTTCCCTCTTCATCTTTCTCATTTGATAAAGCCACCGCCTCACAACAAGATGGACCATCCAAAATAAATGCATTGTTCGGCTTCTGTAGTTGCATGGTGCTTTCTGCCCTTGTCAAACATGTTGTGCATGGAGCGTTTTCCAACTCGTGAATCCTTTTCACAATCTGTGCCAGGGCATTCTTCCCAGAACGGACCATTCTCTTCATCTTATGGAGGTAGTTTTCAAATGGGAAGGCCGCACAGCTGTCCAGGCTTCCAAACCGCTCAGCATCAGCGGATATGTGGAGCATGGCATGCACGTTGTACACAAGGAACTCCTTGCCATAGAGTTCACGACCCCTCCGTACAAAGTAGACTAAAAGGTTGTGAGCATACTCCTTATGAATTTGCACAAGAGTTGGTGAAACAAGAATGCACATAGCAACAGATATGGCCATGAAAAGATCATAAAGGTCATTCCTAAGAATGCCTTTGAGCACCAGCTTTCCTGTATACAGCAAAAATTGACGGTACTCAGTAGCCTTCCATCTTTCAATATCTCCAAGGCCTCTGGGTTTCCGCGCAAAACTATTTGGAATACACCTCCGAAGGTCCAGAAGTTTTTCACTGATTTCTTCTATGTGTGTCGCAGGGAGCCTCATTTCCTTTTTGCCTCTGACCCACAGAAGAATTAGCCTTTGTGTGACCCCAAAACAGGCCTGGTGCATATAATCCATAGAAAATACATTCACAGCATCCACTTGAAGAATAGTGAAAGGGGAAACTCCTTTATGGTGTTCTTCTTGAGACTGATCCCTGAATGACTGGTTTGTTCTTAGCACAATCTTGTCAATGTCTTGGTATGTCAGCCTGCCATACCAAACACCTCTCTGCGTACATTTTTCACAACCGTAGTATCCAGAATACTGTTTTGTAGCCCGCACCATTGCTTTTGCAGGAGCATCGCAAACGATGCACTTCAGTATCACTTGAATTGCATTTTCCTTGTACTGAATGCCATGTTGCAAGATGTGATTCAATTCTGTTATTGTGTCAAGTAAGAAATCTAAATTGCTTGGTTTTGAATTGCCACATGTTATGGCAACAGGGAAGACAGTGACTGGTTCCATCATTATTGCACACAAGACTGGCCACACACATGTATTCGAGCTGCGGAAAAGAGGGAGACCATCGATATTGAAAGAAATTTCAATGCTGTCTGTATTGTGCAGTATTTCCTGGGGGTACTTGTCCAAGGTCTTCACCAAGGAATCTTCAAGTCCCAAATATACATAACTCATGCCCGATTTTTCTTCAGTTGTCACCTTCTTGTCTGTTTTTAATAACGTACGAGCTGTTGATGGCAGATTCTTATGTCCAATCTTGAACACTTTGAGTAGGTCATCTACTGCCATATGTTTTATTTGGTGTGCATTGACCCATGGCACTAAGTATTCAGCTACCGGTACATGTTGTTCTTCTTCTTCTGATTCAGATGAAAGGATGACTGGATTTGCGTCAATGAAGTCCCACATTGACCCATCATCATCGCTCTCAGCATCAGCATTTTGTCCATTTTCTTCTTCCACAGACTCGCTTTCCAAAGTAACATGTTCGTTCATTGGAACATCAGCTGCCTCATCTGAATTGCATGCAACATCTAACACAAAGTCAGTAATGTCACCATCACTGTCACTGTGTCTTGTCTGGACCTTTTTATTCATACGTGATGCCGATCTTTGGGCTGAAACCCACTTTCTATTGTATTGTGTACGACGCCGCCTCTTCTCATCCATTTTGCTGCAAGACAAGATTGCGCATGTATATGATCAAATTAAAATAAAAAAACATGCCCATGCAGGGGTGGATCCAGGAATTGAAAATAGGGGGGGGGGGGGCAAGCCCCCCTGGATACACTACTGCCATGCACCACTGCCTGCACGGTAAGATTGTATGTTCCTCATTTCTTTTAAGTTAAGAATATGAGCGATCAACAAATATTACTACTTTTTGCCCCATTGCAATTTGTACAAGGTTTAGTTGCAAATGCTGATGGAAGACTATTGATTACTTCAGGATGTTACTTTTTCCAACTTAATCAACTTAAATAAATTCAGGGCAAAAGATAATCATAAAAACATAATTTCAACTGGCTGAAAACTATCAACCAATGTCCATTCAAAAACATAAAGAGTCTGTTACTCTGAAAAGTTGAATTTTGCATAGATCTAGACTACATAAAAAAAAAAAATATATATATAGCAGCCATAATTTAGCATCCTCTAGCTTTCTTGATGGAAATTCACTAAAAATCTGCAGTGTTCAACTTCACATTGTCATCTAAATTACCCTTCTAAAGTTCTATAACCTTAAATACCAACTTCTAGCATTGAAGGACCTAAACACAGTGTGTACCTGTGTTTAGGTCTTTCTTAGCCAACTTCATGCTCTATTATTAATCTACAATAAAGAGCCAGCGACGGATCCAAAGGGGGCGGGGGGTGCATTGCAGCAAGGGGCGCAAGGGCTGGGCGCAGCGTGGGCGCGCGTGGCTAGCTCTATTAGGCTTGCCCATGGTCAGCCTGTCGTAAATTCCTTTACATTCCCATAGAGTACGTTCGTCTATTCATTTCATTTCATTTCATTTCATTTCATTTCAAACCTTTATTTAGACAGATTAGTCCCTTGAGATCATCGATCTCATTTACAAGGGAGACCTGCATCATTTAGTTCCACATGAAACATAAAAACAACATACAAACAACAGAGGATATCATATTTACATATTCAACATTTACAAATACCCAGAGTGTCAGAAAGCATTTCATTTAGACATGCCTTAAATACATTCAAAGAAATAAAAATGCTCAATTTCAATTTTGCCTGTAGACTGTTCCAAGCAAGTGGAGCTGCGCACATAAAAGCTGTCTTACCTAAGACAGTCCTTACTCTTGGCACATCTAACAAGACTATATCCTGTGATCGCAGACAATAGCTGCTTGCAACTTTCTGCTTTATCAATGAACAGATATAATACGGGAGTTTGCCCAACATAGCTTTATAGATAAAAGTGTACCAGTGACTGAGCCTCCGTACAGTGAGTGATGGTAAACCTGCCTTGGTATACAATGTACAGTGATGAGTAAGTGCTTTACAGTTAGTGACAAATCTCAGAGCACTATGATACGCAGCATCTAGTTTGCTTAGGTAGTTGGCAGGTGCATTCATATACAGCAGATCACCATAGTCCAGCACAGGTAAAAAGGTCACAGTGACTAGCCTTTTCCTGGCCTCAAGCGAGAAACAGGACTTATTCCTGAAAAAGAAACCTAGCCTAACCCTCAGTTTTTTAAGCAGGTTATTGACATGAAGTTTAAAAGAGAGACAGTCATCAAGCAAGATACCAAGGTATTTGTAACAGGCAACAACTTCAAGTTTTGTTCCTTGCGTTGATACAATATCTAAAACAGGCTCTGGTGACTTTTTAGCTTTTGAAAAGAGCATTATCTTGGTTTTATCCACATTTAAAAGAAGCTTTAGTTCAGAGAGCTGAGTCTGAATAATGTTAAAAACAGCCTGTAATTTAACAACCGCCTCCTGAATGGAGGGACCTGCACAATACATCACGGTATCGTCCGCATAAAAATGTAAAGTAGCTTCATCCACATTTTCACCTAAACTGTTGATATATATGGAGAATAAAAGTGGACCTAAAACAGAACCTTGAGGAACACCATTAGCTATGTTTAACCACTCAGAAGACAGCCCATCAAAATGAACACATTGGGACCTTTCAGAGAGGTAGTTCACAAACCACCCCACTGCATGGCTGGATATGCCAATACTGAGTAGCCTCTGCTTTAAGACGCGATGATCAACGGTGTCAAACGCTTTGGAAAGGTCAATAAACAGAGCTGCACAACTCTGTTTATTATCTAGCATACTAGTAATATCATTTACCACTTTCATTGTCGCAGTGATGGTGCTATGTTTCTTCCTGAAGCCTGACTGATGTTTAGACAGGATATCATTTATACATAAAAACTCCTTTACTTGTTCACTCACAAGTCGTTCGAGCACCTTAGCCAAAACTGACAATTTAGAGATTGGCCTATAGTTATTTAAAATAGTTGCCTCCCCTCCTTTCAGTAGAGGCAGGACATAAGCAGACTTCCATACTTTAGGAATTGTATTTGTGCTGAGGGAGAGGTTAAAAAGAGAAGTAAGAGGTGGAGCAATAAAATCTGCAGCTATCTTTAAAAAGAAAGGTTCTACGTTGTCCGGGCCAGCCGGTTTCTTAGGATCTAACTTGGATAAAGCTTCATGGACAATACCAACAGTTAAAGGAGTAAAACTGAAAGGGTTTTCCAGACCACATTGTTCAGAGTCAAGGACTGGAGCGTTCACAGAAGCAGAAGCACAGTCAGTGACAGAATCAAACAGAGAGCCACAAGAGACAAAATGCTTATTAAAGCAATTTAGCATGGTGGCCCTGTCTGATATAATGCCAGATGCTGTGGTGAGGTACGGAGGTAGCTCATTTGGGATATCACCAGTGGAAATCGATTTTATGGCTTTCCAAAATTTACTAGGATTATTCAGGTTTTCTGTGGTAACTGACAAATAGTACTTTGACTTAGCACTTTTGACATTTGAAGTAAAGCTATTCCTTAGCTGCCTAAAGCGTAGCCATTCTACCTCTGAGCCTGATTTCCTAGCCTTTGCCCAGGCATTGTTTCTCTCATGAAGGAGACTGGACATTTCAGCAGAAAACCAGGTATTGTTTCGTCCCTTCACTCTAAATTTACGCAGAGGTGCATGTTTATCTATAATTTTTATAAAACCAAGATAAAAATAAGACCATGCAGTTTCTACATCAGCACACAGATCGATTTTTCCCCAATCAAAATCAAACAGATCATGTAAAAAACCCTGCTCCACTAAGTGATTTTTATCTCTCTTTGTGATGATGCGTGGTTTAACTTTTTGGACCTTAGTGTCCCTAATTGTGGCTACAACACAGTGGTCACTCACATCATTAGCAAATACTCCCACAGATGAGTATTTATATGGAACATTTGTTAAAATTAGATCAATTAAGGAGGATTTATTTGGGGACTTAATATTTGGGCGAGTAGGACTGTCTATAATCTGAGTAATGTTCAAAGAGGTACACAGGTTTTTAAAATCCTCTGACACAGAAGTTAACCAATCCCAATTAAAATCACCAAGCAGCACTATTTCCTTGTAGGAAAGTTGAGATAACAGTTTTGCCAATGAAGATAAGGAGTCCTTGACAGCCGAGGGGGCCCTGTAGCAACCCACCACCATGACCTGTTGACCCTTTGTTACTTCGACATTCACAGCTAAAAATTCTAGTTGTTTACTAACAGATTTGGAAACCATTTTTGTTACACAAAACTTATTTTTCACATAAATGGCAACGCCACCACCTTTTTTAGGACAGTCAGTGCGATATACATTGTAACCATTTATGTAAATGTCAGAGGCCAAGATCGATTTGTCTAGCCACGTTTCTGATAAGACAATGACATCAGCATCAGTTGAACTCGCCCAAATACGGACAAAATCTAATTTAGGTAACAGACTGCGCACATTTAAATGAATTAAACCTAACCCCGATCTAGAAATAAAATCAGCAGGAGTAGCTATTTGACTAAAACTACCAGGTGGACCCGGATTTGGCTGTACATTTCCTGATAGTAACAACAATAAAAATACCAAGCACCTTTTCCTCTTAATCAACACACATACATTTTCAGCTGTTCTAGAGTCACCAGCAAACTTCGCAAAAGTGAGATTAGAGTTCAAAAAACAATTCTGAAGGACCATTGTGGCAGGCATGTGAGAAAGACAGACATTTGACGAAATGAATGTCCGCGACAGTGCAACTAGCAATTGTTTGTGCAACCCATCCGAACCTGTACAGGGGATGTCCACTGCGGGCGGCAGAACGGACCCGCATCCAGCAGAATTGTCAGGATGACTAGCGAACTTCTCCTTGTCCAGCACAGTCAAAAAAAGGCACAGCAGAAACACGACATTTGCCATTTTCCCAGTCCAGCTCAACAGCATCCACGATGTTCCCGAAGCAAAACCACGTCAGGACAGCAGCAAGGAAATAGGCAATCAGCAGTGTGGCAACACTCCGGTTTCTCCGCGGTATCTCCAGACCAGGCCTCCCCCGCACAGTAGCACCCAACAGGTGGGAGTAGGCCTCTAACAGCAGGTGGATAGCGGCCTTCAGCCGTGGGAACCACCACCAGCAGAAGCAGAAATGGGTGGACGGCAGGCCCTCAAACCGCGGCAGATCCTCCACAGATCAATGGCGTTAAAGATGGAACATAGATGGACATAGATGGAGCCTATATATTAACTGGGTAGTCGCTATCTATTGAAAAGTCGGGACATATCTCAACCAGATATAGATCTCCCACGGATTTAATGTAAGCTTTGTTCACACAGCCCAGCGGCCCTGCTGAAAAAAACAACATGGAGGCCGAGTCCGAGATTAGGCCACACATGAGGCCACAAGGCACCTGCTTAATTTCGGCAGAAAAAGTGTAAAATATGCTGAGAGCTGTGCATAGAACACTCCCCCATATGTTCATGACCCGAATTACAAAACTTTAAAAAAGGATGGCTTCCTTACCTGCAAGTATATAGTGAAAGTTCTTGACTTGAATAAAAAAACCGCGGTTTAGGCCTAACCAGCGCCGTATAGATAGCCGTATAGATAGAAGAGTTACGACAGCGGAAGTCCAAAAACGGTTATCGTCACGTGGTTCATGCAGACGAGAATCGTTCACCGGAAGTTCATGGCGGGCAATGTGAATGCATTGATAACAGGAGATAGAACTTCGACTTTTGGTAATTATTAGTGAATAAAGGTTTTGATTTGCAATATTTATACAACAAATCGATATGTGTATGTATTTACATCAATATGTTTTAAAAAATAAAATAGAATTTGCTAATATTAAGTGATAATATTAGGATTAGTGTGAACAACTAGTTTACATGTTAGGCTAACAGTGCCTTGGTTAAAGAGCCTGTTGCTGTTTATTTATAGCTTTGAATTCTTTCAAACCAATATTATCTTCTTAAACTTGTATAGTAGTCAGGAGCATCACTTTCTAATGTTTATTGATATATTTAGAGGGAGGGGATCTAAAGGAATGCTTCAAAATTCAGATTAGATTCATTTCTACCATTTTCTTAAATTCATGGTAGTTTCAGTAATCCCATGGTAATTGAGGACACAAGTTATCTAAATGACTAATGTCATCTTTATGGCTTTCAGAAAGGAGAGGAGACCGACAGGTGACTATCAAAGGACTAGCAGCAGCAGCAGCAGCAGCAGCAGCAGCAGCAGCAGCAGCAGCAGCATGATGATGATGATGATGTTAAATGTGTTGTTTTAGGAACATCCATTGCAAATACATGGAATTCAATAAACATTGAATAGCATATCATGCAGTTTGTCTGTGCCTTTTCCTCCGTGTTGTCCTGGTTTGCTGTGCTGCCTGGGGATGCTCAAATCGCTCTGAGAAAGGAGTACGAATGTACGGCTTCCCCACTGACACAGAGCGGAGGAAAAAATGGCTGGCACAAGTCAGCAGGAGCAATTTCATGACCAACAGCAAAAAAATATGTGAGGTTAGGTTATTGTATACAAACACTGCATTTGCACTTTTTCACAAAACGAAAACCACACCATTGGGAAAGCTTAATGTTTTGTTTAATACAAAAAAACAGGGAAAGGCTTGAAAAACACTGAGAGTTGAGACTCAGGGTGCAGGGTGAGGGTTTCAGTGCAGGTATTCAGGCTCCATTGAATCCCCCTCTGGTTCTTGTGCTGAAAGAGGGAGTAACAGACAGGAGAAAGGGTTATACACACCTATATAGCACACCTATTGGATGGGAAATTGCCTTGGGGAGATAAGGTGTGGTCTTTGTTCCCAACTGAAGTTATGGAACTTTAATATTTGTGAGTTTAACAAAGTATGACAAATGGCATCAGTAACAGATGTGATATGAATTTCTATAAAGTTGTCTCACATTCTTGGTCATATTTTATATACAGTATATAATGAGTATAACATGTCCAGTAAGTAGGCTATAAAGTGTTTCCTAATACTGTGTATTCAACCACTATGGTATAGTGTATGGTACTATGGTATGGTATAGCTTAATCTGTTATCTGTAAACGTTCCCTAAATCCACTAATTTAGGGATAATCCACTGACATCCTTTAATACACATGTTAATTTGAATCAGATGTACTGATAATATCCGCAATATAAATCTTTAAGCTTCTTCTTACCTTTAAAAGTCTGTCACGAACGGTCTATTATGCTGCAACTCTACAGCTCTGCTAGCCTTGGCGCTAACTTCAGGGGAACGATTGAGAGGCTCCACGATCCGCCATTGCTGTAAAAAAGTGGTCCATTGGAGTGAACGGAGATGACATAACTCTCAGTCTATACGGCGCTGGGCCTAACGTTCCAGAGATTGACAGCGTGTCCTCGTTTTCGCAGATCCGTTTAACCGTTTGTAGGTCGCTGAACGGCATTAATTTTAACCAGCGCTAGTGGGGGCATCGAGGGACAGGAAAGGGTGTCGAACTGGGAAAAACGATCGAATAACTGTCTGTTTTGCAAAATACATCCCATCTTCTGGGAGAATAGATGGATATTTGAGGGACTATATAATTTGTATGCGTATGGATCGACCAGGATGTGAAGTGGTAAATCCAGAACACTGAGAAAAGGCGCGAACGAAATTTGCCGTGATTGGTTGAATTCTTAGGCTGCTGAGAGCATATACAGTTATAAACATCAACAGCAACAAATGGACGAACAATATTCAACTACATAATAGAGTAGACTCCATCTATTTGCATACAAATCATATGTATGTGCACCCACTTGCATGGAAAGGAAAACGTTATATTTCAACGTGGCCACAACGTGGTATTTATACGTTATATTTCAACGTGGCCACAACGTGGTATTTTCTTTGTAAAACCACCGAAGTAATATTTTTTGCACAAATTACTATCCTTCAAACTCATATTCTGACAAAAAGGAAATAAATAAATAAATCTATAACATTAAACAAATCAGTATTTTTAGACGGGTGCTTGTGGTGAACCACAACGTTGGGGCCACGTGGCTACCACGTTGTGCACACTTAGACGGGTGCTTGTGGTGAACCACAACGTTGGGGCCACGTGGCTACCACGTTGTGCACAGTGCCACCAAACTACCACTTTTAGGCCACGTGGTGGCAACGTGGCGTGTTAGCTGGGTTAACGTCACTGCAGGCATAACAACAGCCGGTGTTTCTCGTGAGTCTTTTCCCCGGGAAACAAACACAATACACACAAACGCAAAAATACACAAACACACACGTATATACACGCGGCGCGGAACACTGTACAAATCCCGTTTCAATAATTCCCCTCTACTCTAAAGTCGCATCTAAAACGCGATCTGATCTAGCTGTGTATATTTTGTTATTTTGTATTGTTATATATATTCAATCTCATTAGCTACACGCATTTTTTAAGCTTGTAAAGGGAAGACCACAGCTCGCCTCTCACTGGCCACTCTGCTCTTCCGCAGCGCCGCTCCCCCTCCCTCCCGCTGAAATTATGAATGTAAGGCATAGTAATCATAGATAACACGGCAGGGTCCGTTACAGTTCGTTTTCATCTGATTTCAAATAAACAAAGTCTTGGCTTTCAGAATATTAAACTTGTTTCGGCAAATGCAGATGATAAATACAGGTTTGAAGTTTGTAATGGCATAATTACAAGCGGAGAACTGAGTAATTTAACGTCACAACAGGCATAACAACAGCCGGTGTTTCCCGTGAGTGCAGTAATGCAAACGAAAATATCTTCCCTCCGTAGTATTTTTGATCATTTGCTCCGCTAATAATCAATCAGATCGATGGATTCCAGAGAAGAGAAACACTTTAAAGGCCTTTTTCTCAAAACGATGACTCTGTAACAGTCATTATATAATGTGACATATTTTGCTTAATGTTTGGAGTACAAAAACAATCCTGATCTCATTAGAAAGCTAGGAATCAAAATGTGTCTTCGGGTCAATGCGAACGATTTCGATGGAGCAGGTCACTTTGCATTAGGTAAAATAAAGCAGGCAGACATAACAGGAAGAATATGTACATTTTAACCCAATCAAATAGGACAATGTCACACCATTCAAATGTATCCATGTAAATTACAACCAATAAAAAAGCTTAGATTTGTTTATTTGTTACGTTGTTTACTTTATTTGTTACGTTGTTCTGCTGTGTGTGTCAGCCGTTAACCTAGAGATATAAAGAATATATACACTTGCAAACATGTCAGAAGAACCAGCGCAGAAGAAAACTAAATACGGTCAATCTAAACTTAAATTTAACAACTGAAAGGTCACATCCCTGACTACCACATCTCCGGAGGCTGGACCTTCTTCAAACAGCGAAGCCAGATGAACCCAAAAGCAGCAGCTCTAGTCTGCGGCCGCAGAAACTGTCAAAACCGCCGCCGACCCCACCGCCGCCGTTGTTGAACCGAAACAGGCTGGTTCCAACTGCATGGAGGTTTGCTGTCAGGACATTGAGGCGGTTAAAGCTGTACAGCTAACTATCAGAAAAAAGGAGACCGCTAGTAGATTATTTGGGCAAAGAGAAGGTACTTCAACGCAGAATGGTACAAAAACAGAGTGGTTAATTCTTTGCAAAACCACTAAACGATAGTGATAAATTGCGATGTTAACAACCTCATGATAACCTCATTTTTTTTTTTACTTAGGATCATACCTGTGTTTAGTCTAGAAAAAGGTGAATGTGTGCATTTTATTATAAAATTGTGTATATTTACAGACTGTTGCAAACACTAAGAAGCTTATAAACATCAGGTTTAAAACTAAGAGCTTTACAAAAAAGTAACACAATTAAAGATGTTTGGAGTTTTATTTGAGTTATTCATTTACATTTTTTGTCAAAGAGATGCTGATTTGAAACCGTTGTAGCCGTTACGGCATTTCCTGTTTCTGCCGGAGAGAGGGGAGTTTGTCCCAAAGCTTGCCGCTGTATTTACTCCCTCCATCTGACAGGAGGGAGCCTCATGTGTCACTCCACGGAGTTCACTCCGTCACGGAGGGGGAGTGTCTAGGGAGTAGTTTGGGATTGGGCCATACACACGCACTTTTTTTGGCCCCCCCAATTCTAAAATGAATCCGGCGCGCCTGACGCAGAGACATACTGTCTCAGGCGGGGGGGACGATCTTTCACCCACATCCGGAGTGCATGGCCCTATGGGCCTGGCCCGTGAGTGGTATAATCTGAATGCAGTGGGTCTCCCGCAGAAGGTGATAAACACTATTCAGAGTGCAAGAGCTTCCTCCACTAGGTGTCTTTATGACTGTAAGTTGATGGTGTTTGAGGACTGGTGCCTTCAAAAGGGCACACCTCTTTTCAATGCCCTGTGGGAGTGATTTTATCATTTCTACAGGACCTAATTGATAAACACAGAGCTTTCTCCACGATCAAAGTCTACCTGACTGCTATTGCTGCATGCCATGTGGGTTTTGAGGGTAAGACGGCCGGCCAACATCCTCTGGTCTGCCGTTTTATGAAGGGAGCTCGCAGGCTCCTTCCTGTTTCCAGGTCACTGGTGCCCTTATGGGACTTGACAGTGGTTTTAGATGGGCTCACTCGAGCCCCATTTGAACCCCTGAAAGAAGCTGACATGAAGCACCTGTCACTCAAGACAGTGCTGTTACTGGCCCTGGCATCCGCCAAGCGAGTCATTGACATTCATGCGCTATCTGTACATCCTTCATGCACTCAGTTCGCCTGAGGGTTAACGAGAGTGTTGCTGAAGCCCAACCCTGCCTTTTTACCTAAGGTGGTTGGTTCATGTATCCCCATTGACATTGAGGCATTTCCTCCGCCGCTGTGTCCCTCCGGGGAACAGCAGCCGAATTTGCTATGTCCAGTCCGTGCTTTACGCACTTATATGGACAGATCAAAAGAGTTTTGTCATAATGACCAACTCTTTGTGTCCTGGGCTAACCCTCAGAAAGGCAAGCCTGTTACTAAGCAACGGCTCTCTCACTGGATTGTGGAGGCAATTGCTTTGGCTTACACGAGTCGGGGTCTGCAGGCACCTTCGGGTTTGCATGCTCATTCGACTCGTGGTCTGGCTACATCCTGGGCTTTGTTCAGGGGTGTTTCCATCCAAGACATTTGTGCAGCGGCGAGCTGGTCCTCGCCGCTCACTTTTGTCCGCTTTTACAGATTAGACGTCTCTGCTCCCAGTGTGGCCCATGCAGTGCTGGGCCCCCTGCTGAGTTAGAGCTCTCACTGTTAAATTCTGGTTGGGTTTGGTGATTTTCGAGATAAGCTCGTCTGGCAATACGGGAAATACAATATCCCATAGTGAGACATCGAACGGAGTGTTACGAATGAGAACTATAGGTTACTTACGTAACCCCAGTTCTCAGAGTAACATGAAGTGAGATGTCTCACCAGACGGCCCTCCTTGCTATGGTGAAGCGAGAAGAGGTGCTTATTTTGAATGATGCATGCGGCGTAGCGCAAGCTACTTATAGGGGGTGGATTCCCTGACGCTGACGTCAAGATCACCAGCCAATCAGGATTGGCGTAATGAGATTGATGCTTCTGTTTGCTCCGCGATGAGGCGCATCCCATAGTGAGAAATCTCACTTCATGTAACTCTGAGAACTGGGGTTACGTAAGTAACCTATAGTTTTGATCCTTGAAGGGGGTGGAACTTTTTTTACCTCCATTACATGATATGCAAATTAGGCAATGACGTCATTTAGGGACTTCTGGCGACCTTTCGGACAGCCAATAGCTACTTTCCTTACTATGGAGTTGGCAACACTGGCTACCAAGCTAAGCTAACATGCTCCCCATCTGCACACTGCCGTGGCATTTTACGTTTCTAAGGTAAGCGGACATGAAACTACTCAGCAAAACTATAAATAATAATCTAAGTTATTGAGTTTTTAGCATAATACTTCAGAATCTTAAAATCCCTTAACGTTTGTATGCAATTGTGCTAGATTCAACACTGGAATCAAGCACATATTAATATGTTTGCATGACATTAGTTATTTATATTTTGATATCCCTTATTTATACGTTTAATACATTTAAGTCAAGCTAAGGTACATGTGATGGTAGCTAGTTAGTGCTCTTACCTGTGAGGCCTCCTCCAAACAGCATAATAACCAGACTGTATCCTTACAACTAAGTACCAGTTCTAGATCCTTGACTTTAGACAAACAATTCAAGAGACAACATGTATAGAAAGACCAATCTTTATTTGAATGTGCCTCTTAACCTGATATATTAGTTATACAGTAATAGTATTGACAATCTAAACAAATTTAGCAACTCAACAGTCAACTTTATGTTTCTTATTGTCTTAAGCATTTGTTATTTTCATTTTCCCCCTCTCATATTCAGTGTGGACGGATTGAGACAGCGTGGTGTCCAGAAAACTGCAGAGACTTCAGGGAGAAACCTCCGTGTGATGGACACACGGAGTGTTTGTTTGGCCCGGAGAGGACTGAGGGTCTTTCCTCAGCGAGGGGGACCAGGCCTGATGGAGGAGCCCATGCTGGGCAAAGCTGATACCAACTGCACAGGCCTAGTCTGTCACTTTATTTGACTAAATGTGTTTACTTGTGCATTTAATAGTTTTACACCTTCTGTCCATATGTGCTTTTTATTTAAAACATGTTTGATTAAGTTTTGGTTGACATTTCAAAATTGTATTTGTATTTGCACTCCTTTTGTCCATTATTCTTACTGAAAATGTTAGATTACACATTCACATCTGACTGAAGAATGGCCCCATTTGAAATAATTAGCTGATGGAGTGTAGATGTGGAAATAGGTGCATTCAATCAGCTGACTGTTTTTACAATGAAAGTAGTTTCTTAGTGTACTGGTCTTAAAATCTCATAGCATCAGCTTTTAATTTTCCTCTTGGATGTTCTTCTTGACCCTCAGAGAAGGAGAAAATGTTGTGTCTTTCAGGCATGTCCTTTCCTAACAAAAATTACAGGAAACATAAAACATATTATTGCAGAACAAGTGTGTTATTTTTGAAAGTGGTGTGTTTGTGTGTTTAGGAGCTGTAGATATAATTATTTTGTAATTGTAATGTTTTTTTTTTATTTCAACAGTGAGCTACAAAGGCAATCAGATTATGAATGAACAGTATGAAGTTCATCAAGATTGAAATATATGTTATAATCAAAATAATATGTAACTGTTATCAAAACATAGTGCAGCTGTAGAAGCTTGCTCTGTTGTCTCACTGAAAGAATAACTTTTACCACGTTTTTTTTGAACAATATTCAGAGATAAATAGCAGCAGTTCTCACTATGTGTTAAATATCTTTGCCTTTAATACATTAAATTAGAAAGCTGACAAAATCATATTGCATATCCAAATGTAACTTTTTGCACAGAAAAACCCCTCAACTTCACTGGTGTGTAGGTGATCTAGTATTGTTTAATGGAATGTATAGCCCATGTATTAAAGTCAATACTTCATTCATTTAAACCAATATCTTTCTTGATTCTTTGTACAGTATGAAAAAAAGAGTCTTTGTACCTGAACTGAAGTTCACTGCTGTGAGGAGTCCAGTTCTGTCTCTCACTCTCTGGTCCAGCCTGTCTGCATCACCTGGACACCTTAAACAAACAGATATATATGTAAAGTAACATGTGTACAAACAATATAACTGATTCCCTTCTGTTGAACATGTTGGATTGTGTATTGTCCGAGTCAGGGTCCTTTTTATTTTACTGTAACTTTGGAAGTTGTGTTACCAATGCTTACTGTTTATTTGATACCCATTTGGTAATGCAATTAATAAAAACAACAAGGTTTGGGTTCGTTCTTCAGATGACTGTGACGTTAACGTGTAAGCTCAATAATGAACTCCAGATCAACCAACCATATTGTAATATCTAAGTAATCATCTTGAAATGTGACATTAATAATTGTAATATATACACACATCTTATTGTGAGGTTGATTTCACATACACTACTACTTTGACATTAGCTTGTTTACATACTTGAGCATAGCCAATTTAAATGAACCTTCGTGATGCATACAGTTCCTACCTACATAATAAAATATCTCTCTAAGTTACAAGGATGACCTTATTTTATCAACCTCAAACAGAAGCTGTTTGTTCAACAGTATTATCCCACTTTACACTTGACACTTGCTTCAAGTTGTGTTTCCTGGATGAACTGACCAGGCAGAGTCCCTGTAGCTAGGTTCACGGATCAGCTAGCAGATAGACAAGAAGCTAGCAGTAGCAGTCACTTGACAGAGCGGTCACTCAATGTGACCACGCCCTAACTTATGCAAAAACTTTCAGACCTAATATAAATAAAAGGGTTGTGTTAGAAAACAATTCACTCACAGATCCATAATCATGAAGGTGGAATCTAACTATATCGATAATAAAATGTATGGAGCCAGGGGTAGAAACATGTTTTTTTCTGCTGTAAAATTGGGCATTTTAACATGGGGGTCTATGGAAATTGCTCCTTTCTGCAGTCATCGCCTATCGGCCAATATATGAACTGCAGTATGTAGCACTTCCGTATTGGCGTCCCGGCTCTTCCCCAGAGTTTGCCGCTTGGTGTCTACAGAAGGTCCAGTTGTGATAGACACGGTTCGCCACTGACATGCACACATTGTGAAACTATAACGTTGGTAAATGTTCTATCACTTTTATTTTTCACTTGTATCTTATTGTGAAGTTCCTGTCAAAGCCTAACAGTATGGTCTTATCTAGGAATGATTTGACATCTAACTTAATTGCTTCCAAAGGATTAAAAACATAAGCATGTAAACTTAAAGTATGATTCTTTCTTTCTTTCAAAAATCAATGCTTGAGAACATTTGAATTCTCAAAAATTGAAGCTAGGGTGTTGTGAAAGATAGAACACAATAATAATTTTGTCTCAAATACAGTACAATGAACATACAACGTTGAAAATATGCCTGATCATACATACTTTTTACATTTCTGTACTCCTGGAATTGTCTGAATTGTGTTAATTACGTAATCTTGCCTTGTGCAGAATGAAAAAATGCCTCCAATAACAAGGTCACCATCTTGGAACAGTTCAGGCGGTTGTGCTGAGTCTTGCAATCAGCACAGAGTCCCCCTTCCCCATTAGAAGAACCAAAAGAAGCGGCCTGAGGGCTGTGCTCTTCAGGTCAAGCCAATCTGCTTGAGAGATCATGACATCCCTTTATACACCATCAATAACAAGAAGGGCATTTTCCTGTTTGAAAATAAGTCTCAGGAGACGAGATGAAATTTAAGTTTAGTCAAATGTTTTATGCGAGACAATGTTGATTTTATTATTTGAATAACAATTTCTGGCAATTAATCTGAAATCATATAGGAGATTGGTATTTTGGGTCTGCATATCATTTTATTCTTTTTTTATTTGCATATATACATATTGGTTTAAACTTGTATTCTATAAAAAGGAGTCATCTCCATATGCTAAGTTACACAGTAAAATAACTCACAGTTGGAAACAATAAAATAAAGTAATATAATTGTAGGGTTCCATAATTATTTTAGGGCTCCCTTTCCCATTATATATTTTTTTGTATTCCTCTCTGGTTTGAGTAAGATGATATAACATTTTGGGATGAAAATACAAAACAGCAGTCCAAAACTGGAGGACAGAATAGCAAATATCTCTACAGCAACACTAAACTTTCCAGGAGAGCTTACATACGCTGGGATGAAAGTGATCCATACAGCGCAGAATATCAGCATGCTAAATGTTATAAACTTGGCTTCATTAAAGTTATCAGGCAGTTTCCGAGACAGAAAAGCAAGAATGAAACATAAAATGGCCAGTAGTCCTATGTACCCAAGTACAGACCAAAAGCCCAAAGCTGAGCCCAAAGCACACTCTAAGATTATTTTGTCTTTGAAGTCTTTAAAATTCTTAAAAGGAAAAGGAGGAGAAATTGTTAACCAGACATTACTTGTATTAGAGTGAAACCCAGAACAGTTAGTTTCTGCTGGGCAGGCCCAAACCACTTCATCATATTACTGCCTGGAAGTGTAGCCCTGAAGGCCATTAGCACCACTATAGTTTTCCCCAGAACACAAGAGATACAGAGGACAAAGGTGATGCCGAATGCTGTGTGTCGCAGCATGCAGGACCAATCTGAGGGCCGACCGATGAAGGTCAGAGAACACAGGAAACACAGAGTCAAGGAGAAGAGCAGCAGGAAGCTCAGCTCAGAGTTGTTGGCCCTGACAATTGGAGTTTTCCTGTATCTGAAGAAAATCAATGCCACAACAGCTGTGATGCATGTTCCAAATAAGGATGCTGCAGTGAGCAGCGCTCCCATAATCTCTTCATATGATAGAAACTCTGCCGCCTTCTTTACACAGGCATCTCTTCTTTCATTTGACCAGAACTCAGGGTGACACCGCACACAGGTGACAGAATCTGGAGAAAAATTGTTGGTAAACATTATGTATAATTATTTTTTAATGTTGTATTTGTCCCTACGTTGCATATTTTCTAAGCATACAAGACAGTACAGCACATAATAAGTATATAAAATGTTTTGCTTATTTGTACAATCACAAGTTCTTCGCAGGGATTTCTATGAATTTCTATGAATAATTAAATGATTTATTTTAGGTAGACTTGAAGTAGAAACATTTATTTTACATTGGTGCTTTAACATAATGCATTAATCCTAAGGAAGACTTTTGCATATATGTATATAGCTGACTTCAGAATTCTGTCTCAGTATCTGTATATGTATCATTTGCAATGATTTGTTATGGAACGATATTGTGTTTTTTTCTTCTTAAAGGTCTGCATGGTTTTGAAATCCCCCACAAACTCACTGCAATTTCTTAAAATGAACAATACATGTTTTGTCTTGCATTCATGTAACTACACCTGTAATGTTGCTGATGTCTCCCTCTGCACATCTCATACAGTCATAGCAGCAGACAGGCATTCCTTTCTGGAGAACCTTGCGGCTTCCTGGAAGACATTTTTCACTGCAAACTGACACAGGCACCTGTGGGATCAAATTGACTATGAGAAGAAAGAAAAAGATCGGCCTTCACTTTGATTACTGTGTTGCCTTTTTATATTTCCATTTAAAATGTTTATGCATAACAAACACACATTATGACGTGCATGACGAACAGTGTCAATTTCATATTTATAATGAAAAAAATTAGTGTAATTAGCAACGACATTGAACTTAGAGTATTTTACCTGTTGGGAGTTCTGTGTCCAAGTTATAGACTCATTTTGAAGATGTAGCTGTTTGTTTGCAGGTAAAGATGCATCATAAAGGCCAACTGTGACAAACTCCACAATGTCATTTTCTCTTGGCTTCCAATTTATAATTTCATACTTTGCTGCTGGGTCTCCATTTTCATTGAAGTAAACCTCTTCTCCTTCCTTTGTTTTAAACTGAATAGTTCTTATGTGCTGTAAAATCTAAAAAACAAATATCCGTCAATGCAGAACATAATTTGAAGAATGTGTTGTGGTCCAAGTGTTTTAACAGCATGAGAGACAGCAAAAGTTTAATTTACGCTTTTTTAAACATGTTGCTTGTTGATGTGATTTGATGTAAAAACTTCAGTAACATTGGTGTTCAACTCACCGTATATGGATCTAGCTGCACCTTGGTGTTACATGTTTTGTTACAGCTGAGGATAAAATGAAGTGTGTGAGCCGCAGCATACACTCCTTTATATACATTGTTAAAGATAGGCATCAGAGACATATCGGTGAAGATGTTTTGCACTTCAGTCAAATCTTCACGTCCAGTACATTCTTTCTGATTTCTTGATGAAGACTTTGACTGCTTGAACTTACAATTAAATAACGTCTCATAAAACGTTGTAAACATTTCATTACTAGATACATTGAGCGGCCTCACATCCAACATGAACTCCCTCATGCCACTGACATGTGCTTTGGGGATGGACAGGCCTATAGCACCGTCTAGAATGTGATGCTTATCCGAGGCTGCAATTTGTGAATCAAAGATCCAGCCCTCAGAGCCTACCCACTGGTTCCCAGTCAAGTTGTGGTGAGAAAATTCATGTATTATCACATCCAAATCCATGCCGGAGAGGAAAGCAATGATCACCTTGGAAGTGGAAGCCTTGATAATGTCAATTATCTTTTGTATTTTGTCTGGTGGATCGGTTCTAAAGAAGGACACCGAGTACTCAAGACAGATGCCAAGCTGCTGGGCCGTTTCTGTGAATGTGGCCATACCGTTGTTTCCATAATCATCATTTGTTCTAATAGCTCCAACCCAAGTCCAACCAAAATGCTTAACCAGCTGTGCCAGGGCTCTGCTCTGGTAGTAGTCACTGGGTATTGTTCTGAGGAAGGATGGGTACTTGGATTTATCACTGAGACAGGCACAAGTAGCAAAGTGGCTGATCTAAAAGAAAAAAACAAGTTATATCCCAACGTAAAGATTCAGGATATAAAGTAGTTATACAGCCAACTACAATCCCTTTTGCTATACATAGTTGCAATAGTTGAATATTAATAATAACCAAGAATCTTACCCACCATTGGAATATGAAAGGGTCCGATGGCAGTAGCCATAGCCATGCAAGGAGAGGAAGAACGTTCTCCCATAATGGCCTGCACTTGGGCAGGTCTTGTACATGGTACTTCAGAGGGTTGTGATACAACTTCATTACCATTTGCAAAGGCCAAAGCAACCCTCACACTTTTGGCAATTGAGCCACAGGAATCATAGATCCTATAGCCCAGAGAGATGCCAGGCAATAGGTCTGTGCTGTTATTAATCTCCTCTACGGCAAATAGCATAGCCTGGGCAAACTGGAACCCTCTGAAATCCAAGCTTGATGCAAACAGTTAATAATAATTAGTCAAAACAATTCCATCAAGTAGAAAGAGTGGCAAAGTACATGGAAGTATTTGATGATAAAATCAAACACAATAGGAGTATATCCTCATTTAAATATCCAATGTTATACCCTTTCAGAAATTTGAAGCAAAATATTGATATGGTATACTGTTACCTGGTGCATTGCAGTGGCAGTGGTTTGTCCATGTATGAATCCCGTCTGTTCTTCCAGCTGCTGTGGAAAGAGAAGATTCCCCCCAACATTAAGTCCCCATCCTTAAACATCTGAGGGATCTCAGGATCCCCTCTCTGTGTGCACACTGGCTCCTCAGCCTGAGAGAAAGATGCCATTAGCAACAGATGTAAGAGTGCCCATCCCTGCTCCGGCCACCTCTGTGTGGATGACATACTGTTTGAGTGAGACAAAACAATTCAGTGGCATCACATGAACCCCAATGCAAATTTAAATTGAGCACTTGTATTTATATATTTTGGAGAAACTTGTGAAAGAAAAATGGAACATTGATTTTTTATCTCTGTGGACTTGGGGGCAAAGGAAGGAGGCGCCAAACAGGAAAAGGGTTATTTGCCTTACCAAACTTACTGGTACTTGTGTGCTCTCGATTTATCTGCTAAAAAAACAACTATTATTCAATTATTTCTCAAAAGATCATATCTTGAAACTTCTCCAATCCAAAATCCATGGCCTATTTCCAAGTTGCCTTTTATAGTTAAAGCCAGCTTGGAGAATGCGCGTGAACTGTGAGCGTAGGAGCCTCGCAGTGCCGGAACTGTGGCACGCTTAATTTTGCCACTTTTGCGCTTCAGATGAGGTCCCACGCAGTCTGCGTGATCTGCGTGTAGGGAGGGGCGGGCCTGGATGGTATGTTTTAGGTTTGTCAGCTTCAACTTCAGTAAGCAGTTTTGTTTTTTAAGAAATCTACCTAAGGATTAGATATGAAATGCATAAATAAAGAAGCAAAACATTGATCTAAGGAAAAGTGCAGTAGAGGAAGCCGATGGCCTCGGTAGCCATTCGGATCATGCCTTCTGCCATGCCTTCCCTGAGCCAGCTAGCCCACCTACTTTCTGACTTATCTTGTATTTTCTGAACCCTGTGAGCCTTCAATCGACCTGTTGACCAGTAAGCCTGACATCCTTCGGCCATGTCTCAACATGTCTAATCTTGCCATTTGCAGGACGTTCTTCCTAGAAGAAAGCATTCACCATGCCATCTTTGTGGATGCACAGCCAGATCATCAGCAGGCCTTTTACACTAACTGCCAGCCAGATCAGTCTTCGTTGACACCTAAAATCAGATGACCATCTCGTCCAAATCATCGGTTAGCCTACCTGACAGTTCCTGCACTGCTACTCTCACTAAACAAATAGAGCATTATTAATTTGCTAATGCACTTACACGTCACAAAGAACATTCAAAGATCAGAGGGTTGCACACTTTTTATTCCTCCAAATGAAGTAACTTTTATATAAACATGCACCAGTGGCGAACCGTCAGGGCCTTCAAGGTATTCAGAGAATACCCTGGAACACTTAACCCAAAAAAATCGATTTAATTATATAAATAACACGTATGTAAAATGAATAAATTAGAATCATATCTGTGTTGTTGATCTATAATATTACAGTGTTATGTTGATTTGTTTGTCCTTTGCGGTCCAAGTACCACGCATTTCAGTGGTTTTGTGTTAGAAAAAAAATACCAATCAGATCTTGTTCTGGGCCTCTGTGTAGAATATTCTTCAACCAAGGTGTTCTATTTCCTTGATAGAATGCCCTGGCCGTTGCACTGAATGAGAGCGTACCTTTGGATTGACAGTTTGATCAGCCAATCATATATTGATTTGTAGCCAATGGTCGTATTCTTTCAGAGTTTTCCTTGGTTCCAGGGTATTCTAGAAGGCCCGGTAGTTCACTGGCTCGAGACAGAGGATCTAGATAAATGCCACAAAGCAATTCATATGCCGTTTTATTGTTTTTAATATTGAAATGGCAAGTACATCCGGTGAAGATGATGTTGTTGCGGAATTGTTGTGAGTACCCTTTTCAAGACGACAATTCAGTGAAAAGATGGACATTATAACGGCGCTGGGCGCGGCAGCGGAGGGTGTGTGTCTACCATAGACTGTATATATAAATGGACGTAGGGTCCGTGACGTCACCCATAGGATTCTGCAGTAGGAGTGGGCGGATCGATCCCAAAATATCGATACTTCCGATATTACGTTACGTTTCAAAATATCGATACTAGAGCCAATAGGATCGATACTTTTATACTTTTTTTCCCGTCTCCTCTACTCGTCAATTTCTTCAAAAAACTATGTGCAAACGAACACAAGTATGTGCTCTTTTCTTCTCTCTCCATGCTGTCCTCCTCCCCTCGAGGCTCGCGCAGCGCGCTCCCTGCCTGAACGTCGATTATCAAGCTGACTGACAGCAGTCGGCAGGGCAGGACAGCAGCAGCCAGCGACTCACGAGTGCAACACACACACGCGCAGGGGCGCAGCTGCCCTGTGTCAGGGGGGTATGCAGCAACAATTTTGGCGCCCCCCCCACAAATCTTTTTTTTTATATATATATATATAGTAATAATAAATAAATAAGTCTGCTGGACATGGCCTTTAAATAATAAGGGTTTATTTTAAAGCATATCAGCCACTGTAGGTCTACCATCATTAAATAATAAACAAATTTACACATTTACAATCATTATAATCAATGCAACATAAAACATTAAAACATTAAAATGCAAAAGTAAGCTTACAAAGATCCATTAGAACACACTCTGTTAACAACAACCACAGATGTACATCACTTTATAGCTAACTCTGGTACCTGAACTGTCTTGTACACGGCCCCTGACAAATAAGCTAATAAATAAAAAAAATTAAAAAATGATGTAGCTTATGTAACAATGTTGCTACCTGAGATTGTAGTAGAGCACTCTTTAGTTGCTACTAAATCGTAACATGGCGTGCCTTTGCACTTGCCCATTTATCTAGTATTGCATCGAATGAAACAGTTCGTGCCACACTGTTTTCAATTGAAATGACTGCTAATTGGGTTAAGCGATCATTGCTCATGTTGGAACGAAGGTATGTTTTAATCAGCTTTAGCTTGCTGAATGATCTCTCGGCAGAGGCAACTGTCATAGGCATTGTCAGGAAAACTCTCAGGGCTACTGTCAGATTTGGGAAAACCAAATCAAGGTTCTCCTGTAGGAGGACATTTAGTTTATCCAGAGCCTTTTCATGCCCCCTAAGTAGACGGCTTGCTGGGTAAATTTCCTGAATGATATCCCTTGAAACATCATCGGTAGCCAGTGCATATCTTGTCACTGATTCCTCCAACTCAGCTTTTGTCATGTGTTCCATTTTGTAAATGAACTTAAACTTTTCGGACACAAGCTGAAGATTGCAAAATCTGTCAGACAACTCCTGAATTACAGTGTCAACAATAACATTAAAAACCATGCACCTAAAATGGGTCTCAGGTTCCTGTTCAAAATGGCCAGTGCTTGAATCATCTCCATGAAATCTCTTTTGCTTTCTGCAACGTCTTTCCTTAAAGTCAGGGGAAGCATCCATCTCAATGGCTAGTCTGCGTGCAATGTCAAGGGATTTCTGAAACCCCTCCTCTCTATACTTACAGAAGAATTCTTTCAGAGAATCGATCATCCTTATGGCAGTGTCCATCGAAATGTTCACTGCTTGCATTGCCTTGCTAACAAACGTGATCTCTGACAATAGATCATACCAAATCAAGAGGCACATCAGAAACTCCATGGTAACAATCTCGCCAGAGAGCGACTTTGCCTCTGAGACTGTTTTGCCGTCTTTTTCCACTTCCTCAAGCTTTTCCAAAGCGTCAAGAATCCCCCCTAACTGGAAACGCACAGCATTGACAGAGTCTATTTTCGCCTCCCACCTGGTTTCACTGAGAGGCTTTAGAGTAATGTCCACAAACTCTTTGAGGATATCCCACCTCTTCACCGAAGCTGAAAAAATGGTGTACAGTCTCTGGATAGTGCCAAAAAAGGTAAGACACACTCTGTTTGATGATGCAGCATCACATAGGAGAAGGTTGAGACTGTGGCTACAGCAGGGGATAAATAGTGCCTCTGGACACTTCTGCTGCACCAAGGCTTGAACACCTTTGTGTATACCTCTCATATTCGAGCCATTGTCATAACTCTGTCCCCTACAATTCTTCAACTCCAACCCCAGGCTATCCAGCACCCCAGTCAGTGTTTCTGTGAGACCTTTACCAGTTGTGTCCTTCACAACTATGAAGCCAACAAAAGACTCATTGATGGTGGCTTTCTTTTTGTCGTCCGTATGAACATACCGGATTATGACTGAGGCCTGCTCCTGCTTTGAAATGTCAGGAGTGCAATCCAACTCCACAGCAAAGTACTTGGAGGCTTTGACCTGGGCACAAATTTTACCAAGTACACAGTCTGCAATTGAATCTAAAAATTCATTCTGAGTGCACCAGGAAAGATATCCTGTGGTTTTTTTAGCCGCTACCTTTCTAAGATGCTCTGCTAGTGTGACATCATATCGTGCTATGACCTCAAGGACACCCAGAAAATTTCCATTTTTAGGATCTCC
This sequence comes from Notothenia rossii, assembly GCF_949606895.1. Lineage (NCBI taxonomy): Eukaryota > Metazoa > Chordata > Actinopteri > Perciformes > Nototheniidae > Notothenia > Notothenia rossii. The sequence goes on from NC_136902.1 coordinate 75,301,106, forward strand.
TAATGTAGCATTCTTCCCCCTCAGTGGCAAGTTCCTTTCTGCGAGAAAGAGTATGCAATCGATCACTCTCGTTAACACGCTTCTCCAGTGTGCCTTTTCAGCTTCTATGGCTTTTTGCAAGGTACTGTCAATTGTCTTACCAAGGCGTAAGCGAGATGTTAATTCTTTCCACAAAAGATACGCGTTGATGTGTAAACCACTGGTTTCATGGTGCTGCAGCGTTTTTGAAAGACTCTGCCAGTTATTATATCCCACCACAAAGCGTGTGTCAACAACGCTAGCTCCACCGAAAAGTTTACACGCAAAACAATACACCTTATTCGTACTTTTAGAATACAGTAACCAATCTCGTGCAACTTTCTCTCCATTTGACATTGTGCGAAAACAATACGCTTTCGAAAAACACCTTCTAGACTTCTCTGATCTTGGATATGGCCCATCAGGACATTTGTGTGGGCCATTTTCAACAACACACTGCCTAAATGAGTCCCCAATCTGATGTGGTGGTGGCCAGTCTGATGGATCTTCTGAGTAAGGCCTTGACTCAGCCCTCTCCTCTTCACCTCTCTGTTCCACAACCTCATCTTCACCTCTCTGTTCGACATTCTCTTCCACCTCATCTTCACCTCTCTGTTCCACATTCTCTTCCACCTCATCTTCACCTCTCGGTTCGACATTCTCTTCCACCTCATCGTCACCTCTCGGTTCGACAATCTCCTCAAATTCCACCTCTGTGGTGAGTGGCTCTCCATCTCTGTCTGCACTATTATCCCCAAAAAGGACACAGTGAATAGGTTGGTCAACAGAACTTCAAACCATACTGGACATTGAGTTTTGTGTGGTCAAACTAATAGAACTCCTACTACCTGACATCATCACTGGTCTCATCTCTACTTGATGCCATCGCCGACCTCATGTCTGTCTCATTCACTCCTTGCCTGTGTTCTTTTCCACTAAGATATATTGTCAAACAAACATTATGAAATAGATTTTCCATATTAGTTTTTCCTTATTAATAATATTAAAATAATATTAAGAAATGAATCTGTTGGTATCAAGACCCCTACACTTACACCTAATGTTAGACCTACCTGTTGCCTTCCCCTGTCTTTCCTGAGCCACCATCCTCACACCTGAATAAAATGAATTCACTGTTAAAGCAGCTGTCTAAATTAAATTATTATATCAGCCCAGTGATAAGGCAACTTAATAATAAAAAAAACAACACTATTATGCCGTGTAAGGTTGTGCTGCTGTTGAAAGTACATTCACATTTTGGATTTTAAAAGAACAAATAAAAAACACTATTATGCCGTGTAAGGTTGTGCTGCTGTTGAAAGTACATTCACATTTTGAATTTTAAAAGAACAAATACGGAGAGCTACTTAGCACAGACCTGTAAAGAGATGTGACCCTGTAATAACAGCTTCTGTGTCACCAAACAGATGTATAGCCTGTATGTCTGACAGCACAGCTAACATAGACAGCTAATGGCAGCACAACATATTTAAATGATTCCATGGTTAGCTATGTTTTCCAGCTTCTTGACATTTATTGTGCATGCTACCTTATATTTACCAGTTGTTATTTTACCTTAATACAATTTGGACGTGACATGCATGGGGTTTAACCAAAATCTAAATGTAGCTATCAGAAACATCGGTTTGCATTAAAGCTAGCCGTAAACCACACTTCAGCTGCTAGTGTTAGCAAACACTAGCCAATCTGAGAACAGTCTGTTAACATGAACTGACATTTGCAAGCCTCTTATTTGGTAGCAAATGTGTGCATGATTCCATGATAAACCAGAGTTATTGCATTAGTTATGTTTTCCAGATTCTTGTCATTTATTGTACATGCTACCTCATACTTTCCATGTCAGCGCTGGCGCAGCAACATTGGTTTGCATATTCTAAGCTAGCCATAAACCCACCCACCTTTGGCTGCTACATGCCCAGTGTTAGCATACGCTAGCCAGTCAATATTTCCAAGCACAGACAGACGTCACACTTTAAATCATCCTATTCCTACCTGTTGCCTTTCAACATCCACTTATTTAGCTGTTGTCGCATCCCTTGACACGCCGTCTCCTTTTCCCTCTTTCTTTTTCTATTTTCTGCCCCCGACCGCTTTTTTGGTTTATCCATGATTTCTTTTTGACGTTAACTCACAACGAGCGCCTGCTCCTCAGTGTTCACGGCGTCCCTGCTCGTGCTCCCTCCTCTATGTCAAAATTCTATGATGGAATCTTATGAGATAGGGCGCCCTTCTCTAGCATATTACTCCTCTAAAATGTTTTAAAACCTTAAAGGCCATGTAATGCATCTAACACAGGTGTTTTTTAACATGTAGTTTAGATATCACCAGAATAAAAATAAATAAAAATGTTTAAAGTTTCGTCATAATTAAATGACATATACGTTAAAAACCGATGTTGGTTCCGAAGTTTGCCGAGTACGCCCCCGATCACTCCCGAACGAGCGGTGACGTCACACGTGGCAAACATTGCCATTTGATCAAATCAGTCCGAATGGCAAGCAACGCGATAACTTCAGACAGCGACAGCGACAGCGATCATTCAAGCTCAGATTCGGTGGGTTATCTGGATACAGTTACAGAAGTAGAGAGTCAACCAGCTAGCCTTTCACTTCAAGGCATCTTGCCTTATAAGTACGAGCCTCCTGCCCAGCAATCGAACAACGAGGCAGAAACTTGTGAAAGAGAAGCGGATTCCGCAGCCGGCGAGACTCGAGTCGGCAATACTGAATGGTAAATTCTGTTTTATTTAATTTGACCTGCACTAAATGTCGATCTTAATTTGTCATCTGTTCCTCACACGTCCGGCAGATATTGTTTTGTTTTTTAATGTTATGTACAATATTCAGGTGTACATGTCAATGCTGTGAAAGCATGCCCACTGCAGATGAATGTGTATGCTGCAGAGAGATCTGGCAGGTGATGGAACAAATAGACAGTTTGCAACCTACTGACCAGATAGCAGAGTCCTGCATCGGGTCGGGTATCCGCGGGTACCCGACGGGTGACCCGCAAAAAAGGTGATTTGCGGGTGGTATTTTTTCAAACGCTTTTTTCCGGGTTCGCTTCTGGGTAAAACAAAGATGATGCGGGTCCGGTTGCGGGTGTTGCATAATAAATATATTTAAACAATAATAATTTAGTTTAATGTTTAAATCCTCAGACCTCTCCTCCGCGTTACCGAGCATAATCATAACCTCTGCAGTGCATCTATCTGCTGCTGAGCGCACCACATTCTGAATGGCTGAGGTGAAGCTCTCTATAGGGGAGAATACAGCATTTTCAATAACTCTTCCTCAAGAGCGAAATCCAACGTCTGGGAGGCTTTTGGTGTCATCCTAGATGGAGAAAATAAACAACATCCCAGGCTTTTTGAGCCAAATATGCAACTGCGTGTGTTAATAATTGCACGTTGTCACTGCTTATAGGCCTATATATGCGGGTTCGGGTCGGGTTGCGGATCATGTGCCGGCGGGTCGGGTCGGGTTGCGGGACTAATTGGCAATATGTGCGGGTAGCGGGGCGGGTTCGGTACTGCACGTCACGGGTGCGGGGCGGGAGCGGGTCTTGAAAATCAGACCCGTGCAGGACTCTGCCAGATAGAAGACACCGACGAGAAACCAAGGTGCATTATTAGCCACCCAGGCTTTAGAGAAGGCTGTCTCAGTGTTTGGACACTGAAAATAGCGTATCTTCAATACAAACAACAACACAGAGCAGTTGATGGCCCACTACACCAGTAAGTAAATATTGATTGACCCAACTGCCTATTGCAGCTTTGCTTTCATATAATACTTTTAGTCGCTACAGATATGGTACACTTTTAAAGATACCATTAAACTCTTTCAAGCAGTCAAAAACAGCTTGGCTTTTATTTTTTCTGTGTATGCAAGTTCAATGTATGCTTGGGAAAAGAAACAACTACACATGTGAGGAAATATATAAGAGGTCTATGATTCTGTCAAGCAGTCATGTAAAACCTCATATTTATTTTGTACAAGTAAAATACAAATATCATGTTATAAGCCAATTTGTAACCATTGCTACATAATAGTACTACATAACATTTTATTTTTCTCCAAATATATTTATAATCTGTATACTTTTTTTTCATTAGGAAGTATCGATATACAGCTTATCGACAGTTTGTACGTTGGTGCTGGGGTGTACTCGGCCCAAAAATCAGAATCCCGCTGCCTGCATGTGCTGTAACCGAGATACGGAAGACTTACCCTGAACCGGGAGGCCGCTATCAGGGATTTCAATGGCCAAATCTGTAATTTGACATAAGTCATGCAGCTGAACTGGTTAAAATGGTTTCGCATGATGTAAATAATTTACAAAGTACATCATTTACAATATTATTTTTCCAAAGAAACATGTAAATAAAACAACATTTTCCAAATCGCAAATTTGTAAGATTGTATTAATTTACTGTTTGATAAATAAAAAAGGGTTCTTTTGTTAATTTTTCACTTGTAACATTTTATCTTTATTGCAGTGTACATTAGTCTATTTTGGTATATGTGCGAGCCCACAAATAATTAAAAGTGGTAAAAATAATAAAGATATTCAGACGTAATTCATTTTTGGCCTTACTTATTTCACTTCAACTTTTATATATTTCAGTCACTAGGCAAGTTCACTGTACTCTGGTGACATTTAGCTCAAGCTGGCATAACACCTGTAGTAACTTAATTCTGACCCGAGTTTTGTGCACAATCTTCCAGCACCCATGATCAATGTTTATAGCAATCAGGAAACATTCACAGCTCACAATTACACATCGCTTCCCCATCATGAATTGTTAGATAAAAAAAGTTTAGCGAGGTCCGGTTACACATATGTTGAGCGAAAATAGCGGAAGGATACAAAACAAACAATCCAGACGGGGCTGGTGTTTGCCACGTGTGACGTCACACAGCTGGGTTAATGGCTGGCAAGCTTTTTGCTACCGGAGCGGAATAACACGGGAAAGTGGCACACATTTCATGTTATTTGGGGGGTATTTATGGAAAGAATCATTGATGTTGATATGTCAAATGAAACAGTGGAAAGTGATGAAGCGATTTATTAACACAGAATAACATTTATTTTGGACATTACATGGACTTTAAGGAAATGCAGAAACTATTTAGAAACATAAAGAAAATACCATTTTATTTTTATTTAATTTAATTTTTTTTTTTTACCATCGCTTGTTGGGCGCCCCCACTGGTGTGGCGCCCCTATGCGTCGCATATAGTGCATACCCACTTTTTGCGCCACTGCACACGCGCATGATGGCTGAGAGAAAGAGCAGCGTTGTGTGGAGCAATTTCACAACTGGCAATTAAAACTTAGCGAACTGTGATGTGTGCAAGAACACAGTTCGCTTACTCTGGCCACTTTGTATTGTTATTTTTCATGTTTGCACTTTAAATATACAAAAGTAAAACGTTTATTTGTCTATAAAAACTGTCCTGTCTTTATTCATGAAAATTAATTCAGATTTAGTCTATTTATGATGATTTCAGTTCAAAAACCATGTCATGCAGCTCCCCCCTATATGAAAGTACATAAGACGCTTTTCATTTAAAAAAGTATCGGTATCGATATCGGTATCGGCGATACTGGCCCTGAAATATTTGATATCGGATTGAATCTAGATTTTGTGGTATCGCACACCCCTATTCTGCCGAGTTGCCGAGAAGCCCCTAGTAGGCGGAGTCGGCCACTAACGGCTCGACAGTGACGTCAGAGTTCAACTCCCGCCTTCTCCAGCCTGCTCCAAATAAGGGCAAAGAGGCGGAGCCGAGGCGGGACCTGCTGCCACCGAGCTGAAAGTTCCAGAGCTAGCTGAAGCTACCAACAGTGTTGCCAACTTGGCGACTTTGTCGTTAAACTTGGCGGCTTTCCAAACCCTCCGGCTAGTTATTTTTGTCAAAAGCGACTAACGACTAATCTAACGACTTGTAATGGTGTTATTAGGGACTTTTCTGGGGTTTGGAGACTCACGTATTGTTCTGCAGATAACGAGCTGCCGTGAGCCCCTCAGCCCTCCCTTAGTACTCACAGGCGGCACACTCACAGTTGCCTCCCGCAGCAGCTCAGCTGCAGTAAGAGCAGAGAGGAGACAGCCACACTCTCCCGCGTCGAGACAGCTTCAGTCACTTAATCACCTCGTCCACTGTGTGTGTGCCTCTCTGTGACAAGCTAAACATCCACGTAGGTCATCATGTCACAGTCTAAACTGTATTCACAAAAGTACAAAGGAGTGGGAATCAAACCCTGAGTTTAAAGGATGGTTGAAGCAATTATTGGAGATGACACACGGGCATACTATACTGCCTTTATTGTAAGGGATATTTCTACTAAAAACTATTTCTACTTTCTACTTTTTCTAATAGAGACATTTCTGATCTACTGTCGTCTGGATTTACTCTGGTGGTTTCAAGTTTTGATCGTTGAAGGGGGTGGAACGTTTTTTTTACCGGCATTACGTGATATGCAAATTAGGCAATGACGTCATTTAGGGACTTCTGGCGACTTTTCGGTCAGCCAATAGCTACTTTCCTTACTATGGAGTTGGCGACACTGGCTACCAAGCTAAGCTAACATGCTCCCCATCTGCACACTGCCGTGGGATTTTACGTTTCTAAGGTAAGCGGACATGAAATTACTCAGCAAAACTATAAATAATAATCTAAGTTATTGAGATTTTAGCATAATACTTCAGAATCTTAAAATCCCTTAACGTTTGTATGCAATTGTGCTATATTCAACACTGGAATCAAGCACATATTAATATGTTTGCATGACATTAGTTATTTATATTTTGATATCACTTAATTATACGTTTAATACATTTAAGTCAAGCTAAGGTACATGTGATGGTAGCTAGTTAGTGCTCTTACCTGTGAGGCCTCCTCCAAACAGCATAATAACCAGACTGTATCATTACAACTAAGTACCAGTTCTAGATCCTTGACTTTAGGCAAACAATTCAAGAGACAACATGTATAGAAAGACCAATCTTTATTTGAATGTGCCTCTTAACCTGATATATTAGTTATACAGTAATAGTATTGACAATCTAAAAAAATTGAGCAAATCAACAGTCAACTTTATGTTTCTTATTGTCTAAAGCAGCGGTTTTCAAAGTGTGAGGCGCGCCTCCCCTGGGGGGCGCCAGAGAGCTTCAGGGGAGGCGCAGCGTGAGACACAAAAGAACGAGAAAAAGACGAGTAAAATGACACTTGCCCACTTGTGGCTGTCAGTGGAGACCGAGTTCCCCCACCTCGCCAAAAAGGCTGTAAAAGTGCTCATTCCCTTCACCTCCACCTACCTGTGTGAGTGCAGGTTTTCCGCATTGACTTTGATCAAAAGCAAGTACCGGTCAAGGCTGCAGTCAGAGTTTGATCTGCGTTTATTCCTCTGTGCATCAAAGACGCAGACTCATTGTTCACACTAAAGTAGGGGTGAGTGTAATAAGGAGGCAAAGTTGACGTTCAGTGTGTTACCGGGAGCATATAAGGATTTATCCACCATGTTGAAAATGTTAAAAAAAATATGTCTTGAGAACACGGCGTGGGGAAATATACGGGTCGTGCTGCAGCTAGATGTTCCTGTCCTCTGTGAGAAGGTGTCGGCGACTGACATGCAAGGAAGAACGGCTGTCCACAGGCTGTTCCAACTTTAACAACTGTATTAACTTCAAGGGTAGTGAATTGAACATGCAATTGTAATTGGGTGTGTGGTATATTTTTATGCATGGACACCCATGTTCCACAACACACAAACTGAACAACACTCAATTTTCCGATCGCTACCAGCGTCCTTGCGATCTTGTTATAATAACAAGTGCACGTTACTGATGCAATATGGTTGAGACCATTCGGGCTTATTCTAGAGGGGTGCAAGGAATAGTCCAAGTAGTGGGGGAGTTTTATACAATATGTTTAAAACATAAAAATAAAAAGGTTTAAAAAAGTTATTGTTTAATGTTTTAAGGAGGTGACGCTACTCAGCCAATCAAATCGGTGCAGTCAGCACGATAGATTCAAACACACACAGAGACGAGACAAGAGGAGAGAAACAGTCGGAGTAATTTCAAATGGCGGAAGGTAGACAGTGAAAACAGAGCATTTAATTACATTTTCTCTTACTGGACCTCTTTGAAATGCAATTGAATACCCCTGCATTATAGCAACAACAACAATAATAATAATAATAATAATAATAATAATAATAATAATAATAACAGCAATAATAATTGGGAGGGGGGGCGCGGCTGTTCTTATGTTCTCTGAGAGGAGGCTCACCTACCCACACTTTGAAAACCCCTGGTCTAAAGCATTTGTTATTTTCATTTTCAGCGTGGTGTCCAGAAAACTGCAGAGACTTCAGGGAGAAACCTCCGTGTGATGGACGTCCTGTCTGTTTGTTTGGCCCGGAGAGGACTGAGGGTCTTTCCTCAGCGATGGGGACCAGGCCTGATGGAGGAGCCCATGCTGGGCAAAGCTGATACCAACTGCACAGGCCTAGTCTGTCACTTTATTTGACTAAATGTGTTTACTTGTACATTTAATAGTTTTACACCTTCTGTCCATATGTGCTTTTTATTTAAAACATGTTTGATTAAGTTTTGGTTGACATTCGAATAAATTGTATTTGTATTTGCACTCCTTTTGTCCATTATTCTTACTGAAAATGTTAGATTACACATTCACATCTGACTGAAGATTGGCCCCATTTATTTGTGACGTTGCAAACTCTGCGGTACAAGGCACAAGTGATGTGAGGCTCATAAAGCGAGGCAAATAGAAATAATTAGCTGATGGAGTGTAGATGTGGAAATAGGTGCATTCGATCAGCTGACTGTTTTTACAATGAAAGTAGTTTCTTAGTGTACTGGTCTTAAAATCTCATAACATCAGCTTTTAATTTTCCTCTTGGATGTTCTTCTTGACCCTCAGAGAAGGAGAAAATGTTGTGTCTTTCAGGCATGTCCTTTCCTAACAAAAATTACAGGAAACATAAAACATATTATTGCAGAACAAGTGTGTTATTTTTGAAAGTGGTGTGTTTGTGTGTTTAGGGGCTGTAGATATAATTATTTTGTAATTGTAATGTTTTTTATTTATTTCAACAGTGAGCTACAAAGACAATCAGATTATGAATGAACAGTATGAAGTTCATCAACATTGAAATATATGTTATTATCAAAATAATATTTAACTGTTATCAAAACGTAGTGCAACTGTAGAAGCTTGCTCTGTTGTCTCACTGAAAGAATAACTTTTACCATGTTTTTTTGAACAATATTCAGAGATAAATAGCAGCAGTTCTCACTATGTGTTAAATATCTTTGCCTTTAATACATTAAATTAGAAAGCTGACAAAATCATATTGCTTGTTAACATCTAAATGTAACTTTTTGCACAGAAAAAACCCTCAACTTCACTGGTGTGTAGGTGATCTAGTATTGTTTAATGGAATGTATATCAGTGTATTAAAGTCAATACTTCATTTATTTAAACCAATATCTTTCTTGATTCTTTGTACAGTATGAAAAAAAGAGTCTTTGTACCTGAGCTGAAGTTCACTGCTGTGAGGAGTCCAGTTCTGTCTCTCACTCCCTGGTCCAGCCTGTCTGCATCACCTGGACACCTTAAACAAACAGATATATATTTAAAGTACCATGTGTACAAACAATATAACTGATTCTCTTCTGTTGAACATGTTGGATTGTGTATTGTTCGAGTCAGGGTCCTTTTTATTTTACTGTAACTTTGGAAGTTGTGTTACCAATGCTTACTGTTTATTTGATACCCATTTGGTAATGCAATTAATAAAAGCAACAAGGTTTGGGTTCGTTCTTCAGATGACTGTGACGTTAACGTGTAAGCTCAATAATGAACTCCAGCTCAACCAACCATATTGTAATATCTAAGTAATCATCTTGAAATGTGACATTAATAATTGTAATATATACACACATCTTATTGTGAGGTTGATTTCACATACACTACTACTTCGACATTAGCTTGTTTACATACTTGAGCATAGCCAATTTAAATGAACCTTCGTGATGCATACAGTTCCTACCTACATCATAAAATATCTCTCTAAGTTACAAGGATGACCTTATTTTATCAACCTCAAACAGAAGCTGTTTGTTCAACAGTATTATCCCACTTTACACTTGACACTTGCTTCAAGTTGTGTTTCCTGGATGAACTGACCAGGCAGAGTCCCTGTAGCTAGCTTCACGGATCAGCGGGCAGAGAGACAAGAAGCTAGCAGTAGCAGTCACTTGACAGAGCGGTCACTCAATGTGACCACGCCCTAATTTATGCAAAAACTTTCAGACCTAATATAAATAAAAGGGTTGTGTTAGAAAACAATTCACTCACAGATCCATAATCATGAAGGTGGAATCTAACTATATCGATAATAAAATGTATGGAGCCAGGGGTAGAAACATGTTTTTTTCTTCTGTAAAATTGGGCATTTTCACATGGGGGTCTATGGAAATTGCTCCTTTCTGCAGTCATCGCCTATCGGCCAATATATGAACTGCAGTATGTAGCACTTCCATATTGGCGTCCCGGCTCTTCCCCAGAGTTTGCCGCTTGGTGTCTACAGAAGGTCCAGTTGTGATAGACACGGTTCGCCACTGACATGCACACATTGTGAAACTATAACGTTGGTAAATGTTCCATCACTTTTATTTTTCACTTGTATCTTATTGTGAAGTTCCTGTCAAAGCCTAACAGTATGGTCTTATCTAGGAATGATTTGACATCTAACTTAATTGCTTCCAAAGGTTTAAAAACATAAGCATATAAACTTAAAGTATGATTCTTTCTTTATTTACTTCAGGGTGGAAAGTTTTTTATTGAAGGTCAACATCATGGTCAAATCCTCCAGGGCATAATTATGATTATCATGATGCAACAGGCCTGAGGGGATGTTTCCAGTATAGGCTGAGAGGAAAGGTGTGGAGGCAGGCTGGGCACACTGTGAACTACAGAGGAAGTTTGTTAGTTTGTTAAAGCGCTTCGAGTGGAAATAGCTTGAGGTTGATCTGCAGTAAAATAGACACCAGTGCCAGTGCAGCTCTCAGTATGTCCATAGTTCCAGTTATTATAGATACTGTAGCCAAGTTTAGCATTAGGGAGCATGTAAGGATTTTTGTTGATCTCATTGATAGCAAAAATCAATGCTTGAGAACATTTGAATTCTCAAAAATTGAAGCTAGGGTGTTGTGAAAGATAGAACACAATAATAATTTTGTCTCAAATACAGTACAATGAACATACAACGTTGAAAATATGCCTGATCATACATACTTTTTACATTTCCGTACTCCTGGAATTGTCTGAATTGTGTTAATTACGTAATCTTGCCTTGTGCAGAATGAAAAAATGCCTCCAATAACAAGGTCACCATCTTGGAACAGTTCAGGCGGTTGTGCTGAGTCTTGCAATCAGCACAGAGTCCCCCTTCCCCATTAGAAGAACCAAAAGAAGCGGCCTCAGTTAGGACATGGCTGTACTCTTCAGGTCACGCCAATCTGCTTGAGAGCTCATGACACCCCTTTATACACCATCAATAACAAGAAGGGCATTTTCCTGTTCGAAAAGAAGCCTCAGGAGACGAGATGAAATTTAAGTTAGTCAAATGTTTTATGCGGGACAATGTTGATTTTATTATTTGAATAACAATTTCTGGCAATTAATCTGAAATCACATAGGAGATTGGTATTTTGGATCTGCATATCATTTTATTCTTTTTTTATTTGCATATATACATATTGGTTTAAACTTGTATTCTATTAAAAGGAGTCATCTCCATATGCTAAGTTACACAGTAAAATAACTCACAGTCGGAAACAATAAAATAAACGAATATAATTGTAGGGTTCCATAATTATTTTAGGGCTCCCTTTCCCATTATATATTTTTTTGTATTCCTCTCTGGTTTGAGTAAGATGATATAACATTTTGGGATGAAAATACAAAAGAGCAGTCCAAAACTGGAGGACAGAATAGCAAATATCTCTACAGCAACACTAAACTTTCCAGGAGAGCTTACATACGCTGGGATGAAAGTGATCCATACAGCGCAGAATATCAGCATGCTAAAGGTTATAAACTTGGCTTCATTAAAGTTATCAGGCAGTTTCCGAGCCAGAAAAGCAAGAATGAAACATAAAATGGCCAGTAGTCCTATGTACCCAAGTACAGACCAAAAGCCCAAAGCTGAGCCCAAAGCACACTCTAAGATTATTTGGTCTTTGAAGTCTTTAAAATTCTTAAAAGGAAAAGGAGGAGAAATTGTTAACCAGAGGATACATATCATTACTTGTATTAGAGTGAAACCCAGAACAGTTAGTTTCTGCTGGGCAGGCCCAAACCACTTCATCACATTACTGCCTGGAAGTGTAGCCCTGAAGGCCATTAGCACCACTATAGTTTTCCCCAGAACACAAGAGATACAGAGGACAAAGGTGATGCCGAATGCTGTGTGTCGCAGCATGCAGGACCAATCTGAGGGCCGACCGATGAAGGTCAGAGAACACAGGAAACACAGAGTCAAGGAGAAGAGCAGCAGGAAGCTCAGCTCAGAGTTGTTGGCCCTGACAATTGGAGTTTTCCTGTATCTGAAGAAAATCAATGCCACAACAGCTGTGATGCATGTTCCAAATAAGGATGCTGCAGTGAGCAGCGCTCCCATAATCTCTTCATATGACAGAAACTCTGCCTCCTTCTTTACACAGGCATCTCTTCTTTCATTTGACCAGAACTCAGGGTGACACCGCACACAGGTGACAGAATCTGAAGAAAAAAATGTGGTAAACATTATGTATAATTATTTTTTTATTTTGTATTTGTCCCTACGTTGCATCTTTTCTAAGCATACACATAATAAGTATATAAAATGTTTTATTTATTTGTACAATCAAAAGTTCTTCGCAGGGATTTCTATGAATTTCTATGAATAATGAAATGATTTATTTTAGGTAGACTTGAAGTAGAAACATTTATTTTGCATTGGTGCTTTAACATAATGCATTAATCCTAAGGAAGACTTTTGCATATATTTATATGGCTGACTTCAGAATTCTGTCTCAGTATCTGTATATGTATCATTTACAATTATTTGTTATGTAACGATATTGTGTTTTTTTCTTCTTAAAGGACTGCATGGTTTTGAAATCCCCCAAAAACCCACTGCAATTTCTTAAAATGAACAATACATGTTTTGTCTTGCATTCATGTAACTACACCTGTAATGTTGCTGATGTCTCCCTCTGCACATCTCATACAGTCATAGCAGCAGACAGGCATTCCTTTCTGGAGAACCTTGCGAGTTCCTGGAAGACATTTTTCACTGCAAACTGACACAGGCACCTGTGGGATCAAATCGACTATGAGAAGAAAGAAAAAGATCGGCCTTCACTTTGATTACTGTGTTGCCTTTGTATATTTCCATTTAAAATGTTTATGCATAACAAACACACATCATGACGTGCATGACGAACAGTGTCAATTTCATATTTATAATGAAAAAAAAAGTGTAATTAGCAACGACATTGAACTTAGAGTATTTTACCTGTTGGGAGTTCTGTGTCCAAGTTATAGACTCATTTTGCAGATGTAGCTGTTTGTTTTCAGGTAAAGATGCATCATAAAGGCCAACTGTGACAAACTCCACAATGTCATTTTCTCTTGGCTTCCAATTTATAATTTCATACTTTGCTGCTGGGTCTCCATTTTCATTGAAGTAAACCTCTTCTCCTTCCTTTGTTTTAAACTGAATAGTTCTTATGTGCTGTAAAATCTGAAAAACAAATATCTGTCAATGCAGAACATAATTTGAAGAATGTGTTGTGGTCCAAGTGTTTTAACAGCATGAGAGACAGCAAAAGTTTAATTTACGCTTTTTTAAACATGTTGCTTGTTGATGTGATTTGATGTAAAAACTTCAGTGACATTGGTGTTCAACTCACCGTAAATGGATCTAGCTGCACCTTGGTGTTACATGTTTTGTTACAGCTGAGGATCAAATGAAGTGCGTGGGCCGCAGCATACACTCCTTTATAGACATTGTTAAAGATAGGCATCAGAGACATATCGGTGAAGATGTTTTGCACTTCAGTCAAATCTTCACGTCCAGTACATTCTTTCTGATTTCTTGATGAAGACTTTGACTGCTTGAACTTACAATTAAATAACGCCTCATAAAACATTGTAAACATTTCATTACTAGATACAATGAGCGGCTTCACATCCAACATGAACTCCCTCATGCCACTGACATGTGCTTTGGGGATGGACAGGCCTATAGCACCGTCTAGAATGTGATGCTTATCCAAGGCTGCAATTTGTGAATTAAAGATCCAGCCCTCAGAGCCTACCCACTGGTACCCAGTCAAGTTACGGTGAGAAAATGCATGTATTATCACATCCAAATCCAAGCCGGAGAGGAAAGCAATGATCACTTTGGAAGTGGAAGCCTTGATAATGTCAATTATCTTTTGTATTTTGTCTGGTGGATCGGTTCTAAAGAAGGACACCGAGTACTCAAGACAGATGCCAAGCTGCTGGGCCGTTTCTGTGAATGTGGCCATACCGTTGTTTCCATAATCATCATTTGTTCTAATAGCTCCAACCCAAGTCCAACCAAAATGCTTAACCAGCTGTGCCAGGGCTCTGCTCTGGTAGTAGTCACTGGGTATTGTTCTGAGGAAGGATGGGTACTTGGATTTATCACTGAGACAGGCACAAGTAGCAAAGTGGCTGATCTAAATGAAAAAAACAAGTTATATCCCAACGTAAAGATTCAAGATATAAAGTAGTTATACAGCCAACTACAATCCCTTTGGCTATACATAGTTGCAATAGTTGAATATTAATAATATCCAACAATCTTACCCACCATTGGAATATGAAAGGGTCCGATGGCAGTAGCCATAGCCATGCAGGGAGAGGAAGAAGGTTCTCCTATAATGGCCTGCACTTGGGCAGGTCTTGTACATGGTACTTCAGAGGGTTGTGATACAACTTCATTACCATTTGCAAAGGCCAATGCAACCCTCACACTTTTGGCAATTGAGCCACAGGAATCATACATCCTATAGCCCAGAGAGATGCCAGGCAATAGGTCTGTGCTGTTATTAATCTCCTCTACGGCAAAAAGCATAGCCTGGGCAAACTGGAACCCTTTGAAATTCAAGCTTGATGCAAACAGTTAATAATAATTAGTCAAAATAATTCCATGCAGTAGAAAGAGTGGCACAGTAAATGGAAGTATTTGATGATAAAATCAAACACAACAGGAGTATATCCTCATTTAAATATCCAATGTTATACCCTTTCAGAAATTTGAAGCAAAATATTGATATGGTATACTGTTACCTGGTGCATTGCAGTGGCAGTGGTTTGTCCATGTAGGAATCCCGTCTGTTCTTCCAGCTGTTGTGGAAAGAGAAGATTCCCCCCAACATTATGTCCCCATCCTTAAACATCTCAGGGATCTCAGTGTCCCCTCTCTGTGTGCACACTGGCTCCTCAGCCTGAGAGAAAGATACCATCAGCAACAGATGTAAGAGTGCCCATCCCTGCTCCGGCCAGCTCTGTGTGGATGACATACTATTTGAGTGAGACAAAACAATTCAGTGGCATCACATGAACCCCAATGCAAATTTAAATTGGGCATTTGTATTTATATATTGTGGAGAAACTTGTGAAAAAATAATGGAACGTTGATGTTTTATCTCTGTGGACTTGGGGGCAAAGGAAGGAGGCGCCAAACAGGAAAAGGGTTATTTGCCTTACCAAACTTACTGGTACTTGTGTGCTCTCGATTTATCTGCTAAAAAAATTAACTATTATTCAATTATTTCTAAAAAGATCATATCTTGAAACTTCTCTAACCAAAAATCAATGGAATTATTTCCTAGTTGCCTTTTATAGTTAAAGCCAGCTAGTGATAGTGGAGGACGTTCTTCCTAGAAGAAAGCATTCACCATGCCATCTTTGCGGATGCACAGCCAGATCATCAGCAGGCCTTCTACACTGACAGCCAGTCAGATCAGTCTTCATTGACACCTAAAATCAGATGACCATCTCGTCCAAATCATCGGTTAGCCTACCTGACAGTTCCTGCACTGCTACTCTCACTAAACAAATAGAGCATTATTCATTTGCTAATGCACTTACACGTCAAAAAGAACATTCAAAGGTCAGAGGGTTGCACACCCTTTTTATTCCTCCAAATGAAGTAACTTTTATATAAACATGCACCAGTGGCGAACCGTCAGGGCCTTCAAGGTATTCAGAGAATACCCTGGAACACTTAACCCAAAAAAATCGATTTAATTATATAAAAAACAAGTATGTAAAATGAATAAATTAGAATCTAATCTGTGTTGTTGATTTGAAATATTAAAGTGTTATTTTGATTTGTTTGTCCTTCTCGGTCCATGCACCACGCATTTCAGTGGTTTTGTGTTAGAAAAAAAAAGTAACCAATCAGATCTTGTTCTGGGCCTCTGTGTAGAATATTCTTCAACCAAGGTATTCTATTTCCTTGATAGAATTCCCTGGCCGTTGTACTGAATGAGAGCGTACCTTTGGATCGACAGTTTGATCAGCCAATCATATATTGATTTGCCGCCAATGGGCGAATTCTTTCAGAGTTTTCCTCGGTTCCAGGGTATTTTAGAAGGCCCGGTAGTTCACTGGCTCGAGACAGAGGATCTAGATAAATGCCACGAAGCAATTCATATGCCGTTTGATTGTTTTTAACGTTGAAATGGAAAGTGCAACAGGTGAAGATGATGATGTTACGATCTGTTGTGAGTACCCTTTTCAAGACGACAATTCAGTGAAAAGACGGACATTATAACGGCGGGGGGCGCAGCAGCGGAGGGTGTGTGTCTACAGAAGGTCCAGTAGTGATAGACACGATTCACCACTGACATGCACACATTGTGAAACATTACCAATACTATAACGATGGTAAATGTTCCATCACTTATATTTTTCACTTGTATCTTATTGTGAAGTTCCTGTCAAAGCCTAACAGTATGGTCTTTACTAGGAATGATTTGACATCTAACTTAATTGCTTCCAAAGGTTTAAAAACACAAGCATACACTTAAAGTATGAGTCTTTCTTTCTTTACTCCAGGGTAAAAACTTTTTTATCGAAAGTTAACATCATGGTCAGATCCTCCAGGGCATAATTATGATTATCATGATGCAACAGGCCTGAGGGGAAGTTTCCAGTAGGCTGAGGGGACAGGTGTGGAGGCAGGCTGGGGACACTGTGAACTTCAGAGGAAGTTTGTTAGTTTTTTTTGTAGAAATAGCCTGAGGTTGATCTGAAGCAAATTAGACACCATAGTGCCAGTGCAGCTCTCAATATGTCCATAGTTCCACAGTTACTATAGATACTGTTGCCAAGTTTAACATTAGGGAGCATGTCAGGATTTTTGTTGATCTCAATGATAGCAAAAATCAATGCTTGAAAAAATTTGAATTCTCAAAAATTGAAGCAAGGGTGTTGTGAAAGATAGAACAAAATAATACATTTGTGTTAAGTCTCAAATACAGTACAATGAACATACAACGTTGAAAATATGCCTAACAATACATACTTTTTACATTTCCGTACTCCTGGAATTTTCTGAAATGTGTTAATTACGTAATCCTGCCTTGTGCAGAATGGAAAAAATGCCTCCAATAAAGAGGTCACCATCTTGGAACAGTTCAGGCGGTTGTGCTGAGTCTTGCAGTCGGAACACAGAGTCCCCCTTCCCCATTAGCAGAACCAAAAGGAGCGGCCTCAGTTAAGACATGGCTGTGCTCTTCAGGTCACGCCAATCTGCGTGAGAGCTCATGACACCCCTTTATACACCATCAATAACAAGAAGGGCATTTTCCTGCTTGAAAATAAGTCTCAGGAGACGAGATGAAATTTAAGTTTAGTCAAATGTTTTATGCAAGACAGTGTTGCTTTTATTATTTGAATAACAATTTCTGGCAATTAATCTGAAATCACATAGGAGATTGGTATTTTGGGTGTGCATATAATTGTATTCTTTTTTTATTTGCATATATACACACTGGTTGAAATGATTCTATTAAAAGGAGTCATCTCAATATGCTACATTTCACAGTAAAACAACTCACAGTTAGAAACACTAAAATAAATAAATATCATTATAGGGATGCATAATTATTTTAGGGCTCCCTTTCCCATTATATATTTTTTTGTATTCCTCTCTGGTTTGAGTAAGATGATATAACATTTTGGGATGAAAATACAAAACAGCAGTCCAAAACTGGAGGACAGAATAGCAAATATCTCTACAGCAACACTAAACTTTCCAGGAGAGCTTACATACGCTGGGATGAAAGTGATCCATACAGCGCAGAATATCAGCATGCTAAAGGTTATAAACTTGGCTTCATTAAAGTTATCAGGCAGTTTCCGAGCCAGAAAAGCAAGAATGAAACATAAAATGGCCAGTAGTCCTATGTACCCAAGTACAGACCAAAAGCCCAAAGCTGAGCCCAAAGCACACTCTAAGATTATTTTGTCTTTGAAGTCTTTACAATTCTTAAAAGGAAAAGGAGGAGAAATTGTTAACCAGAGGATACATATCATTACTTGTATTAGAGTGAAACCCAGAACAGTTAGTTTCTGCTGGGCAGGCCCAAACCACTTCATCACATTACTGCCTGGAAGTGTAGCCCTGAAGGCCATTAGCACCACTATAGTTTTCCCCAGAACACAAGAGATACAGAGGACAAAGGTGATGCCGAATGCTGTGTGTCGCAGCATGCAGGACCAATCTGAGGGCCGACCGATGAAGGTCAGAGAACACAGGAAACACAGAGTCAAGGAGAAGAGCAGCAGGAAGCTCAGCTCAGAGTTGTTAGCCCTTACAATTGGAGTTTTCCTGTATCTGAAGAAAATCAATGCCACAACAGCTGTGATGCATGTTCCAAATAAGGATGCTGCAGTGAGCAGCGCTCCCGTAATCTCTTCATATGACAGAAACTCTGCCTCCTTCTTTACACAGGCATCTCTTCTTTCATTTGACCAGAACTCAGGGTGACACCGCACACAGGTGACAGAATCTGAAGAAAATAAAATGTTGCAAACATTATGTATAATTCCTTTTTTAATTTTGTATATTTGTGTCCCTACGTTGCATCTTTTCTAAGCATAAAAGACAGTACAGCACATAATAAGTATATACAATGTTTTGCTTATTTGTACAATCACAAGTTCTTCCCAGGGATTTCTATTAATTTATTTGAATAATGAAATGATTTATTTTAGGTAGACTTGAAGTAGAAACATTTATCTTACATTGGTGCTTTGACATAATGCATTAATCCTTAGGAAGACTTTTGCATATATTTATGCCTGACTTCAGAATTCTGTCTCAGTATCTGTATATGTATCATTTGCAATTATGTAACAATACTTTGTTTTTTTCTTCTTAAAGGACTGCAAGGTTTCGAAATCCCCCAAAAACCCACTGCAATATCTTAAAATGAACGATACATGTTTTGTCTTGCATTTATGTAACTACACCTGTAATGTTGCTGATGTCTCCCTCTGCACATCTCATACAGTCATAGCAGCAGACAGGCATTCCTTTTTGGAGAACCTTGCGAGTTCCTGGAAGACATTTTTCACTGCAAACTGACACAGGCACCTGTGGGATCAAATTGACTATGAGAAGAAAGAAAAAGACTGGCCTTCACTTTGATTACTGTGTTGCCTTTGCATATTTCTATTTCAAATGTTAATGCATAAAAACCATACATTATGACGTGCATGACTAACAGTGTCAATTTCATATTTATAATGAAACAAAAAGACTGTAATTAGCAATGACAGTGATCTTACAGTATTTTACCTGTTGGGAGTTCTGTGTCCAAGTTATAGACTCATTTTGCAGATGTAGCTGTTTGTTTGCAGGTAAAGATGCATCATAAAGGCCAACTGTGACAAACTCCACAATGTCATTTTCTCTTGGCTTCCAATTTATAATTTCATACTTTGCTGCTGGGTCTCCATTTTCATTGAAGTAAACCTCTTCTCCTTCCTTTGTTTTAAACTGAATAGTTCTTATGTGCTGTAAAATCTGGAAAAAACAAATATCCATCAATGCAGAAAATATTTTGAAGGATGTGTTGTGGTCCAAGTGTTTTAACAGCATGATAGACAGCAAAAGTGTAATTTACGTTTTTTTTTAAACACGTTCCTTGTTGAAGTGATTTAATGTAAAAACTTCAGTAACATTGGTATTCAACTCACCGTATATGGATCTAGCTGCACCTTGGTTTTACATGTTTTGTTACAGCTGAGGATCAAATGAAGTGCGTGGGCCGCAGCATACACTCCTTTATAGACATTGTTAAAGATAGGCATCAGAGACATATCGGTGAAGCTGTTTTGCACTTCAGTCAAATCTTCACGTCCAGTACATTCTTTCTGATTTCTTGTGGAAGAGTTTGACTGCTTGAACTTACAACTAAATAACGTCTCATAAAACGTTGTAAACATTTCATTACTAGATACATTGAGCGGCCTCACATCCAACATGAACTCCCTCATGCCACTGACATGTGCTTTGGGGATGGACAGGCCAATAGCACCGTCTAGAATGTGATGCTTATCAAAGGCTGCAATTTGTGAATCAAAGATCCAGCCCTCAGAGCCTATCCACTGGTACCCAGTCAAGTTGTGGTGAGAAAATTCATGTAGTATCACATCCAAATCCTTGACGGAGAGGAAAGCAATGATCACCTTGGAAGTGGAAGCCTTGATAATGTCAATTATCTTTTGTATTGTGTCTGGTGGATCGGTTCTAAAGAAGGACACAGAGTACTCAAGACAGATGCCAAGCTGCTGGGCTGTTTCTGTGAATGTGGCCATACCGTTGTTTCCATAATCATCATTTGTTCTAATAGCTCCAACCCAAGTCCAACCAAAATGCTTAACCAGCTGTGCCAGGGCTCTGCTCTGGTAGTAGTCACTGGGTATTGTTCTGAGGAAGGATGGGTACTTGGATTTATCACTGAGACAGGCACAAGTAGCAAAGTGGCTGATCTAAAAGAAAAAAACAAGTTATATCCCAAGGTAAAGATTCAGGATATAAAGTAGTTATACAGCCAACTACAATCCCTTTGGCTATACATAGTTGCAATAGTTGAATATTAATTATATCCAACAATCTTACCCACCATAGGAATATGAAAGGGTCCGATGGCAGTAGCCATAGCCATGCAAGGAGAGGAAGAACTTTCTCCCATAATGGCCTGCACTTGGGCAGGTCTTGTACATGGTACTTCAGAGGGTTGTGATACAACTTCATTACCATTTGCAAAGGCCAATGCAACCCTCACACTTTTGGCAATTGAGCCACATGAATCATAGATCCTATAGCCCAGTGAGATGCCAGACAATAGGTCTGTGCTGTTATTAATCTCCTCTAAGGCAAATAGCATAGCCTGGGCAAACTGGAACCCTCTGAAATCCAAGCTTGATGCAAACAGTTAATAATAATTAGTTTTTAAAAATCCATGCAGTAGAAAGAGTGGCACAGTACATGGAAGTATTTGATGATAAAATCAAACACAACAGGAGTATATCTTCATTTAAATATTCAATGTTATACCCTTTCAGAAATCTGAAGCAAAATATTGATATGGTATACTGCTACCTGGTGCATTGCAGTGGCAGTGGTTTGTCCATGTAGGAATCCCGTCTGTTCTTCCAGCTGCTGTGGAAAGAGAAGATTCCCCCCAACATTATGTCCCCATCCTTAAACATCTGAGGGATCTCAGGGTCCCCTCTCTGTGTGCACACTGGCTCCTCAGCCTGAGAGAAAGATGCCATTAGCAACAGATGTAAGAGTGCCCATCCCTGCTCCGGCCACCTCTGTGTGGATGACATACTGTTTGAGTGAGACAAAACAATTCAGTGGCATCACATGAACCCCAATGCTAATTTAAATTGGGCACTTGTATTTATATATTTTGGAGAAACTTGGGAAAGAATAATGGAACATTGATGTTTTATCTCTGTGGACTTGGGGGCAAAGGAAGGAGGCGCCAAACAGGAAAAGGGTTATTTGCCTTACCAAACTTACTGGTACTTTTGTGCTCTCGATTTATCTGCTAAAAAAACAACTATTATTCAATTATTTCTCAAAAGATCATATCTTGAAACTTCTCTAACCCAAAATCCATGGCCTATTTCCAAGTTGCCTTTTATAGTTAAAGCCAGCTTGGAGCATGCGCGTGAACTGTGAGCGCAGGAGCCTCGCAGTGCCGGAACTGTGGCACGCTTAATTTTGCCACTTTTGCGCTTCAGATGAGGTCCCACGCAGTCTGCGTGATTTACTTGTAGGGAGGGTCGGGCTTGGATGGTATGTTTTAGGTTAGGCAGCTTCAACTTCAGTAAGCAGTTTTGTTTTTTAAGAAATCTACCTAAGGATTAGATATGAAATGCATAAATAAAGAAGCAAAACATTGATCTAAGGAAAAGTGCAGTAGAGGAAGCCGATGGCCTCGGTAGCCATTCGGATCATGCCTTCTGCCATGCCTTCCCTGAGCCAGCTAGCCCACCTACTTTCTGACTGATCTTGTATTTTCTGAACCCTGCGAGCCTTCAGGCGACCTGTTGACCAGTAAGCCTGACATCCTTCGGCCATGTCTCAACATGTCTCACCTTACCCTTTGCAGGAGTTTCTTCCTAGAAGAAAGCATTCACCGTGCCATCTTTGCGGATGCACAGCCAGATCATCAGCAGGCCATCTACACCGACAGCCAGCCAGATCAGTCTTCGTTGTCAACTAAAATCAGATGACCCTCTCTTCCAAATCATCGGTCAGCCTACCTGAGAGTTCCTGCACTGTTACTCTCAGTGAACAAATAGAGCATTATTAATTTGCTAATGCACTTACACGTCAAAAAGAACATTCAAAGGTCAGAGGGTTGCACACCCTTTTTATTCCTCCAAATGAAATAACTTTTATATAAACATGCACCAGTAGCGAACCGTCAGGGCCTTCAAGATATTCAGAGAATACCCTGCAACACTTAACCCAAAAAATTGATTTAATTATATAAATAACACGTATGTAAAATGAATAAATTAGAATCGTATCTGTGTTGTTGATCTGTAATATTACAGTGTTATGTTGATTTGTTTGTCCTTCTCGGTCCATGCACTACGCATTTCAGTGGTTTTGTGTTAAAAAAAAGCAACCAATCAGATCTTGTTCTGGGTCTCTGGGTAGAATATTCTTCAACCAAGGTATTCTATTTCCTTGATAGAATGCCCTGGCCGTTGCACTGAATGAGAGCGTACCTTTGGATTGACAGTTTGATCAACCAATCATATATTGATTTGTAGCCAATGGGCGTATTCTTTCAGAGTTTTCCTCAGTCCCAGGGTATTCTAGAAGGCCCGGTAATTCACTGGCTCGAGACAGAGGATCTAGATAAATGCCACGAAGCAATTCATATGCCGTTTTATTGTTTTTAACGTTGAAATGGCAAGTGCAACAGGTGAAGATGATGTTGTTGCGGAATTGTTGTGAGTACCCTTTTCAAGACGACAATTCAGTGAAAAGACGGAAATTATAACGGCGGGGGGCGCGGCAGCGGAGGGTGTGTGTCTACAGAAGGTCCAGTTGTGATAGACACGGTTCGCCACTGACATGCACACATTGTGAAACTATAACGTTGGTAAATGTTCTATCACTTTTATTTTGCACTTGTATCTCATTGTGAAGTTCCGGTCAAAGCCTAACAGTATGGTCTTATCTAGGAATGATTTGATATCTAGCTTAATTGCTTCCAAAGGTTTAAAAACATAAGCACACTTTAAAAAATGACTGTGAAAGCCACAGTTATTTACAGTGTTTGTGCACAGTAAATTACTGTATACCATTTTAGAGTATAATACAGTGTTTCGAACCAAAAATTAGAGCAACTCTGGAGTTACTGTAGAAATAGCAGTAGTAACGTCCCAACTGTATAAAATCACAGTAACCAACAATGTACCGTATAAAATCACAGTAACCAACAATGCACTGTAGAAGATCACAGTAACCAACATTGTACTGTAGAAGATCACAGTAACCTACAATGTATTGTAGATATTCACAGTAACCTACAATGTACTGTAGATATTCACAGTAACCTACAATGTACTGTCGAGGATCACAGTAACCTACAATGTACTGTAGAAGATCACAGTAACCTACAATGTACTGTCGATGATCACATTAACCAACAATGTACTGTAGATGATCCCAGTAACCAACAATGTACTAGAAGATCACAGTAACCAACAATGTACTAGAAGATCACAGTAACCAAAAATGTACTGTATACAATCACAGTAACCAACATTGTACTGTAGAAGATCACAGTAACCAACAATGTACTGTAGATGATCACAGTAACCAACAATGTACTGTAGATGATCCCAGTAACCAACAATGTACTAGAAGATCACAGTAACCAACAATGTACTGTATAAAATCACAGTAACCAACATTGTACTGTAGAAGATCACAGTAACCTACAATGTACTGTAGATATTCACAGTAACCTACAATGTACTGTAGAGGATCACAGTAACCTACAATGTACTGTAGATCAGGGGTTTTCAAAGTGTGGGTAGGTGAGCCTCCCCTCAGAGAACATAAGCACAGCCGCGCCCCCCCTCCCAATTATTATTGCTGTTATTATTATTATTATTATTATTATTATTATTGTTGTTGTTGCTATAATGCAGGGGTATTCAATTGCATTTCAAAGAGGTCCAGTAAGGGAACATGTAATTAAATGCTCTGTTTTCGCTGTCTACCTTCCGCCATTTGAAATTACTCCGACTGTTTCTCTCCTCTTGTCGTGTCTCTGTGTGTGTTTGAATCTATCGTACTGACTGCACCGATTTGATTGGCTGAGTAGCGTCACCTCCTTAAAACATTAAACAATAACTTTTTTAAACCTTTTTATTTTTATGTTTTAAACATATTGTGTAAAACTCCCCCACTACTTGGACTATTCCTTGCACCCCTCTAGAATAAGCCCGAATGGTCTCAACCATATTGCATCAGTAACGCGCAGTTGTTATTATAATAAGATCGCAAGGACGCTGGTAGCGATCGGAAAATTGAGTGTTGTTCAGTTTGTGTGTTGTGGAACATGCGTGTCCGTGCATGAAAATATACCACACACCCAATTACAATTGCATGTTCAATTCACTACCCTGGAAGTTAATACAGTTGTTAAAGTTGGAACAGCCTGTGGACAGCCGTTCTTCCTTGCATGTCAATCGCCGACACCTTCTTACAGAGGACAGGCACATCTAGCTGCAGCACGACCCGTATATTTCCGCACGCCGTGTTCTCAAGACATATTTTTTTTAACATTTTCAACATGGTGGATAAATCCTTATATGCTCCCGGTAACACACTGAACGTCAACTTTGCCTCCTTATTACACTCACCCCTACTTTAGTGTGAACAATGAGTCTGCGTCTTTGATGCACAGAGGAATAAACGCAGATCATCCTCTGGCTGCAGCCTTGACCGGTACTTGCTTTTGATCAAAGTCAATGCGAAAAACCTGCAGTCACACAGGTAGGTGGAGGTGAAGGGAATGAGCATTTTTACAGCCTTTTTGGCGAGGTGGGGGAACTCGGTCTCCACAGACAGCCACAAGTGGGCAAGTGTCACTTTACTCGTCTTTTTTTCGTTCTTTTGTGTCTCACACTGCGCCTCCCCTGAAGCTCTCTGGCGCCCCCCAGGGGAGGCGCGCCTCACACTTTGAAAACCGCTGCTGTAGATGATCACAGTAACCAACAATGTACTGTAGATGATCCCAGTAACCAACAATGTACTAGAAGATCACAATAACCAACAATGTACTGTAGATATTCACATTAACCAACAATGTACTGTAGATATTCACAGTAAACAACAATGTACTGTAGAAGATCATAGTAGCCAACAATGTACTGTAGATATTCCCATTAACCAACAATGTACTGTAGATATTCACATTAACCAACAATATACTGTAGGTATTCACAGTAACCAACAATGTACTGTAGAAGATCACAGTAACCAACAATATACTGTAGAACATCACAGTAACCATCAATGTACTAGAAGATCACAGTAGCCAACAATGTACTGTAGATATTCACAGTAACCAACAATGTACTGTAGAAGATCACAGTAACAAAAAAAGAAAGAACCAACCGAAAAACCCCATTTATAGCTAAAATATCTTAAATAAACCAACATATTTTTCTTAATATATATAATCTTGATGCAGTGTAATTACTAGTTTGGCTATACTAGATATTTTATATACTTATCAGATATACATTTGCAGGGGCGCCGTAAGGGGGGGAAAAGTTAGAACGATTCTAAGGGCCCGTGACTGACAGGGGCCCAAACAATTTTAGAACATTAAGAAAAAAATGTTTAAGTAACCAATGTGATATCTTTTCATGGGGCCCAAAATCCCTGGCGGCGCCCCTGTATATTTTTAAGACCCTATGTCTTGCAAACTGGAAGAACTACAAATGTGGTGCTGATTTATACAAAGAATGTGTCTTGGCATTGCACCTTAAAAACGCAACACAGAGGAATAAAAATAGACAAAAGTAAGGTAATAATCATCATTTGTGTTATTATTGTAGCGGCTCGAAAGTAGACGAGAATAGCCGATTGCAGCTAGGTGAGGTCTCAAAAATATTGCCTGAAGTCGGACAGCTCGGAGTCGACTTGACTCGGTTTGCAATGGCGGGATTTGCGTTGCCGTTCTTCGTTGCAGATGAACGATTATTATATCACTACAAATGAATGACTCAAGTGTCTCTTCATTTTAAAACAAATCACTACAAGGGGGGTTGAATCCTACATGTAAAAGACAGAACGACTTATTACTTTGCAAAACTACTTCCGTCAGTGGTCTTGACCAGTTTGCATTTATAAAGAATGCACAAATGTGTTTAATCGTTAATGCCAGATATGTACTAAGTAAAGACATTTGTTCCTGCTCAAGATTAGATTCAACTTTATTGTTACAGGTACTGAGACAACGAAATGCAGTTTAGCTTCTAACCAGTAGTGCAAAAAGCAGTAAAGTGAAAAGTAATCTACACAATCTACAGAATAACATTTAGAATGAATTGAATGATGAATAAACAGTGAGGGGTATGTATGAACAACAGGACACAGGAGTGGTTTAAATAATCAGGGTTTTTTATTTACCCAAAAGTCCACAGAAAACATAAACCAATCATTTCTAATAACTAGGCCTATAAAAGAGGTCGACAGAAAATACTTCAAAGAAACATGGCATCAACTTAACACTTTGGTGTTAACTCAACAAACTGACCTGCTACAATGAAAAACGATAGGTTACTTACTTAACCCCAGTTCTCAGAGTAACATGAAGGGAGATGTCTCACTATGGGATGCGCCTCATCGCGGAGCAAACAGAAGCATCAATCTCATTACGCTAATCCTGATTGGCTGGTGATCTTGAAGTCAGCGTCAGGGAATCTACCCCCAATAAGTAGCTTGCGCTACGCCACATGCATCATTCAAAATAAGCACCTCTTCTCGCTTCACCATAGCAAGGAGGGCCGTCTGGTGAGACATCTCACTTCATGTTACTCTGAGAACTGGGGTTACGTAAGTAACCTATAGTTCTCATTCGTAACACTCCGTTCGATGTGTCACTATGGGATATTGTAGCTCCCGTATTGCCAGACGAGCTTATCTCGGAAATCTCCAAACCCAACCAGAATTTAACAGTTAGAGCTCTAACTCAGCAGGGGGCCCAGCACTGCATGGGCCACACTGGGATCAGAGACGTCTAATCTGTAAAAGCGGACAAAAGTGAGCGGCGAGGACCAGCTCGCTGCTGCACAAATGTCTTGGATGGAAATACCCTTGAACAAAGCCCAGGATGTTGCCAGACCACGAGTCGAATGAGCACGCAAACCCGAAGGTGCCTGCAGACCCTGACTCGTGTAAGCCAAAGCAATTGCCTCCACAATCCAGTGAGAGACCCGTTGCTTAGTAACAGGCTTGCCCTTCTGAGGGTTAACCCAGGACACAAAGAGTTGGTCATTATGACGAAACTCTTTTGATCTGTCCATATAAGTGTTTAAAGCACGGACTGGACATAGCAAATTTGGCTGCTGTTCCCCGGAGGGACACAGCGGCGGAGGAAATGCCTCAATGTCAGTGGGGGTACATGAACCAACCACCTTAGGTATAAAGCCAGGGTTGGGCTTCAGCAACACTCTCGTTAACCCTCGGGCGAACTGAGTGCATGAAGGATGTACAGATAGCGCATCAATGTCACTGACTCACTTTGCGGATGCCAGGGCCAGTAACAGCACTGTCTTGAGTGACAGGTGCTTCATGTCAGCTTCTTCCAGGGGTTCAAATGGGGCTCGAGTGAGCCCATCTAAAACCACTTTCAAGTCCCATAAGGGCACCAGTGACCTGGAAACAGGAAGGAGCCTGCGAGCTCCCTTCATAAAACGGCAGACCAGAGGATGCTGGCCGGCCGTCTTACCCTCAAAACCCACATGGCATGCAGCAATAGCAGCCAGGTAGACTTTGATCGTGGAGAAAGCTCTGTGTTTATCAATTAGGTCCTGTAGAAATGATAAAATCACTCCCACAGGGCATTGAAAAGAGGTGTGCCCTTTTTGAAGGCACCAGTCCTCAAACACCCTCCACTTACAGTCATAAAGAGACCTAGTGGAGGAAGCTCTCGCACTCTGAATAGTGTGTATCACCTTCTGCGGGAGACCCACTGCATTCAGATTATACCACTCAAGGGCCAGGCCCATAGGGCCATGCGCTCCGGGTGTGGGTGAATGATCGTCACCCCCGCCTGAGACAGTATGTCTCTGCGTAGGGGGAGCTGCCACGGCTGACCGCACAGCAGCTGATATATCTCCACCAGCCAGTACAATGCAGGCCAGTGCGGAGCTATCAGGATCATTGTGTGTCGCCGTTCCCTCACTCTGGCCAGAGTTGGGGGTATCAGCGGCAGGGGTGGAAACGCGTACAGGAGGACCGGAGGCCAAATGTGCGCGAGCGCGTCCACGCCTAATGGTGCGTTTTGATCGCGCATTGAAAAGAAAAGCTGACAGTGAGCATTTTCTTTTGATGCAAACAGATCTACCGCGGCTCGGCCGTAACGCACCCACAGCTGGCTCACAACCATTGGATGTAGAGTCCAGTCTGCATATAGTGGTAAGCCTCTGGACAGCAGGTCTGCCCCGAGGTTCATCACACCCGGTACGTGCGTCACTCTCAGAGAGAGGAGACGGCCGCAGCTCCACAAGATCAGTTTGCGTGCCAGCATATGTAACTGGAGAGAGCGCAAACCCCCTTATCGGTTTATATACGATATTGTGGTCGTATTGTCCGTCCTCACGAGGACATGGTGTCCTCTGAGAAAAGGCAGAAAGCGTTTTAGGGTGGGGAACACCGCTAAAAGCTCCAGGTAATTTATGTGCGACCGCTGGAGGTCTCTGCTCCAGAGACCCCTCACCGGACGACCTTCGTAAATACCTCCCCAGCCTGTCAGACATGCGTCTGTGGTGACCACCTTCTGTGAAAGGACAGCACCCATAGGCACGCCCCGTACCAGAAAAGTCGGGTGCAGCCAGTGGCGCAGTGCCATTACGCATTTCACAGTAACCATCACTCTCCGCGCGTCATGGCGCGGGGTTTAGTTTTAGAGCGGCTACCCAGCGCTGAAACTCCCTCATGTGTAACCGTCCCAGTCGTACGACCAGGATGGCTGACGCCATGAGCCCCAGTAACCGCAGGCATGATCTGAAAAGAACATGTTTGCGCAGCTGGAAATGAGCGAGGCAAGCTCTGAAAGCTTTCACTCTTTCCACTGACAGGTGGGCTGTAAAGGGCACCGAGTTCAGGTGTAAACCCGAAAAAATCTTTTCTGTGTTTATTATGAAACCCAGGTTGAGCAGGTGCTTTACGAGGACATTTGTCTGCGTAATAGCCTCCTGTTCCGACTGTGCGAGAAGCAGCCAGTCATCTAAGTAGGTTGCCAGGCGAATACCCTGTTGTCTTAACGGGGCTATCGCGGCTTCCGTACACCGTACAAACACTCTTGGACTGAGAGACAGACCGAAGGGAAGTACTCTGTATTCGTAACAGATCCCCTGAAATGCGAACATCAGATATTTCCTGTGTGGGTAATATAGTGGGATGTGGAAATACGCATCTTTCAGGTCGACTGATGTAAACCAGTCGTTTTGTCGCACTAGACGCAGCAGAGATGTGTGAGTGAGCATTCTGAATTTGTATCTTTTTAGATATTTGTTCAGAGCCCTCAAATCTAGTATTGGCCGAATTCCGTTCCCTCCCCGTTTGGGAACGAGGAAATACTTGGAATAAAAGCCGCTCTGACTCTGCTCGGCGGGTATTATAGATATAGCCTTCTTTTCTAGAAGTGAGAGAATCTCTCTCTCCAGAATATGGGCTGACTCTCCTCGGGCTTGTGAATACAGAACGCCCGAGAAGCGAGGGGGGGTGACAGCGAAATTGAGTCTGTAGCCCCGTGTTACTGTCTTGAAAACCCAAGCAGACGTTGTGAGCATCTTCCACTGTTTGCTCCTTAGAGCCAGCGGAGATGTCACGTCTCTTACCCTGTGAGTCTCTATTTGTTGTGTTATGGGGCCCTCTAGCGTCTGAACACGATGGTACCCCATTTCGACAATCCCCACCGAGACTGCGCATGCGCGTGACGGTGGTGCCTTCACAACCCCAGCCGGCACTGCGCATGCGCGTGACGGTAGCGGCTCTATAACCCCAGTCGTCACTGCGCATGCGCATGGCGGTGGTGCCTTCACAGACCCGTCTATTATCCGCCTTTTGAGAGAGGCCGTAGCTGCTCTCAAAAGAGGGACAGGCGACAGACTGTTTATTGTTTTTATTGTCTTTCTTTTCATTTTTTTGGACTGCGCCCTCGGCTTGAAGCCTGGATGCGACAGTGAAAAATGGTTTATTTGAAAACAACAACAATTGTGACATGTGTTTTTGTGACTTAGGCAGATAGCAGAACTCGCTGTCTCTGGTATTAAGTCTGTTTCCCTTCTGGCGCGAACTTGAGGATGGCGTTGCGGCATCACTCGAGGCGGCGGGAAGATGGAGGCCTGGTGGCACCCGGAAAACACATCTGGAGCTGGGGAACAGGGAACTTCCAGCTCTGTCACCGAGGAGAGGAGAGGAGGCTGTCAGGCCGCCCGCTTCTTCTCCCTCGACTGGTGACCGAAAATCTGAGTCGGCTGTGCCTGAACAGCAGCTGCCGAAACCGGAGATTTCCTCGGCCAGCTCGTCCTCGTCTCCTGCCTGGGCTGGGGACTCGGGGCGGGTTGTGGCCTCTGCTGCCTTGGTACCTTGAACCTGGCAGGACGTGAGGCAACTTGGGCGAAGGACTGCCGCGAGACCGTCGCAGTTAGCGGCTGGACCCTTCGGGGGAGACAGAGGTGGAGAGCCTCGTCTTCCTTCTTTTTCGACTCACATCTCCGCTGCATCGAGACTAAAGCGGAGCCGAAAATACCCTCGGGAACGATAGGCATGTCAAGAACATCCTCCTTTTCCCGGTCTGGGAGGTTGGTCAGGTTGAGCCACCTGGCTCTCTCCTGTATGACCATTATGCCCATGACTTTGCCCGTGGCCTGGACTGCACAGCGCTGCACACGGAGGCAAATGTCCATGATCGCTGCGATCTCGTCTCATACGGCCGGCCCAGGTTTGCTCGATAGGTCCTCGCAGAGCCCCGCCTGGTAGGCGGTCAGCAGTGAGGAGACATTGAGTGCCCTGTCGGAAAACGCTGCGGCTTTATAGGCCCGTTCTGTCATCGCTGACTGGAACCGGTCTGCCTTCACCGGTAGCGTGGGGTTCCTGCTTGGTGTCAGAGCCAGCCTCGGTTGGAGGTGGGCTGCCACCAGTGGTTCCATGGGCGGCATGCGGAGCAGGCCGAGCCTCTCCATACCATCACAGTCCAGGGAGGAGGCACCCTGGATTGGGGCAAAGTCTTCCCCTCGTAGCGAGACCTGGAGGTCTCCTTGGCCATTTCAGGCCATGGGATGTCCAGCCTGGATGCGGCACGTTGACATACGGCCTGCAGGTCCATGCTCAGACAGGGCGAAGCTGGTGCGCTATCGCCCGGGAGAGCAGCCATCGCTCCCGGCTTTGCAGCCTGAGCTGATGA
Source organism: Notothenia rossii (assembly GCF_949606895.1). Lineage (NCBI taxonomy): Eukaryota > Metazoa > Chordata > Actinopteri > Perciformes > Nototheniidae > Notothenia > Notothenia rossii. The sequence continues at coordinate 75,333,468 of NC_136902.1, forward strand.
CACGAAGACATCATCGTCTTGCTCATCCGAGTCGGACAGGAGGAACTCAGAGGTATCCTCTTCGTCCTCCATGTAGTCCAACTCCAGGACATCATCCGCGGGCGAGACCATGGTGAGGTCCAGTTGGGAGCCCCAGCTTGACACAGCGCCGGGCTCCGCTCTCGCGGCTGTTGCCACCACCAGGCCCCAGCCTGACACGGCGTGGGGCTCCGGTTCAGCAGCTGCCGCTGTTATTGAGCCCCAGCCTGACACAGCGCGGGGCTCAATCTCCACGGCGGACGCCCCCATGTCTTGATTGCCGGCCGGCGAAACAGCGGACATGAGGGGGTCCTGTCCCGACAAGCTAGCTTGGCGTGCTAGCTGTCGGCGGAGGCTCTTGATGGTGAAGCGGGCACAATGCCCGCGCGAGCCGGGGTTGTCGATAGCCTCCTGGGCGTGTTCCAGCCCGAGGCAGGACGAGCAGACCTGGTGTGAGTCTGTGCCTGATATCTTCAACCCGCAGCCGCAGAGCCGAGCCTCCGAGTCCCTGACTCCTCTGGTGTGAGGGAGAGAAGCATCCATCTCGTTCGCCGTGGTGACGGCGTGGAGAGGACCCGCTCGTAACAGGTACGTTGCTGAGAAAAAATCCTTCCCCACCTGTCGTTAATCCGGAGAAAAAACGACGGTGTAGAATGTTATTCTCAAAGAATATTAACTGGTGTGTTAATACCCTTTTTATCTTCCCCTCCTCTGGTGTGAGAGAGAAAAATAAAAAACCGTCCCCGCTACCTTTGTGTCGGTAGTGAGGAAAGGCAAGCTAGTAACAGGTGTGTTACCACTTGAAAAATCAATACCTTACTGTGAGCCTCTCCGCTCACACAGGGTTCAAATCGGGACGGAAAGAGCAGGTTGGTGGAACACAGGCGTTTATTAACTCCAAACAATAATATGCGCGGGTCTCAAACGTTGCCCGGGTGGGAAACTTCACAGGTCCTTTGGCGACCTTCCAGGATCCCGCCTACTGCATAACAGAACAGAACCAGGTTACGACATGCTTTTCTTCCCGCACTGATTACCTGATTCCGATCAGCTGTCTGGCCTCCGGCCGAGCCACTCCCTTCACTCCAGCAGCCAGCGCCCAAACCACACCCCGCTGCCACACTTACCTGTAATTCCGAAAAAAGAAACGGCGAGGTAGATTGCAACACTAACTGGTGTGTTAGTATTAACAGTCTTCTTGCAGAAGTATATATAGAAGTAGCCGGCGAGCGCCCGTCGACCGAAGTTAGCTTGGATAGCTTGGTTCCGTCTGTGGACACACCCCGCTGCCACATACCCCCACCGCCCTACTCAGGCCGGGATCCCGCCGGCCGCAAGCTGACTCTCCCCGCCCCCCCCCCCCACTCCGCCGAGCGAGAGAGGAAATCAGCCACGACCATCCGGTTACCCGGCCTGTGGATCACCTTGAAGTTGAAAGGCTGTAGGCTGAGGTAGTACCGCAGGGCGCCGACCGCCCACCGTATGGCGAGGCACTCCTTTTCCACCGTACTGTAGTTCACCTCCCTCTGGGCTAGCTTACGGCTAATGTAGAGTACGGGGCGGTCGACCCCCTCTACGTGCTGGGACAAAACGGCCCCCACCCCACTGTTCGAGGCGTCGGTCTGCAACACAAAAAGGAGAGAGAAGTCAGGAGAATACAGAAGCGGCTTACCACAGAGGGCTTTTTTAACCCTCTCAAACGCCAGCTGACACCGCTCCGTCCACTGGACCGGATCTGAAGCACCCTTTCGGGTCAGGTCAGTCAGGGGACTGGTCAGCTCCGAAAAGGACGGGATGAACCGCCTGTAGTAGCCGGCCAGCCCCATCAACCTCCTGACCTCTTTTTTCGTCTTGGGCGCCAGACAGGCTGAAATGGCAGTTGTTTTCTCTATCTGTGGCCGCACCTGCCTGCCGCCCAAGTGGTACCCCAGATACCGTACCTCCCTCCGTCCAACCGCACACTTCTTCGGGTTGGCCGTGAGCCCCGCCTGCCTCAGGGACTCGAGCACCGCCCCCACCTGCTGCATATGCTGCTCCCATGTCTCACTGTGAATGATGACATCATCCAAGTAAGCAGCACTATATGCAGAGTGGGGACGCAGCACCCGGTCCATGAGCCGCTGGAAGGTGGCTGGAGCTCCGAACAACCCGAAAGGAAGTGTGATGAATTGGTATAAACCATACGGAGTGGAGAAGGCCGTTTTTTCCTTAGACTCTGGAGAAAGGGGAATCTGCCGATAGCCTTTGGTTAAATCCAGCGTCGTGTAAAAGCGAGCAGCGAGCCGATCCAGGAGTTCGTCGAAGGGTCTCGTCCCTCGAACTGTTCGAGGGGGAAATCTTCCACGGGAAACACCAGCGGGTCCAGAGGGACCTCCGCGGCCCCCTCCGTGTCCGTTTCCCCCTCGATGTCGTCAGCCGCCTCCGACTCTCCACTAAACACAGCACACAACTCACATTTCCCTGCCATCCGTGAACGCACCCCCATAGCCCCCGCTAGCTTAGCAAACCCCAGCCAATTCGTTCCCAAAATCAGAGGGTGCGTAAGGCGAGTGCTAACTCCAGCCCTGACTCTATGCTTTTTCCCCTTATAAGACATTTCCAGCGTCACCTCCGGGTACTGGTGAATATCCCCATGCACACACCTCACCTTCACCCACGATGCTTCAATCAATGCCCCAGGCCGAACCAGGTGCTGATGGATCATCGTCTGATTACAGCCCGTGTCCATCAGAGCCTGGTGTGTACCCCCTTGTATACATACCGGTATAAGGTACGTCCCTTCCAAATCAGGGGCGGCAACTGGTGGTCCTGCAACCCGAACCAGCTGTCCGACCTCCATGAGAGGACACTCCCGTCGGAAGTGGCCGGGCTGCCCGCACCGCCAGCAATCCTGCCCTGACGTCTGAGGAGCCCCCCGTGGTGCCGGACGACCAGAAGCGTAGGCCGAACCCTGGGGAGAGATAAAAACAGGAGGGTAAGGTAGAGCTAGGGGGGAAAGTGTCGGGGCTGCAGGGTTGGGGCCGTGTGATGGTGGGGAGGGAAGGGCAGCTGCTCCAGGAAACCTCCTCCTCGGGGCTGGGAAGGGTCTGCCCGCTGAGACGGCTGGTGGTCGGGGCTCCTCTTTCATGCTCCGCCGGGGAAGCGAGAGGTGGTCCTCCGCAAGGACGACGGCTGCTTCCAGGTTGGCGGGGCGATGGCACTGGACCCAATTCGTCGTCGAAGATGGCAGGCCGGCGATTAACTGCTCCAGCGCCACCTGCCCGACGACTTCCTCAGCGGAGCGCACCCCCGGCTGGAGCCAGCGGCTCGCTGCATCCAGGAGCCGCTGCGTGTAGGAGAAGGGCCGGTCAGCGTCCTCGAAGGGGAGGGCCCGGAACCGGCGGCGATGTCCCTCTGGCGTGCTGCCAAGCCGGTCCAGGATGGCCTTCCTCAGATGCCGGTACATATGCCGAGAGGCTGCTGGCAGGCTGTGGGCGGCTAGCTGCGCACTCCCAGATAGCAGAGGCAATAGCCGCGCTGCCCACTCCTCCTCCGGCCACCCGCACGCCGCTGCTGTGCCCTCAAATATGTCCAGGTATGCTTCCGGATCATCCTCTGCCGTCAATTTCTGGAGGGCAAGTGAAGGCGGTCGGGCCGGGTTGGTAGCGGGATCGCCCTCCCGAGTGGCCGGACGCTGCAGCAGCTCCCGTAGGAGAGCCCGGTCCTCGCGCTGGCTCGAGGCGATCCCGAGCAGAGCCTCGCTCTGCTGTCGCTGTAATGCTGTGGTGGTCTCCTGCATGTGAGCGAGACTTTGGAGGGCCTGACCCAGCGGGGTTTCTCCTTCCGACATCAGGTCCCTGTTCAGGCGCCACTGTGAGCCTGTCCGCTCACACAGGGTTCAAATCGGGACGGAAAGAGCAGGTTGGTGGAACACAGGCGTTTATTAACTCCAAACAATAATATGTGCGGGTCTCAAACGTTGCCCGGGTGGGAAACTTCACAGGTCCTTTGGCGACCTTCCAGGATCCCGCCTACTGCATAACAGAACAGAACCAGGTTACGACATGCTTTTCTTCCCGCATTGATTACCTGATTCCGATCAGCTGTCTGGCCTCCGGCCGAGCCACTCCCTTCACTCCAGCAGCCAGCGCCCAAACCACACCCCGCTGCCACACTTACCTTTAATTCCGAAAAAAGAAACGGCGAGGTAGATTGCAACACTAACTGGTGTGTTAGTATTAACAGTCTTCTTGCAGAAGTATATATAGAAGTAGCCGGCGAGCGCCCGTCGACCGAAGTTAGCTTGGATAGCTTGGTTCCGTCTGTGGACTGTGTGAGCAAGCCCGGCTACCAATAGAGATGTGCTCTGAAGCGAGAAGAGGTGTTTGAATGATGCATGCGGCGTAGCGCAAGCTACTTATAGGGGGTAGATTCCCTGACGCTGACGTCAAGATCACCAGCCAATCAGGATTGGCGTAATGAGATTGATGCTTCTGTTTGCTCCGCGATGAGGCGCATCCCATAGTGAGACATCGAACGGAGTGTTACGAATGAGAACCAAGGAACCTATATAGTAGTGGCTTGGCCGAACCAAGTTGAAACCAAGGGATAATTAATAGTAACAGAAAACACAAAGGGCACTGACAAAACCCAAATCCCCCCTTTAACATGAAAGCAGGTGGTTTGTCCCAATCTGTCCCAATTGGCTCCTTGCAGTATTTATGAGTCCTCAGCGCTAGGCCACGCCCTTTGCTGAACCAGGAAGTAAACTCCCCCAATGAACATGGTAACTCAAGAGATAAAGAAAGTAATTAATACAAATAATTTTGTCAGTTAATTTATGTAACCCTAGCCAAAGTTTGACAGTCCGACGTCAGGCCGCTTAGTGAAAAAGCAAGTTAAGCTAACTGTACTCGGCAAGCTTATCAAAATGTCTTACACGTGTAAGATTTGTAAATTCAGGTCCGGGTCCATTCCTGCATGCATTTGGTTGTTTGTATTCAAAGTGTTTTCAAATATTGTGTATTATCTAAGAATAGTGATAATGTCAAACAGTGCCTTTTGGTGTGTCTCGTCAAATGTGTTGGTTATGTTTATGTTAGGGCCGGGACTCGATTAAAACAATTAATCTAATTAATTATAGGCTTTGTAGTTAATTAATCGCAATTAATCGCATTTTTAATCACATATAAATATTTTTCACATGGATTTTAGTATACCATTGAATAATGACTGAATACATAAGCTTAAGCAACAAAACATTGTTTATTTTTTTCAAGGTGGCACTTAACCAAGACCTACAGAAAAGTGCAATTTTTGCCATAAAGTGTAGCAATAGCATATTTAGGAATATAGTACATTTCAGAGACTCAGGTAGCCTATAGGTAGGTAGACCTTCTGTAAACTATAACACTTTGTTTTTTAAGTAAAACACAATACTTTCAAGTACATTCAGAACATTGGAAACCCTGACTATTAGAAAACATCTCTCTGTTGCTTCAGAGGCCATAACAGACTTTGTTGATTTACCAACAGTTGATTTAAAAAATCTAATACATGTCAGTCCAACTCTCTCAATAACCTTGGCAAAAACAATAAACAGTTCAACATAAAGTGCCAGTTGCACCAACAACATAATAAATAGTTCAACATAAAGTGTACTGTACCATTTAAAATAAAATAAAAAAGTGCCAGTGATTGACCTCAATCCCTCCTATTCTTCCAATATCCTGATGAAAAATAAAATCTCTCTGTTGCATAGGCCACTGTTTGAACAACGCGAATTGGGTGTGGGTCCTTGTACTCCAAGTCGGGCTAACGTCCACGCTAGCTTCCACGCTAGCTGCTATAGGTTTTGCATTGAGGGGATATGTGCTGCGGTGATATGCAAATTCCTTTTTGCATAATTTGCAAACAACCGTGCTCTTATCGACGCTTCCATCCGTCCATTTTTTAAAACAAAATGTCCCATCCACGGGGCCAACCAAAGCGGTCTCATCAGCTTCTTCGTTCAAGTTTGACTATTGTTCACTGTGGTTTGTTGTTGTCTGAAGTCATGAACGTTAGTTGGTGCTCCAGTATAATCGGTACCCCTGAAACTCATCCAGTGAGATACGTTCCGCGGTGCAAAAATAATTGCGATTAAAATGCGTGTATTAAAACTTTAAAATTAATCTTAATTAACGCGTTAAAGTCCCGGCCCTAGTTTATGTATTATGTCTGTCATTTCACGTTTAGTAAGGTTTTCATGTTTATTCACGTCATGAGAGGTCTGTCTATTTATGTCATTCATCTCTAGTTAAGTCCCTGTGCTTCATGTTGTGTCTCGTTTCCATTTCCTGTTTAATTTTCTACTTACCTCTTGTCTCTCATTTCAGGCCCTGTTACTTCCTCCCTTTTTGTATTTTCCCGCCATCGTCAGTGTCTGCCCCGCCCCTGATTGTTTCCACCTGTTCCCACTCACCTCATGTATAAATAGTCCTGTCTCCCCCCTGTCCTGTGTCAGTTCATGTTTGTTCCCACATGTGGTTGTGCCAGGCCTCAGCAAAGAGAGGATCGTTTTCAGTCTTGTCAGGTTTTGTTGATTTGTTAGTTTAAGTTTATTTTAGAGGGATTTTCTGTTCAATGACATTAAAAAGAAAAATGTTGTTACATTCAAGACTGTCTCTGGGTCGTGCATTTGGGTTCTGCAGTTTGTGTCGAGGTCGTGACACCTTTTCAACGACAGCACGTCTCTAAAATGGCTAGGCAGAAGAACTGGCTTCATATTCTTTGTGTTTTTTTATCAACACTGTTTTAAAAATGCAATCTCCATGTTTTTGGATATTAATATCGATTGTTATATGGATGAAAATATTTATAATTTAGCAAAAGAAAATACATGGTCTTGATACCGTTCAACAATTAATTTCTGGATTTCTGGTCATCTGTAAATTACCAGCATGACATGAAGTATACTATAATAAAAAAATGTAGTTACAATACTGATACTGTAACTTAAAATTATAGCATTAATTTAGTCTTTCTATTTTAAAATTGAAACACTATTACCGTAAACAAAAATACAGTACTTTTTAAATGGCAGTGTTTTATTTTATAGTTAAAATACTATTAGCTTAAACAAAAATAAAATGCTTCGAAATTACTGTTTTATTCTACAGCTATAACACTACTGCTGTAACAAAAAATAAAGTAATTAAATATTACTGAGTTTAATTTTCATTTTACACTGTTACTGCAAATCAATACTTGTAAATACTGTGATTTCCTTTACAGTATTTAACTGGCAGCAATTGACAAGTGACTTACTATAATTCATTTTACAGTAAGTAACTGGCAACACTTGACCAGTTACTTACTGTAATTCATTTTACAGTATTTAGCTGGCAGCAATTGACAAGTTACTTACTGTAAAATGAATTACAGTATCTAACTCACAGCAATTGTAAAATGAATTACAGTAAGTAACTTGTCAAGTGTTGCCAGTTAAATACTGTAAAATGAATTACAGTAAGTAACTTGTCAATTGCTACCAGTTAAATACTGTGAATTTCACGGTACGTTTCTTACAGTGCATAGTTCCACAGTTATTATAGCCAAGTTTAATATTAGGGAGCATGTCAGGATTTTTGTTGATCTCATTGATAGCAAAAATCAATGCTTGAGAACATTTGAATTCTCAGAAATTTAAGCTAGGGTGTTGTGAAAGATAGAACACAATAATAATTTTGTCTCAAATATAGTACAATGAACATACAACGTTGAAAATATGCCTGATAATACATACATGTTACATTTCCGTACTCCTGGAATTGTCTGAAATGTGTTAATTACGTAATCCTGCCTTGTGCAGAATGAAAAAATGCCTCCAATAACAAGGTCACCATCTTGGAACAGTTCAGGCGGTTGTGCTGAGTCTTGCAATCAGCACACAGAGTCCCCCTTCCCCATTAGAAGAACCAAATGAAGCGGACTGAGGGCTGTGCTCTTCATGTCAGGCCAATCTGCTTGAGAGCTGATGACACCCCTTTATACACCATCAATAACAAGAAGGGCATTTTCCTGTTTGAAAATAAGTCTCAGGAGACGAGATGAAATTTAAGTTTAGTCAAATGTTTTATGCGGGACAATGTTGATTTTATTATTTGAATAACAATTTCTGGCAATTAATCTGAAATCACATAGGAGATTGGTATATTGGGTCTGCATATCATTTTATTCTTTTTTTATTTGCATATATACATATTGGTTTAAACTTGTATTCTATTAAAAGGAGTCATCTCAATATGCTAAGTTACACAGTAAAATAACTCACAGTTGGAAACAATAAAATAAAATATATAATTGTAGGGTATCATAATTATTTTAGGGCTCCCTTTCCCATTATATATTTTTTTGTATTCCTCTCTGGTTTGAGTAAGATGATATAACATTTTGGGATGAAAATACAAAAGAGCAGTCCAAAACTGGAGGACAGAATAGCAAATATCTCTACAGCAACACTAAACTTTCCAGGAGAGCTTACATACGCTGGGATGAAAGTGATCCATACAGCGCAGAATATCAGCATGCTAAATGTTATAAACTTGGCTTCATTAAAGTTATCAGGCAGTTTCCGAGCCAGAAAAGCAAGAATGAAACATAAAATGGCCAGTAGTCCTATGTACCCAAGTACAGACCAAAAGCCCAAAGCTGAGCCCAAAGCACACTCTAAGATTATTTTGTCTTTGAAGTCTTTAAAATTCTTAAAAGGAAAAGGAGGAGAAATTGTTAACCAGAGGATACATATCATTACTTGTATTAGAGTGAAACCCAGAACAGTTAGTTTCTGCTGGGCAGGCCCAAACCACTTCATCATATTACTGCCTGGAAGTGTAGCCCTGAAGGCCATTAGCACCACTATAGTTTTCCCCAGAACACAAGAGATACAGAGGACAAAGGTGATGCCGAATGCTGTGTGTCGCAGCATGCAGGACCAATCTGAGGGCCGACCGATGAAGGTCAGAGAACACAGGAAACACAGAGTCAAGGAGAAGAGCAGCAGGAAGCTCAGCTCAGAGTTGTTAGCCCTGACAATTGGAGTTTTCCTGTATCTGAAGAAAATCAATGCCACAACAGCTGTGATGCATGTTCCAAATAAGGATGCTGCAGTGAGCAGCGCTCCCATAATCTCTTCATATGACAGAAACTCTGCCTCCTTCTTTACACAGGCATCTCTTCTTTCATTTGACCAGAACTCAGGGTGACACCGCACACAGGTGACAGAATCTGAAGAAAATAAAAATGTGGTAAACATTTTGTATAATTATTTTTTTATTTTGTATTTGTCCCTACGTTGCATATTTTCTAAGCATACAAGACAGTACAGCACATAATAAGTATATACAATGTGTTGCTTATTTGTACAATCACAAGTTCTTCCCAGCGATTTCTATGAATAATGAAATGATTTATTTTAGGTAGACTTGAAGTAGAAACATTTATTTTACATTGGTGCTTTAACATAATGCATTAATCCTTAGGAATACTTTTGCATATATTTATATAGCTGACTTCAGAATTCTGTCTCAGTATCTGTATATGTATCATTTGCAATTATTAGTTGTGTAACGATATTGTGTTTTTTTCTTCTTAAAGGACTGCATGGTTTCGAAATCCCCCCAAAAACCCACTGCAATTTCTTAAAATGAATAATACATGTTTTGTCTTGCATTCATGTAACTACACCTGTAATGTTACTGATGTCTCCCTCTGCACATCTTATACAGTCATAGCAGCAGACAGGCATTCCTTTCTGGAGAACCTTGCGGCTTCCTGGAAGACATTTTTCACTGCAAACTGACACAGGCACCTGTGGGATCAAATCGACTATGAGAAGAAAGAAAAAGATCGGCCTTCACTTTGATTACTGTGTTGCATTTGCATATTTCTATTTAAAATGTTGATGCATAAAAACCACACATTATGACGTGCATGACTAACAGTGTCAATTTCATATTTATAATGAAACAAAATAAGTATAAATAGCAACGACAGTGATCTTACAGTATTTTACCTGTTGGGAGTTCTGTGTCCAAGTTATAGACTCATTTTGCAGATGTAGCTGTTTGTTTGCAGGTAAAGATGCATCATAAAGGCCAACTGTGACAAACTCCACAATGTAATTTTCTCTTGGCTTCCAATTTATAATTTCATACTTTGCTGCTGGGTCTCCATTTTCATTGAAGTAAACCTCTTCTCCTTCCTTTGTTTTAAACTGAATAGTTCTTATGTGCTGTAAAATCTGAAAAACAAATATCCGTCAATGCAGAACATAATTTGAAGGATGTGTTGTGTTCCAAGTGTTTTAACAGCATGAGAGACAGCAAAAGTTGAATTTACGTTTTTTTGTAAAAATGTTCCTTGTTGATGTGATTTAATGTAAAAACTTCAGTAACATTGGTGTTCAACTCACCGTAAATGGATCTAGCTGCACCTTGGTGTTACATGTTTTGTTACAGCTGAGGATAAAATGAAGTGCGTGGGCCGCAGCATACACTCCTTTATAGACATTGTTAAAGATAGGCATCAGAGACATATCGGTGAAGCTGTTTTGCACTTCAGTCAAATCTTCACGTCCAGTACATTCTTTCTGATTTCTTGATGAAGACTTTGACTGCTTGAACTTACAATTAAATACCGTCTCATAATACGCTGTAAACAATTCATTACTAGATACATTGAGCGGCCTCACATCCAACATGAACTCCCTCATGCCACTGACAGGTGCTTTGGGGATGGACAGGCCTATAGCACCGTCTAGAATGTGATGCTTATCCAAGGTTGCAATTTGTGAATCAAAGATCCAGCCCTCAGAGCCTATCCACTGGTACCCAGTCAAGTTGTGGTGAGAAAATGCATGTATTATCACATCCAAATCCATGCCGGAGAGGAAAGCAACGATCACCTTGGAAGTGGAAGCCTTGATAATGTCAATTGTCTTTTGTATTTTGTCTGGTGGATCGGTTCTAAAGAAGGACACCGAGTACTCAAGACAGATGCCAAGCTGCTGGGCCGTTTCTGTGAATGTGGCCATACCGTTCTTTCCATAATCATCATTTGTTCTAATAGCTCCAACCCAAGTCCAACCAAAATGCTTAACCAGCTGTGCCAGGGCTCTGCTCTGGTAGTAGTCACTGGGTATTGTTCTGAGGAAGGATGGGTACTTGGATTTATCACTGAGACAGGCACAAGTAGCAAAGTGGCTGATCTAAAACAAAAACAAAAAGTTATATCCCAACGTAAAGATTCAGGATATAAAGTAGTTACAGTATACATCAAACAATCTTACCCACCATTGGAATATGAAAGGGTCCGATGGCAGTAGCCATAGCCATGCAAGGAGAGGAAGAAGTTTCTCCCATAATGGCCTGCACTTGGGCAGGTCTTGTACATGGTACTTCAGAGGGTTGTGATACAACTTCATTACCATTTGCAAAGGCCAATGCAACCCTCACACTTTTGGCAATTGAGCCACAGGAATCATAGATCCTATAGCCCAGAGAGATGCCAGGCAATAGGTCTGTGCTGTTATTAATCTCCTCTACGGCAAATAGCATAGCCTGGGCAAACTGAAACCCACTGGAATCCAAGCTTGATGCAAACAGATAATAATAATTTGTTAAAGAAATGCCATGCAGTAGAAAGAGTGGCACAGTACATGGAAGTATTTGATGATAAAATCAAACACAACAGGAATATATCTTCATTTAAATATTCAATGTTATACCCTTTCGGAAATTTGAAGCTAAATATTGATATGGTATACTGTTACCTGGTGCATTGCAGTGGCAGTGGTTTGTCCATGTAGGAATCCCGTCTGTTCTTCCAGCTGCTGTGGAAAGAGAAGATTCCCCCCAACATTATGTCCCCATCCTTAAACATCTGAGGGATCTCAGGGTCCCCTCTCTGTGTGCACACTGGCTCCTCAGCCTGAGAGAAAGATACCATCAGCAACAGATGTAAGAGTGCCCATCCCTGCTCCGGCCACCTCTGTGTGGATGACATCTTGTTTGAGTGAGCCAAAACAATTCAGTGGCATCACATGAACCCCAATGTAAATTTAAATTGGGCACTTGTATTTATATATTTTGGAGATACTTGGGAAAGAATAATGGAATATTGATGTTTTATCTCTGTGGACTTGGGGACAAAGGAAGGAGGCGCCAAACAGGAAAAGGGTTATTTGCCTTATCAAACTTACTGGTACTGTTGTGCATTTGATATTTGACATTTATCTGCAAAGAAACCCACTATTATTCAGTCACTTTTCAAAAGATCCTATCTTGAAACTTCTCTAACCAAAAATCCATGGCCTATTTCCAAATTGCCTTTGGGGTAAAAAATGACCCCGAGGGTTGTTATTCTTCAAAATCTGATGCCTGCAGTCTCACCACCAGGAGGTCAGTTTGACACAGCAGCATACATGTAAGTATTATCTTCATTTATCAACTCCATGACTTTTCTGTGATAGAGTAGGCTATCATGTTGGTCAACAAAGGAGACATTAGTTAGCTAACCACAAAATAATGTTAGTAGTAATGTTAGTACTCTGCTAACATTACACTAGCTTACTAAACTAGCTAACATTACACTTGCTTAGTAAGCCAGCTGATATTACTGCATTTGTTGTGTACAGACTCACTGTATTCACAATTCCTTCTAATAAAAGCTAACCTGTTAGGTAACCTATTATATGATTATTGAATATTGATTTTTGTGTGTGTGTGTGTGTGTGTGTGTGTGTGTGTGTGTGTGTGTGTGTGTGTGTGTGTGTGTGTGTACACATACATGCACAGACATTTACTTAGATAGCTACATATTGATTTATAGTTTTGTGTGTCATTCAAACATTGTCTGTTTTATGTTTTCTCATCTAGACTATCATGGCTACTTGGAGGCCAGCTAGGATACCCGAAGACGTTGCTCGAGATATGATCCTGAACGGATTGGATGAAGAGCCCATCGGTGGGATTGACTCGGGATCTGACATCTCAGATGTACAGGATCCAGATTATTGTCCACCTTGACATGTCAGGCCGTCTGGGAACCAACCTGCCCCTGCCGAACAAGATCAGTCAGACACGGAGGAGTCCTCTGAGTCCTCCGAAGAGGAAATGGATATTGTGTCCAACAGAATGAGCCGCAAGGGCTCTTACTGGGCAGAGTTACCTCCCACCCAGGCTAAAACACCAAGCCACAATTTAATGAGAAATCGGTCAGGGCCTGCACCTGGGTTTAGCAACGTCTCTCCAATAGATGCATGGAAGCTGTTTATCACTGATAGTATATTAGAAGAGGTGTTGAGATGCACAAACATGGAGGGAAGAAGAGTCGCAACAAACAGAGGAAAAGAGTGGAAAAATCTAAGCAAAGAGGAGCTCATGGATTGACCATTCTTGCAGGAAATGAGAAAAACTGGGATGTACCAATCCGTGTGCTCTTTGGGAGTCCTCGTCTACACAACCCAATGTACAGGGCCACAATGTCAATTGGACGTTTCGAAGATATTCAACGTTTGCTTCGCTTTGATGATAAGAGGACCAGAGCATCCCGACTGGAAACAGACCACATGACAGCCTTCCGCTACATATGGGACCTGTTCCTGGTCAACTGCAGGCAGAAATTCATCCCCAGTGATTGTGTCACAGTGGACGAACAACTTGTACCATTTCGAGGGAAGACCAAGTTTTTGCAGTATATGCCAAGCAAGCCTGCCAAGTACGGCATAAAGATATTCTGGGTTTGTGATGCACGCACCCCTTATGCAATTGATGGAATTGTGTACACAGGGAGACAACCAGGGGAAGAAGTCCAGAAGAATCTAGGGGAAAACACTGTCCGTCAGTTGTGCAGTGGATTCAGACACACAGGTCGCAACATCACCACAGACAACTTCTTCACCAGTGTGCCTCTTGCAGAGCATCTCCTGGAGAAGGGTCTGACTATTGTGGGAACGTTGCGACAGAACAAGCCAGACATCCCCCCAGTGATGAAGGCTTCCAAGCCGAGGGAGGTCCACAGCACTGAATTTGGGTTCAATGGCAGCATGACCATGATCAGCTATATCAGAAAAAAGGGAAAGGCTGTTCTGCTTCTCAGCACAATGCACCACAGCAAGATGGTGGATGAAAACAGCCAAAAGAAAAACACAGAAATAATCCTCTTCTACAACCAGACCAAAGGAGGTGTAGATACCGTTGACCAGATGGTTGGCTACTACACCTGCAAGCGCCAGACACAGAGGTGGCCCATGGTGCTGTGGTACAACATGATTGATATAGCCACTCTAAACGCCTACTCATTTTTCAGGGCTCAGCACCCTGACATTTCCACAGGTATCACCAACGCACGGTGATATTTCCTCACAGAGCTTTCAAAGGAGCTTGTGACTCCTCACATGAAAAGTCGACTGGAAGGTACCCCGAACCTACCAACCTACATCACTGAAGCAATGGGAAGGTGTGGAGTGACAAAAGCTGCAAACCAGCAACAGGAGAGAAGCACAGAGGGCCAACAGAAGAGAAAGAGGTGCCAGATGTGTCCAAGAAACAAAGATCGCAAAGCCACCAATTGCTGTTGGAAATGCAGTACCCCAGTGTGCAATGGTCACAGCCAAAAGCAAATAGTTTGTGACAACTGCACACAGTGAATAGAGAAAATACGTTTGTGTCGGCATATGTGAGTGGACAGTGTTCTGGTCTTATGTATGTTCATTCTCTTTTTTGTCCTCCAGACAGATGGACCTACTAACAATACATTTTGAAGATTTTTTATGTCATTTCTTGTGAATTTCTTTTATAAAAAGTTATAAATAAGCATGTTAAATGTAAAATCAGTCTTTTGTTGACCCAAATATAATAAATATAATCACCTTTAACCAAAATTAAAGACATTTTTTAAATTCATTGCAAAAACACATTGATTCTAATTGGGGTCATTTTTGACCCCACTCATGGAAGAGTGTAGGTATTGGTCGTTCATGCATCCAAGGGTTAAAGCCAGAGTCTCCAATGATATATTGATTGATGGTGATACAGGAGAGTGTTCTGTTTTAGCACCGATGGATATCAGTGCAGCTTTTGACACGGTGGACCATACAGTATATTAATGGACAATCTTAAGGTATAGGTGGGTATCTCTCCTTGCAGCGGACTCTTTCTAGGCCTCTGATCAGTTTTCCAGCTGCTGGCACATCTGATCCAATGGGTCTTTTCCTTTTAATTTCCTTAGTGACAGAATAATTTGACCAAAACATGGACTCAGCACACAGTCTCCAGCTTGCTTTTTTTGTGTGAAAGTTTCCAATTACTTTTTCTAAATGATCATCCAGAGTTGTATGCAGTTTTTGGAAACAGAACCCCTGATTTGTTCATTACGTAAATATTTTTTCAGGTCGCAGTTTCTTGAAAGCACAGCCCCAGATTATATTTATCTTGAAGTCATCATGCAAGGAGGCTTTCCTGAAGATCAGGTAGATCTTGGAGATGGCCAACTGCTGATCTTGACGATCAGTCTGGCGTTTGGCAGGGATGGCAGATGAGATGGTAGATGTTTCTGGTTTGGCGGCATAGGTGGAGAGGAAATGGGCTCTAGAGGAAGCTGATGGCCTCGGTAGACATTCGGACCATGCCTTCTGCCATGCCTTCCCTGAGCCAGCTAGCCCACCTAATTTCTGACTGATCTTGTATTTACTGAGCTTTCAGACGACCTGTTGACCAGTAAGCCTGATGTCCTTCGGCCATGTCTCAACATGTCTCACCTTGCCATTTGCAGGAAGTTCTTCCTAGAAGAAAGCATTCACCATGCCATCTTTGCGGATGCACAGCCAGATGATCAGTAAGCCATCTACACTGACAGTCAGCCAGATCAGTCTTCGTTGACACCTAAAATCAGATGGCCATCTCTTCCAAATAATCGGTCAGCCTGCCTGAGAGTTCCGGCACTGCTACTCTCAGTAGTTAAAGAAATAGAGCATTATTAAGGTGCTAATGCACTTACACGTCAAACATAGGAAGAACATTCAAAGGTCAGAGGGTTGCACACTTTTTATTCCTCCAAATGAAATAACTTTTATATCAACATGCACACATTGTGAGACATTACCAATACTATAACATTGGTAAATGTTCTATCACTTTTAATTTTCACTTGTATCTCATTGTGAAGTTCCTGTCAAAGCCTAACAGTGTGGTCTTATCTCGGAATTGATTTGACATCTTACTTGATGTTTTTGAATGAGACTGCTTCCAAAGGTTTAAAAACATAAGCATACACACTTAAAGTATGAGTCTTTCTTTCTTTACTTCAGGATAGAAAGTTTTTTATCGAAAGTCAACATCATGGTCAAATCCTCCAGGGCATAATTATGATTATCGTGATGCAACAGGCCTGAGGGGAAGTTTCCAGTATAGGCTGAGGGGACAGGTGTGGAGGCAGGCTGGGGACACTGTGAACTCCAGAGGAAGTTTGTTAGTTTGTTAAAGCACTTCGAGTGGAAATAGCCCGCGGTTTGAGTTATCATCAGGCCTGAGGCACTTACATTTCATCATATGTTTTTCTTCTAAATGAGCCCCTAAAGACAAATGAAGTGTTTCATAAACTAACAGGCATCTCTGCAAACACAAACAACACGTTATTTTTAATTAAAGAGGGATGAGGAGGCATGTCAGGTGACAATTAAACATCTCTTTGACTGAAAAATAACAATAACACCAAATTAAATTCACATGGCCAAATTAATGTATTGCATTGTTTATTTTGATCAGCTGTCAAAAGTGTTACTTTAACTCCCTCATCCAAAAGAATACTTTTCTCAAAATATAAAGGACAGAAAAAGACAAGTATAGGGTAAAATAATTTTTAGAAAGGAAATGTAAATGTGGCATAATAATTGGACAGTAATTTAACTATGACTTATTAAAGATAGTATCATTCTAATTTAACTATGACTTATTAAAGATAGTATCATTCTCACAGTTAGTCTTTAAACTAAGATCTACCTGTAGTTATTTTTAAATACACCTTAATACTCCTAACAAGGAAGCATTTTAATAGATAAGGTTTTAAAATGTATATAGTGCATAAAATGATGTGTATCTTTTTCTTTTTTTTTATGAAAATACAAGAATTTTGTATACGTTATCTCCATTTTTAGCAAAGGTGGAACTAGTTGTATATTACGATGGAGTATTAGGGCCACAATTAGAAAACAAAACAATAATAATAAATAAAGTCGTAATAATACGAGAATAAAGTCATAGTTACGAGAATAAAGTCGTAATAATACGAGAATAAAGTCGTAATAATACGAGAATAAAGTCATAGTTACGAGAATAAAGTCGTAATAATACGAGAATAAAGTCATAGTTACGAGATTAAAGTTGTAATTTCATAAGTGACTTGAGAAGGAGACAACAGCAGCGTCCTGCAATAAAATGAGGAATGTGGAGCATCTTGTGAAGCCGTACTTTAGTTTAGGTTTCTCAAGTAACAAAATACTTAATCTTTTGGCACATCAGCATCAGATTATCATAAGTATTAGAACTTTGAAAAGGTTGTGCAAGAAACTATGTCTATTATTTCGAAGAAAGAACCAAACGGACTTGGAGGAGATTGTCTCCTTTCTGCAGGAGGAAATTGCTGGTTCTGGCCGACTATAAGGCTATCGTTGGTTACATCTAGGAGCTGTTCAAAGGGGATTTGTTGTTTCACAAGAAACGATGAGACTTGTAATCAAGGCTTTGGATCCAGAAGGAGTCGAACGATAGCCTTGTAGTGGAATCGGAATGAGCTCCCCATTCAAATCAGGACAGCAGAAAGCTTACACATCTTCCGGCGCAGGCTGAAAACTCATCTCTTTCGACTCCTAGAATTACTAACAAAGAATTGCTAACAAAACACTTATATACTAATAAAGGACTGGCTTATCTAAAGCCAGTTGAGTAGCACTTGAAATGTTTTAGCTCTATGAAACCTGATGTACTTATCAGTACTTCTGTTTTCTTCAAGTTTGTATTTCAATCAGGAGAGACTTTATTTTTACAAGAACATTTATTGACACATGTCACGTGATGAATGTTAAGTCTTTGGTGATTAGACCCCGATCCTGAAATCGTATATCTAAAGGGAGAAATGCAGCCGTGAGCATATAGGGAACCCCCCGGGGTCTAGACACTGGTGATGATGCTGAAGATCTGGATTTTGAGGAGATGGGATGAAGAGGAGGTGTGATGAGGTCTTTGGATTAACTCTCCTGCACTGGGTATGATGAAATGAGGTTGATGGGGAGGAGGCGGGCGGCAGCATGACAACCTGAAATCACAGCTGACTGCAGGAGAGAGGAGAACCATTTTAAAGTTTGGCTGCAGCTCGGTGATTGGCTGCTGGAGAATGAGGTGAATGTAATAGGTTAAAGAGAACGCCCGTGATGAGCTGATTATAAGCAGCTACGGACTGAATGTATACCAGTCTTCCTGAAAGAATTTACGCTAAGCTTAATTTCCTCCTGCAGAAAGGAGACAATCTCCTCCAAGTCCGCTTCTCAAGTCACTTATGAAACTACGACTTTAATCTCGTTACATTACGACTTTATTCTCGTAATGTTACGACTTTATTCTCGTAGCTATGACTTTATTCTCGAAACCTTTCTGTTCTTTTTTTCTAAGTTTGGCCCTAATACTCCGTCGTAGTATATAGCCATGAATAATATGTGTCTAAAATTAACATATATTAAGTAGTTGTGACTTGCATTAGAATCATTATTGTAAAAGCTATAGGTTACTTACGTAACCCCAGTTCTCATTCATAACACTCCGTTCGATGTCTCACTATGGGATGCGCTTCAACGCGTATGCAAACAGAAGCATCAATCTCATTACGCCAATCCTGATTGGCTGGTGATCTTGATGTCTACGTCAGGGAATCCGCCCACCCTTTAAGTAGCTTGCGCTACGTCGCAGCGTCATTCAAACACCTCTTCTCGCTTCGGAGCACATCTCAAAATATCAGTAGCCGGGCTAGCTTAACTGTCCACAGACTGAACCACAAGTTAACTTTCGGTCGACGTCTAAAATTAACACATATTAAGTAGCTGTGACTTGCATTAGAATCATTATTGTAAAAACTGATCCTATCATTTCTAAAATATAAATAGCTATATCTGAGTGACAGAGGTAAACGCTATATATGAATTCCAAAATGTTGGCAGAACTCCTCTGCCTGAGTTGAAGTAGAAACGTCACAATGTAAAAATATATAGTATTTACAGATGTATTCAAATTAAAGTACAGAAATATGAAGTATTCTTGGATCATCCAAAGTAACAGTATGCAGAATGGCCCTTTCAGTGTGATATATTAGAGTGTTTATTTTTGTTAAGCCTTTATTTACAGCAAACATTTTATTCTATAACATATCAAATGTTGTGAACAGAGGTTGTCCTACAGTAACCCACTTTTGTCTGATTGGTTAGTAAGAGGCCAGTGACCCCTGCCTACAACACAGATAATAAACATCACATTTAAGTCCACTTCCACTCTGACCTGACAAGGTAGGTCTGCCTATTCAACATTTGGGAGTGGAACATGTCACATGTGATAACACTGCTGGTTTTCATTGGGCCCCTATTGGTATTTGGATCATCCGAGGATGAAACTCCTATCTGTCAGATCGTTGGGAGTCCAGAGTTCCCTCTGCTGTCTAAAGAAGGAGTCGTCATGATCGGGGGAGCCTTTTCCATTCATAGCAAAATCACCCAACCTCCTCTTTCTTTTACAGAGAAACCAACACGTCTGACATGTTCCAGGTAATATTGATCTCTATATATAAATGCTTCCTCATAATGTCTTCACAGTGAATACAAGTTGTATTTTTCTCTTTGTGTCTCAGTGTCAACCTCAGGGAGTTTCGATTTGCCCAGACAATGATCTTTGCAATTGAGGAAATAAACAAAAGTGAATTTCTTCTCCCAAATATTTCAATTGGATACCGTATTTATGACAACTGTGGCTCAACATTTACCTCCATGCGAGCTGTAATGGCTCTGATGAATGGGGACGAGAGGGCTGTGGGAAAAGGCTGCTCTGGTCAATCAGCTGTCCATGCTATAATTGGGGAGTCTGAATCCTCTTCAACCATTGTCCTGTCACGCACTACTGGGCCATTCAAAATTCCAGTGGTAAGAGCTTTGTCTATTTGTATCTGTAATGTTTTGCATCTATTAAATGGTGACTCTCCTTTTTCTTTCCCTCTCTCTCTCTATGCTTAGATAAGTCATTCAGCTACTTGTGAGTGTTTGAGCAAAAGAAAGGAGTATCCCTCTTTTTTTCGAACCATTGCCAGTGACCTCTACCAAAGCCGAGCCCTCGCTCAGCTGGTCAAGCACTTTGGCTGGACCTGGGTCGGGGCTATCAACAGTGACAGTGACTATGGCAACAACGGCATGGCCATCTTCCTTGCTGCAGCCCAAGAGGAAGGAGTGTGTGTGGAGTATACAGAGAAATTTCACAGGACAGAACCAGAAAAACTAATGAAAGTGGTAGAAGTGATCCGAAAGAGCACTGCCCGGGTCATTGTTGGATTCCTAGCCCATGTGGAAATGAACAACCTTCTCGAACAGTTGAGTCTGCACAACATCACAGGCCTGCAGTTTATTGGTGTAGAGGCCTGGATCACAGCTGACAGCCTTGTGACTCCCACCAGCTTTAGTGTGCTGGGTGGTTCATTGGGTTTTGCTGTGCAAAAGGCCAATATCAGTGGCCTGGAAGATTTTTTGATTAAAGAATTCTGGGAAACAGAGTTCAATTGCAAGGAGAAAACAGAAACGTCATGCAAAGAAAACCAGGATCTAATGGAACTTAAAGATTATGGTGATGACGTGACAGAGCTGAGATACTCCAGTAACATCTACAAAGCCATCTATGCTGTGGCCCATTCTCTGCACAGCATCCTAGAGTGCTCCAAAAGTCAGGGGTGTGAGAACACTGTAAATGTTACTCCCTGGCAGGTAAAACGTAGATATTACTAAAGTGTTTATTTTTCGTCTTTGTTCATTCATTCATTAATTCATTGACATATTGTTTTACTGCTCTTCCAGGTAGTTGAGTCTTTAAAGCAGGTTCATTTTACTATTAAGAATGGGGAGCAGGTGTGGTTCGATAACACTGGAGCAGCTGTTGCTCGCTATGAGGTGGTGAACTGGCAGCGAGGATCAGATGACTCAGTTCAGTTTAAACCTGTTGGCTATTATGACGCCTCCTTACCTCTTGGACAGAAGTTTGTCCTCAAGACTGAAGACATAGTGTGGCCAAGAGGGAAGACAGAGGCAAATATCTTCATTGACAGTAAAATCTACATTTATGTGTGTTGTTTGACCATATGTTATTTTGAATAACGTTGAAAAATACTATTACTGTTTTTCTTTCAAAGTTGCCTGTGTCAGTGTGCAGTGAGAGCTGTCATCCAGGAACTCATAAAGTCCTTCAGAAAGGAAAGCCAGTGTGCTGCTATGACTGTATACCATGTGCAGAGGGAGAAATCAGCAACAGCACAGGTATATGTACCACAACCTGGAGATATGGCAATTTTCATACATTGTTTGCTTTCTACACTCTGTGCATCATGTTAAAGTTTGCTATGATACAGTCTCTTATTTACGTTTTTAAGATGTAACTGATACAATTAAAATAATAGTGACAATATTTCTATTACAGATTCTAATGACTGCCATAAGTGTCCTGAAGAGTATTGGTCCAATGAAAACAGAGATACATGCATACCGAAAAATGTTGAATTCCTCTACTTCACTGAGGTTATGGGTATATTACTTGTATTTTTCACTTTGTTTGGTGTGCTCCTTACTTTTATTATAGCCACTGTATTTCTGATAAATAAGGATACTCCCATTGTAAGGGCTAACAACTCTGAGCTGAGCTTCCTGCTGCTCTTCTCCTTGACTCTGTGTTTCCTGTGTTCTCTGACCTTCATCGGCCGGCCCTCTCAGTGGTCCTGCATGCTGCGACACACAGCATTCGGCATCACCTTTGTCCTCTGTATCTCTTGTGTTCTGGGGAAAACAATAGTGGTTCTAATGGCCTTCAGGGCTACACTTCCAGGCAGTAATATGATGAAGTGGTTTGGACCTGCCCAGCAGAGACTCAGTGTTCTGAGTTTTACTCTAATACAGGTTATCATTTGCATACTTTGGCTGACAATCAATCCTCCATTTCCCTTTAAAAATATGAACCACTATAAGGATAAGATTATTCTTGAGTGTGCCCTGGGATCACCTGTAGGGTTCTGGGCTGTGTTAGGATACATAGGGCTCTTAGCTGTGTTGTGTTTTCTACTTGCTTTCTTTGCTAGAAAGCTGCCTGATAATTTTAATGAAGCTAAATTTATCACATTCAGCATGTTGATATTCTGTGCGGTCTGGATCACCTTTATCCCAGCTTATGTCAGCTCTCCTGGGAAGTTCACTGTGGCTGTGGAGATATTTGCTATTCTGGCCTCCAGTTATGGGCTACTATTCTGTATATTTGCACCCAAATGTTTTATTATTGTACTCAAACCTGAACTGAACACAAAAAAACATCTGATGGGGAAAACTGAATCCAATTAAATACAAATAAAATAAGTATTTTATTTATTTTTATTTTATGGTTTGGCTTGAATTTTGCAGTGACACTATTCGTTACAAACATTATTAGCTAAAACAAAACATTATTATATTTGAGATGATTCCATGTAGTGAATCCTAGCTATCTGGTAGTACAGTACTGACATCAAATACATTAAGAATAATTTGTATTTCATATTAATAAATCAATTAAAAGTTTAAACCATCCATGACTTTCTGTGTTTTCATTTCAACTTTATTTCACAAAAACATGTTAAAATGTGTTTTATAACCTCTCCTGGAATGTTTGTTATGTAGTAGCCCCAAATATATTAAAGCTATTAAAATAAAAC
This sequence comes from Notothenia rossii, assembly GCF_949606895.1. Taxonomy (NCBI): domain Eukaryota; kingdom Metazoa; phylum Chordata; class Actinopteri; order Perciformes; family Nototheniidae; genus Notothenia; species Notothenia rossii. The sequence continues at coordinate 75,356,472 of NC_136902.1, forward strand.
ATCTTAACCTCACTTTATTCTGGGACATTACTTTGCAGACCATGTTCCAGTGGCGGCCGGCCCATAGGGGCGCTAAGGGCGCCCCCCCACCTCTTCCCACATTCTACATTGTTATAAGAAAATACTTACATTTGTATTAATTTGAAACTTTTTTTTAAATTAACAAGGTACATATTATATAGTCGGTTTCAGTAAAATGTATAATCTACGATCAAATAGATTACGATTGTTTTACGATGTCTAAAGTTACTGATAAATAATGTGTTTCCTGCTTGTGACGCAAAAAGTGTTGCATGTGCAGACCCCTTCATTGCATCAATCTCATTACGCCAATCCTGATTGGCTGGTGATCTTGACGTCAACATCAGGGAATCTACCCCCTATAAGTAGCTTGCGCTACGCCGCATGCATCATTCAAACACCTCTTCTCGCTTCAAAACACATCTCTATGGGTAGCCGGGCTAGCTCACACAGTCCACAGACGGAACCAAGCTATCCAAGCTAACTTCGGTCGACGGGCGCTCGCCGGCTACTTCTATATATACTTCTGCAAGAAGAGTGTTAATACTAACACACCAGTTAGTGTTGCAATCTACCTCGCCGTTTATTTCTTCGGAATTAAAGGTAAGGTTTTCAAGCTGGTAACACACCTGTTACTAGCTTGCCTTTCCTCAATACCGACACCAAGGTAGCGGGGACGTTTTTTTATTTTTCTCTCTCACACCAGAGGAGGGGAAGATAAAAAGGGTATTAACACACCAGTTAATATTCTTTGAGAATAAAATTCTACACCGTCACTTTTTCTCCGGATTAACGACAGATGGGGAAGGATTTTTTCTCAGCAACGTACCTGTTACGAGCGGGTCCTCTCCACGCATTCACCACGGCGAATGAGATGGACGCTTCTCTCCCTCACACCAGAGGAGTCAGGGACTCGGAGGCTCGGCTCTGCGGCTGCGGGTTGAAGATATCAGGCACAGACTCACACCAGGTCTGCTCGTCCTGCCTCGGGCTGGAACACGCCCAGGAGGCTATCGACAACCCCGGCTCGTGCGGGCATTGTGCCCGCTTCACCATCAAGAGCCTCCGCCGACGACTGGCACACCAAGCTAGCTTGTCGGGACAGGACCCCCTCATGTCCGCTGTTTCGCCGGTCTACAATCAAGACATGGGGGCGTCCGCCGCGGAGATTGAGCCCCGCGCTGTGTCAGGCTGGGGCTCCCAACTGGACCTCACCGTGGTCTCGCCCACGGATGATGTCCTGGAGTTGGAATAGATGGAGGACGAAGAGGATGCCTCTGAGGTCCTCCTCCAGTCGACCTGAAAGATGCGTATTTCCACATCCCACACAGGAAATATCTGATGTTCGCATTTCAGGGGATCTGTTACGAATACAGAGTACTTCCCTTCGGTCTGTCTCTCAGTCCAAGAGTGTTTGTACGATGTACGGAAGCCGCAATAGCCCCGTTAAGACAACAGGGTATTCGCCTGGCAACCTACCTAGACGACTGGCTGCTTCTCGCACAGTCGGAACAGGAGGCTATTACGCAGACAAATGTCCTCGTAAAGCACCTGCACAACCTGGGTTTCATAATAAACACAGAAAAGAGCATGTTGTGCCTGGCACAGACTGTACTCTTCCTGGGTTTACACCTGAACTCGGTGCCCTTTACAGCCCGCCTGTCAGCGGAAAGAGTGAAAGCTTTCAGAACTTGCCTCGCTCATTTCCAGCTGCGCAAACATGTTCTTTTCAGATCATGCCTGCGGTTACTGGGGCTCATGGCGTCAGCCATCCTGGTCGTACGACTGGGACGGTTACACATGAGGGAGTTTCAGCGCTGGGTAGCCGCTCTAAAACTAAACCCTGCGCGTCATGGCGCGCGGAGAGTGATGGTTACTGTGAAATGCGTAATGGCACTGCGCCACTGGCTGCACCCAACTTTTCTGGTACGGGGCGTGCCTATGGGTGCTGTCCTTTCACGGAAGGTGGTCACCACAGACGCATGTCTGACAGGCTGGGGAGGTATTTACGAAGGTCGTCCGGTGAGGGGTCTCTGGAGCAGAGACCTCCAGCGGTCGCACATAAATTACCTGGAGCTTTTTGCGGTGTTCCTCACCCTAAAACGCTTTCTGCCTTTTCTCAGAGGACACCATGTCCTCGTGAGGACGGACAATACGACCACAATATTGTATATAAACCGACAAGGGGGTTGTCAGTTGCTGGCACGCAAACTGATCTTGTGGAGCTGCGGCCGTCTCCTCTCTCTGAGAGGGACGCACGTACCGGGTGTGATGAACCTCGGGGCAGACCTGCTGTCCAGAGGTGTACCACTATATGCAGACTGGACTCTACATCCAATGGTTGTGAGCCAGCTGTGGGTGCGTTACGGCCGAGCCGTGGTAGATCTGTTCGCATCAAAAGAAAATGCTCACTGTCAGCTTTTCTTTTCAATGTGCGATCAAAACGCACCATTAGGCGTGGACGCGCTCGCGCACATTTGGTCTCCGGTCCTCCTGTACGCGTTTCCACCCCTGGCGCTGATACCCCCAACTCTGGCCAGAGTGAGGGAATGGCGACACACAATGATCCTGATAGCTCCGCACTGGCCTGCAATGTACTGGCTGGCGGAGATATATCAGCTGCTGTGCGGTCAGCCGTGGCAGCTCCCCCTACGCAGAGACATACTGTCTCAGGCAGGGGGGACGATCTTTCACCCACGACCGGAGCGCATGGCCCTATGGGCCTGGCCCGTGAGTGGTAAAATCTGAATGCAGTGGGTCTCCCGCAGAAGGTGATAAACACTATTCAGAGTGCGAGAGCTTCCTCCACTAGGTCTCTTTATGACTGTAAGTGGAGGGTGTTTGGGGACTGGTGCCTTCAAAAAGGGCACACCTCTTTTCAATGCCCTGTGGGAGTGATTTTATCATTTCTACAGGACCTAATTGATAAACACAGAGCTTTCTCCACGATCAAAGTCTACCTGGCTGCTATTTCTGCATTCCATGTGGGTTTTGAGGGTAAGACGGCCGGCCAACATCCTCTGGTCTGCCGTTTTATGAAGGGAGCTCGCAGGCTCCTTCCTGTTTCCAGGTCACTGGTGCCCTTATGGGACTTGACAGTGGTTTTAGATGGGCTCACTCAAGCCCCATTTGAACCCCTGGAAGAAGCTGACATGAAGCACCTGTCACTCAAGACAGTGCTGTTACTGGCCCTGGTATCCGCCAAGCGAGTCAGTGACATTCATGCGCTATCTGTACATCCTTCATGCACTCAGTTCGCCCGAGGGTTAACGAGAGTGTTGCTGAAGCCCAACCCTGCCTTTATACCTAAGGTGGTTGGTTCATATACCCCCATTGACATTGAGGCATTTCCTCCGCCGCTGTGTCCCTCCGGGGAACAGCAGCCAAATTTGCTATGTCCAGTCCGTGCTTTAAACACTTATATGGACAGATCAAAAGAGTTTCGTCATAATGACCAACTCTTTGTGTCCTGGGCTAACCCTCAGAAGGGCAAGCCTGTTACTAAGCAACGGCTCTCTCACTGGATTGTGGAGGCAATTGCTTTGGCTTACACGAGTCAGGGTCTGCAGGCACCTTCGGGTTTGCGTGCTCATTCGACTCGTGGTCTGGCTACATCCTGGGCTTTGTTCAAGGGTGTTTCCATCCAAGACATTTGTGCAGCAGCGAGCTGGTCCTCGCCGCTCACTTTTGTCCGCTTTTACAGATTAGACGTCTCTGCTCCCATTGTGGCTCATGCATTGCTGGGCCCCCTGCTGAGTTAGAGCTCTAACTGTTAAATTCTGGTTGGGTTTGGTGATCTTCGAGATAAGCTCGTCTGGCAATACGGGAGCTACAATATCCCATAGTGAGACATTGAACGGAGTGTTACGAATGAGAACTATAGGTAACTTACGTAACCCCAGTTCTCAGAGTAACATGAAGTGAGATGTCTCACCAGACGGCCCTCCTTGCTATGGTGAAGCGAGACGAGGTGCTTATTTTGAATGATGCATGCGGCATAGCGCAAGCTACTTATAGGGGGTAGATTCCCTGACGCTGACGTCAAGATCACCAGCCAATCAGGATTGGCGTAATGAGATTGATGCTTCTGTTTGCTCCGCATGAGGCGCATCCCATAGTGAGACATCTCACTTCATGTTACTCTGAGAACTGGGGTTACGTAAGTAACCTATAGTTCTCTATAGTGAGCCAAGAGCGGGAGCTTGGGGGCGGGGCTTAAGGGGAAACTCAACTGCGCATGATCAATGCTCTCGACAGCAAGGCATGATGGATAATCTGTGACGTTTTGCTCTAGAAAATATCAGTCCATTTTGTCCTCATGCGCCAATGAGCAGCTCTCATAGGAATGAACGAGGACCCGCCTCCGACGCTGTATCCAGTTCTTATAGAGTGGTGAAGTGATGACGTATTTTCCCGGAAGTAAGCTGTGCATTGGTTCCCTCAACAAAAAAGCAATGGGATTTCTCCATAGGATTTTGGAAAATAGCTCGAAATAAGGTCTGTTCAAAACGAACCTGTTTGATAAATGCACGTTTTGTTCAGCCGGATAATATCCACATGTCTACCCTACTTTTATAATGTTCTAATCATAAATATAATCGCCAGAACCAAAATGCTAATGTTATGCTATAAACGAACCAAGCCGGGTACAGCAGAGTCGCACGACTTCAACGTCACACCAACTTAAGATCGATATTCAAAAATACAGATTCAAAATCGTACAAGTTGAAGCGTTTGTTTTAACAGTTTGCAAGAGCGCAGGTACTTGCTTTGTGTTTCCGTGTTTGGCGTAATGAGGTACAACGTCCTCGACAACTTCTGTAGTCCTATTCAGCCACTTGTTAACAACCATCGTTTTTCAGACACGTAAACTATTCAAGAATAACCAGTCGGGTCACTGCTGGTTTATTTAATGTTGTAGAACAAAACGTGATCCGTCTCTTAAATTTGTGTCAACCACAGACCCTGGAACACTGTTACCGAGGGTTTGGGGCAGGGGCGGACTGGGGGGAAAAAGTGGCCCGGAGATTAATTGACAGACAGGCCCACTTAATGCGCGGCATGTATCGGCCAGCCGGCGACAAAAGTATGTTACTTAACAAAAGACCCTATGCATTTAATGTTATTTTGGACAATTATTCATATAGTAATCACATTACCTGAGCCCTTGAGTTGGCTAGAGCAAAAATAGTTACAGCATATATTTAGTGATTTTAATGTTAACAGATCATTGACGCAATAACATTTTGACCCAATTTGCCTGACATTACATTTAATTTTAGCTGACGCTTTTATCCAAAGCAACTTACAATTAACAATTACAGGGACATTCTCCCTGGAGTAACTAAGGACTAAGTGCCTTAAGGGCACACTAGTGGTGGTGTTCCTGGCGGGATTTGAACTCACAACCTTCCGATCTTCAGCCCAACTCACTATCCATTAGACCACCACTATCCCTGACTTGAAACATGGAATAAAACATGGGCGTAGGAAGCATCCTCAATGTGGGTGAGACAATTTAACAGGGGGTGTGGGCAGGTGGTGGACCTCACCTCCTCTAGGGTGTTCCGGGGACAAGCTCCCCTGGGAAGATTTTTTTTTAAATGTTGAAGTTATCCCCCTGGGCTGGGCTGGCCGGAACACTTACAAATGTGGGCCGGTAGGATTTAGGCAAAAAAAAAAAAAATGTGATTTATTTTTTTTAAACTTTTTTTTTACTTTTTTTTTTTTTTGGCCCTCCGGCCCACACACAGCAGTGTGGCAAAACATGATGAGACGTGTCAACCATGACAGTCCCTCAACACCCAGAGCCTTCAGCATTTCTGAGCGGATCTCATCCACCCCCGGGGCTTTGCCACTGTGGAGTTGTTTGACGACCTCAGTGACCTCCCCCCGGGAGATTGGTGTCGATACCCCGTCATACTCCAGCTCTGCCTCTAACATAGAGGGCGGAGTTGTCGGCTTCAGGAGTTCCTCAAAGTGTTCCTTCCAACGCCCTAACACTCCATCAGTTGAGGTCAACAACGTCCCATCCTTACTTCACACAGCTTGGATGGTTCCCTGCTTCCCCCTGCTGAGGTGTCGGACAGTTTTCCAGAACAACTTTGGTGCCACCCGAAAGTCCTTTTCCATGTCTTCTCCGAACTTCTCCCACACCCGCTGCTATGCCTCGGACACGGCTGAGGCTGCTGCCCTTCGGGCCTGTCGGTACCTTGCAACTGCCTCGGGAGTCCCCCGGGATAACAAATCCATGAAGGCCTCCTTCTTCAGTCGGACGGCTTCCCTGACCACCGGTGTCCATCAGGAGGTTCGAGGATTACCGCCCCTTGAGGCACCTAGGACCTTGAGACCACAGCTCCCCGCCGCGGCTTCGGCAATAGAGGCTTTGAACACCAACCACTCTGGTTCAATGTCCCCAACCTCCACAGGAATGTCTGAAAAGCTCAGCCGGAGGTGTGAGTTGAAGGCCTCCTGAACTTGGGCCTCCTCCAGACGTTCCCAGTTCACCCGAACTACACGTTTGGGCTTACCAGGTCTATCCAGAGGCTTCCCCCGCCACTCGACCCAACTCCCCACCAGTTGGTGATCAGTTGAGAACTCCGCCCCTCTCTTTACCCGAGTGTCCAAAACATACGGCCTCTGGTCCGATGATACGATAACGAAATCGATCATAGGTGCTCTGGTACCACGTACACTTATGAGCATCCTTATGTTCGAACATGGTGTTTGTTATGGCCAATCCATGACTAGCACAGAAGTCCAGTAACAAACCACCACTCCGGTTCAGATCAGGGGGGCCGTTCCTCCCAATTACTCCCCTCCAAGTGTCTCCATCATTGCCCACATGTGCGTTGAATTTTCTCATACATTTGTAATTTTATTATAAAATCCAATGCACTATCGCATGTTTTGGTTTCCATATTTGTGTGAATATACAAGTTGTATTTAATATTTCCTCAGATATTTCATGATTATGGATTCTACATTTTGTTTTCTATTTTTTCCTTTTCATTATTTGACAAATAACACATTTTCAGCCATGAAAAACGTATTAACTTCAAAGTTTGCTTCAATTTTTAAAGGGGTATGAGTAACCCCATCATATGATGCAATTTCCTTTGACATATTGGTGTTACAAACGGTCAGCGTAAAACTTTGCAAAGCATGAACAGCAGAGCGCTCTGACATCATTAAACAGTGATTCGATAAGAGGACCTCAATCATCATCGTCATCGTCATCATCAACGACTATATCTCCTACAGAAGCTCTAAAGGAAATATAGTCTGTAATAATAACAGTAACTATAACAAAGGTGTGTGCGTGTGTATATGTGTGTGCCAGATTATTCCAGATGTTGGACCGTTTATGTGCTATGTTACTGTTTGTGATTTTTGTGGGAGCCTTTGGATCAGAGAACACTGAATACTGTGAGATGCTGGGAGACCCAGTGTTTCCTCTATTATCTAAGGATGGAGATATTACAATTGGAGGAGCTTTCTCCATCCATAGCCAAATATCGAAGCCTTCTCTCTCCTTTACAGATGTTCCAGAAGCTCTCACATGCTCCAGGTACCGTTTCATGTCTTGTCTCTTTTCTTGTTTGTTGATTTCACAACAGAATAAATAATCATGTAAGTAAGAAAGCTGTTAGTTAAAACAAATGTTTCTCTTTTCAGAATACACTTAAGAGAATTTCATTTTGCCCAAACAATGATTTTTGCCATCCAGGAGATCAACAATAGCAGCTCATTGCTGCCTAATATCTCGATTGGTTATAAGGTATTTGACAGCTGTGGTTCAACACTGACTTCAACGCAAGCAGTGATGGGTCTATTGAATGGACAGGAAAGGACTTCGGGTAAAACATGCTCAAGCCAGTCATCTGTTCATGCCATCATCGGAGCCTCTGATTCCTCCTCAACAATTGTGATGCTACAAAGTTCTGGGATTTTCCAAATACCAGTGGTACATATTTATAATATATCATGTTTGGACTGATTTAACTTTGTTTATGCAAAAGGCTTCCAATTGTGTATATCTAGCATATAACAACCATCAACAAAGACTTAATACTGGTATTATTGTGGTTTGTTTCAGGGCTATGCTTAGGTTAGGATTACATGGTTTGCACATATGCAGATTGAGGAATAAGACAGACAATAGTCAACATTTATTTTGCTAAAATGTTTTACTTAATACTTATCTGAAATCTAAAGAAATGTGTTTTGTTTCCCTTCTTTTTTCTTAGATCAGCCACACTGCCACATGTGCTTGTTTGAGTAACAGAAAGGAGTACCCCTCTTTCTTCAGAACCATCCCTAGTGACTATTATCAGAGCAGAGCCGTGGCCAAATTGGTAAAGCATTTTGGCTGGAAGTGGGTTGGGGCAGTTAGAAGTGACAATGATTATGGTAACAATGGCATGGCAACATTTATCACAGCCGCACACCAGGAGGGGGTCTGCATTGAATACTCAGAAGCCATATCAAGCACAGACACCAGTGGAAACGTTGCAAAGGTGGTCAGAGTGATAAAAAGTGGCACTGCAAGAGTTTTAGTTGCCTTCATAGCCCAGGGTGATATAGACATTCTGGTTGAGGAAGCCCTGAAGCAGAACCTCACTGGGCTGCAGTGGGTGGGCAGTGAGTCCTGGATTACGGCAGGTCGTCTGGCAACGAAGAGGCACTCAGGAATCCTGACAGGGACTCTGGGCTTTGCCATCAGAAAAACAAAGATCACAGGCCTCAAAGAGTTTCTTTTACAAGTAAACCCAGGTCAAGACCCTCATAATAATCTGCTTAGAGAGTTCTGGGAAGCCACATTTGGTTGCAGTTTTCAGTCCGGTCTCCATGGTCGGACCCTGTGCTCAGGCTCTGAGATACTAGAGGACATCAACAATACTTTTACAGATGTGTCAGAGCTAAGGATATCCAGCAATGTGTATAAGGCTGTGTATGCTGTGGCTCATGCCATGCATAATATGTTAAAATGTGGTGATGCCATGAATCCTCAGTGTATCTGGAAAGATGACTTTGAGCCAAAACAGGTAACAGGTTAATACATTCACTAAATTATTTGAATACAAAATAAATAATAATCTTACAATATTTCACCACTGTTCTCATTTGGTAGGTTGTGAAACACCTCCAAAGTGTGATTTTCACCCTTCAGTCAGGAGAAAGTGTGTATTTTGATAGAAATGGAGACCCTGCAGCGACCTATGAGCTGGTGAACTGGCAGAGAAATCCAGCAGGAGATACTGTGTTTGTGGCTGTAGGGAGCTACGATGCATCACTACCAAATGAAAAGCAGTTTATAATGAATGGAATAAACACAACATGGGCTGCTGGATCCCTAACGGTAAAAAGAGTTTAGTATAACTCATTGTGGAGGTAATTGTTCAAATATATAACTGTTCCCTGAGACATTTCCGTAATTATTGACTAAATTGAAAAGGTTGATTCTCCTGTCAACAAACACATATTTACCGATGTATACTTTATATATTACTGACTGGGATTGGCACTTTCAAGTTGTTGATATACGTGTAAGATTAATGAGAAAAATGAAATGTTTAGAGACACTAAGAAAGAACAATTAAAATATAAAAACATTCATAAATGAAGGGGCAACTAACTGTGAGTAACTGACGAGTTGAGTGGTGTTTTTACAGAGGCCTGTGTCCGTCTGCAGTGAGAGTTGTCCACCAGGTTTCCGGCAGGCTGTGATTAAAGGGAAACCCATCTGCTGTTTCTCCTGCATTGCCTGTGCTGCGGGAGAGATCACCAAATCCAACTGTGAGTAGAATCTTTCCATACTGTAACTCATTTTATATTAATATATGTAGAAAGTCTATGAATTCCAGTGTCAATCCAATAAGTGTCTTAACGTTACAAGGCCATTATTTAGTTCATACAGTATGAGCTTGAGTCTCATAACTTGCAGCTTACAGCACAAACGCATTTCATTGGTCCATGTTTTCTATTCAGATTCTGCCGAGTGTTCGCCATGCCCACTGGAGTACTGGTCAAATGAAGATCACAGCCAGTGTGTTCCAAAGGTGATCGAGTTCCTATCTTATGGCGAAACCATGGGCGCCCTGCTCACTGCTTTCTCGTTGTTTGGAGCGATTTTAACACTGGTGGTGTTGTGTGTATTCTTCCGGTTTCGTCACACACCTCTTGTCAAAGCCAGTAACTCTGAGCTGAGCTTTCTGCTGCTCTTCTCCTTGACTCTGTGTTTCCTGTGTTCCCTGACCTTCATAGGTCAGCCCACAGTGGTGTCCTGCATGCTGCGACACACAGCATTCGGCATCACCTTTGCCTTGTGCATGTCTTGTATCTTGGCTAAAACTATAGCAGTGGTGATGGCTTTTAAGGCTACAAGGCCGACTAACACACTTCCTCAGTGTTCTGCTGTGCTTCAGAGAACAAATGTTCTCAGCTGTACTTTACTGCAGGTGTTGGTCTGCGTGCTGTGGTTAACCCTTGCCCCACCATTCCCCTACACAAATACAGCTCATACCACTGAAAGGGTTATTCTCGAGTGTAATGTAGGTTCACCTATAGGGTTCTGGGCTGTGTTGGGGTATATAGGACTCCTGGCTGTGATGTGCTTCCTCCTTGCTTTTCTGGCTCGAAAGCTGCCTGATAATTTTAATGAAGCTAAGTTCATCACTTTCAGCATGTTAATATTCTGTGCAGTATGGGTCACTTTTATTCCTGCGTATGTTAGCTCTCCTGGGAAGTTCACTGTGGCTGTGGAGATATTTGCCATTTTGGCCTCTAGCTTTGGATTGCTCTTCTGTATATTTGCTCCAAAATGTTATATTTTATTGTTAAGACCAGAGAGAAATACTAAAAAGGAAATGATGAGAAAAAACTAATCAAAATGACCTTAAATTAGTGTGCATGAAAGTGAAACCTAAACGTCTGAGATGCTATTTTTTTCCCCCGCAATACTTTTTCCTCAAAACAAGAACAAAAACCAGACGCATTAAAACAAACATGCTTATATTTGGATAAATGTCTTTTTTTGTATATCAATATTGAATTTAGACCCCATCTCTTCAAAGGACATCATGACATTTGAATATGCCAAATAAAGGTCTTGGATCATTTTTAGTCCTTCAAGTGACTCAAATCATTTGAAAGTTGCATCTGCTCTTCCTGGCACAAAACAATTAATACCCCGTACTGGACTGTATGGTGATAATGTATGTGGTTCTTTTAAATATTGGTTCACATCATACGAGATCTTTATCATGTGTTTTACAATTGGATTTCATATTTGTTTGCGTATGTTTCTTACTGTTTCTGAATACATGTATAAGGGAAGAGGTAGTTTCACACAATGATATTCCATTTCATTCTAATGCGGAGCATCCTTTGAAGAAAAATAAAACATGATAGTTCTCAGCTGCCCAGTAATACCACATTACATTTGGACACTGTAAACCCCCTTGATCATAGGGTAAATACTATGAAGACAAACCAAGGCCTGCCCTCCTCTTATTCTTTTTGAATTTAACCATTTTCTTCTTAATTTAAAATGTTTTGAGAACAATTCTAATTGGGAGTAAGGGGAATATTTTTGAACTAAATAAAGTAATTTTGGTATTATATTGATTTATAATTCTCCCAATTATAAATAATGGTAGTGAAATCCATCTATCAATCAACTCATTTATTTCCATCATTAAAGGTTCATAATTAGCCTCAACAACATTTTGTAAACTAGGCATTATCTGTACTCCTAAATATTAATTAAATTGATTTACCTCTTCAATTGGGTTCCTTCTTTCATGCTTCTTTAATAATAAAATAGAGGATTTAGTAATGGTAACCTTGTAACCTGAAACATCACCAAACATGGTTATGAGCTGGGTAAGGGCCAGAGTTGTTTCCTTTAATTTGGATATGAATACAAAATTATGTCATCAGCATACAGGGAAATCTGTGTTACATCTGGCCTACTGTTATTCCACTAAATTGATGAGATGCAATTTTACTCTTTTTTGTATTTAAAATCATTGGAGGCCGTTAACGCAGCAGCACATAAGGCGTCTCGCCTTATGTGCTGCTGCGTTAACAGCAGGTAAAAACATTGTTTTTCAAGTAGGCTACTGGTCAATTTGAGATGTTGTGCTATTTTGATTCTATAACATGTTTTCTTTCAGGCTTTTGGAAGGAAAAAGTACAAAATACACATTTAAGTGTTTATTTTACTATAGTTTGTCTATTTGCGTCTGTAGATTTCTCCTAAATTCACCAAAAGTTAGCATTCTAACGTAACATAAAGTACCGCGACCGCTGTGTGCACCATGTCAACAGAGATATCGTTGGAAAGCTGTGTCTCTCCTGCACAATCTCATCCGATCCAAATATGGTCATTTCCTTTGTATCAGCAACCAATCGTGAAAGTACAAAGGGGTTTTAAACCAAGAAACTAAATCTCATTGGCTGGTATCAATTTCTGACTACGTGATTCGTTCAGATACGTCACGTGGTGTGCTAAAACACTTCCTGGTTAGCTTTCCGCTAGAAATTGAAATCTCAAAATGGCAAAAGAACGGCGAAAAAAACGAGAAGACGACAATTGTCACTTGCACGAAACAAGGTTATACAAAAAACAAATGACCCTGAACATGAAATACCTTCACGGAGTGCGTCGATGCGTAAGCTGTCATCCAAAGAACAGGAGGGTTTAGCTAGCGCCTCACTGCAATCTTTAAAGGTAGTTTTCTCAAAATTAGTTTTTTCTGCAAACTCGTGAGTTCGAAATGTCAACTTCAGTAGCACGTAGATACACCAAACCTTCCAGTTATATTCCTATCAATATTATGAAGGCTTTTACAGAAGGGTTTGTTCATATATCATTCATAGCCTGAAATATACAAAATTGTATACCTAAAAACATGGCAAACATTTATATTTTAGGGCTGTTGACAGTATTTTCTGATTTATGGAGTGATAAAAAGAGATATCCAATATGCCTTCTGTAAAAGCCTTAGATACTAATATGACTACAAAATGAATCAAGAATTTTGAACCTGGCTTTATCCAAAGTTCAGATTTCGATTCCTAAAATGTCTTAAAATATGTGTATATTTAATGAGATAATGGATCAATTGCATATTTAAACATGCTATTTCAGAAAACTTGTAATACAAAAAACAATTGCCTTTGTATAAGTAATTAACTGGAGAAATCTCTAGCTGATACCTATAAGTTAAAAAAAATTACCCTATTCACCTGGGCCTGGGGTGTCTCGCCGCATCCATATGTGCAGTTTTTTAAAGGATGTTAACTATGTCAGTTCACGGCATCCTTGAAGCTGAATTCTAAATCTGATATTCTCAGCTGTGAGAGCCATCTGGGCAGGCGAGAATCTTGAAGTAAGTACATGGGTACTAATTAGTTGGTCGATCGATCTATCTATCTACGTATATCTATTTTGAAAGTAACATTGTTTTATCATAAACTATCATTTTGATTACTGAGTAAACCGTATTAATCAAGAGATGAATGATTTCATGCTGTCACTTTGATGCAGGTTCCAAGGTCTGTTTGCAGTGAGAGCTGTTTGCTTGGGATGCGTTGGGCCTTTGTCAAAGGGAAAATGCCTATCTGCTGTTTTGATTGCGTCACCTGTGCTGACGGGGAGTTCAGCAACAGTACAAGTGAGACAGCAGGATTCCTAGGCTTTACGCTAGCACTCACCGTGTTTCTATTGGGCAAAATCACTCCAAGCACTTTACTTATCTATCTAAAGATGTGTGTGCTGTACAGCCTGAACATGTTGTGACAAATGCCTTCCCGAGTACAAGTCCAATGAAGAGAGGAATAACTGTGATTTGAAAGATATTGAGTTCCTCACCTTCAGGGAATGAATGTGTATACTGTTGGTCTCCTTTTCTGTCTTTCTGTGCCTGCCTGGCGATGACTATAGCCCTGTTATTTTTCTACAACAGAAAGACTCTTATTGTAAGGGCTAACAACTCTGAGCTGAACTTCCTGCTGCTCTTCTCCCTGACTCTGTGTTTCCTGTGTTCTCTGACCTTCATCAGCTACTATGCTGTATATTTGCACCCAAATGTTTTATTATTTTACTCAAACCTGAACTGAACACAATAAAACTGAATCAAATTCAATACAAATCAAATTAGTCTTTTAGTTTTTTGTATTTCATGGTTTGGCTTGAATTTTGCAGTGACACATTCATACTATTCATTACAAACATATTAGCTAAACCAAAACATTAAGATGATTCCATGTTGTTCTGTCTTTCCAATGACTGACATCCGTCTCCTTTTGACTGCTATAGCGTTAGTGGCCACTTAGGGCAGGCTAGTGTGTTCCCAGTTGAAACGTCTGTGAGGGATTTCCATTCTGCCATTTTGTTTGAGAGCCACATAAAGGGTGTTTCTCAATGCCGAGTACGCTTGCTTGGTAGCACATGTCTTCCGAGTCACTTTCTTCAGAAGCGAGGCAAGAATACTTCCTGGCATTCGGAAAACGAAGAGTGGAACATGCTAGGGCTGCTCAATTAATCGTAGTTTAATCACGATTACGATTATCGCTTGCAACGATTACAAAAACAACGTAATCGAAATAAAACCTTTTCTTTTTTTTTGGTTTTTCAGTACAATTATACTTAAAGTTCAGGGTAATCAACTGTTAAAAACATACTGTTCACATGTTTTTTCTCCAATAAATGGATGTTTTCAAAGTCAATGAATAATCGCATTTAATAATCGCAAATGGGGCGAAGCCTGCAAGCTAGTTCAGGTGTAGGTACCATATCTGCTCAGGGTACCATATCTGCTCGGGGATAACCAACTATCTCACTGCTCGGCCACAGTACGTGAAGCTGCAGAATAACACCTCTGACGTTATATTGAGCAGCACGGGCGCTCCTCAGGGCACGCTCCTCTCTCCCTTCCTGTTCACAGTCTATACATCAGACTTCAGACACTGCTCACAGTCCTGCCATCTGCAGAAATTCTCAGATGACTCTGCCATTGTGGGCTGTATCATCAGAGATCAGGAAGCTGAGTACAGGAGTGTGGTGGACAGTTTTGTGGAGTGGTGCAGTCAGAACCATCTGCAGCTCAACGTCACAAAAACTAAGGAGCTAGTGGTTAACTTCAGGAAGCGGAGTACCGCCCCAAGCCCAATTACCATCGTGGGCATGGATGTGGACAGCTAGAAGTTCCTGGGTGTCCACATAGACAATAAACTGGACTGGAGTAAAAACACTGACGCCCTATATAAGAAAGGCCAGAGTCGCCTGTATTTCCTCAGGAGATTCAGGTCCTTTAACGTCTGCAGCACTGTGTTGCAGATGTTTTATGACTCGGTGGTCTCCAGTGTGATCTTCTTTGGAGCCTGCTCATCAGGAGAGCAGGCTATGTCCTGGGAGTGGATCAGGAGTTGTTGGCAGTGGTGTCGGAGGGGAGAATGCTGAGGAAACTTCTCTGCATTCTGGACAACGGGTCTCACCCCCTGCATGCCACACTGGTTTCCTACCGGAGCACTTTCAGCCACAGACTGATATCACCGATAACCACCACACAGCGCCACAGGAGGTCTTTCCTCCCAGTGGCAATCAAAGTCTTTAACTCTTCACCCCTAAGTAAAGGGCACTGAAAACTTCCACACCAACACTATGTGCAATATACATATCAATATAATTAACATAATTGCAATACACTCGATGCTTATAACTATGTGCAATATTATATTATATTATTATTATTATTATTAATAATGCTATGATAACGTGCAATTACGTAACTGCCACTACGTTTTATTTTTTTGCACAACTAACTACTAAATACTGCAAATAATAATTGCATTGATTGTGTGACCATCTATGTTTCTATGTTTCATGTTGTATGTGGATGTTTAATTGCTCTTTTTGCTGCACTTTTAATGTATAGGTTTGCTGCTGTGTTTATTGTATTTTGTTACTCTGGCACAACAATTTCCTTCGGGATGAATAAAATCTTATCCTGTCATATCCGTCGCTTACCAATTACGTCACGCCCAATGATGTCACGCGTTGACGTCATTTGGGGTACTCGGGGGCGCTGTCTAGAGTATAGCGGGGTTGTCTGGTCATTATATTACATTGCATTTAGCTGACGCTTTTATCCAAAGCGACTTACAATAAGTGCATTCAACCAACAAGATACAAACTGTGGACAAAGGTGCCCGAGATCTGCCTCTTAATTTACCCAGGGCCTAGTGCTTGGTTTTGGGCATGAAAATTCAGGAAACTCCCCTGAGTATTTTATTAAATATCTGAACTTTGGAGAGGAGTTGGGGAACACACGACACATCAAATCACATCTACAGATCAAGACGAAGCGCATGGAAGTACTCCCATACTCCTAGCGTGTGAAGATGTTTGTGAAAAACGTGTGCAAAGTCTCAAAAAATCAAAAGAATTAACCTCATATTTGAATTCCCCATAAAAAAAACTAATCATTCAGTAAAAACAAAGCCCCACTGATCATCTACTCTCTGAGACGATTCCAGGGATGCCTGACTTGAGTTTCTAGCACCAGGGAAAGTAGACAAAAGTGCCTGAGATCAGCCTCTTAATTTACCCAGGGCCTAGTGCTTGGTTTTGGGCATGAAAATTCAGGAAACTCCCCTGAGTATTTTATTAAATATCTGAACTTTGGAGAGGAGTTGGGACACACACGAGACATCAAATCAAATCTACAGATCAAGACGAAGCGCATGGAAATACTCCCATACTCCTAGCGTGTGAAAATGTTTGTGAAAAACGTGTGCAAAGTCTCTGAAAACCCCCAAAATAAGCTCATATTTGAATTCCCCATAAAACTAATCATTCAGTAAAAAAAAGGCCCCACTGATCATCTACTCTCTGAGACGATTCCAGGGATGCCTGACTTGAGAAAACGGAGCAGTGGCTGTGATGCTAGCTTTGCGGCTAGCGGTTAGTTGTTATTTTTTATGTTTGAATGAAATTATAACCCGGTGTGGGCATTTATTAAAATCGTGTGCACATAGTTCACAGCCTCAATCCTGCTGTTCTCCCTGAACACATCCTGCAGCAACAAGGATCTCACACCTACTGACAGGACAAACAGAGCCTAAATACACCCAGACCAATCAAACCAACAAGACACAGGTGAGGGGGGAGGAGACAACACAGGGCACCAGGTGCCCACAATCCAGCAACAGACTTTTCAAACACAAACATATAACTGAACAGAATTACACACATACAAACCCAACTAAACGCAGTCAGCACTTGTACAATTAATGCCACTTGACGCTATGATTTCTACACCCTCACATATTATTTGCACCGGGATTATTCTTAACCGCTGTCATTCTACACCAGCATAAGCACTTTCGGCGCTCTCGCTAACTCCCCTATCTTGTCAGGCGGAGCCGAGGACCCGAGCAACACCTGCCAGACGACATTTCAATCAATACGGTTTAATCCTTTGATAAATACTATCTCAATAATTAGTATAAATTATATAAAAAGTGCAAATATGCCATGCCAAACGGTACTGTGCAATCACGCTAATAAAGTGCAAACTGTTCACTAAAGTGCTGAGTTCCAAGGCCCGAAGCCGTCAGTCCACAGTGACAAAGTTACCTTCGTCACACACCCTAACAGATGTTTGTCAATTACCTTATCACCAGGCTAAATCAAGGTTCCCTAGCAGGTTTGCTGGCTCCCAAAGGGACCTATGTCTGTTAAAACCTGCACTGAAGACTTTTGCGCTGAAGGAACCAGGATTATTAGATGTGCCGCTATTAAAGAGTTTAGAATCATGATAGGCGCCCAAGCGCAATGAGGAAATATTTCTTGCAAAGTATTTTTATTGATCTGTTAGCTCCTCATGATTCTTCCGTCAAGAGTATTAATAGCTTAACTCCTGAAGAGCTTTCCTGTTTCTAAGCTTCTGTAGATGAAGCCGGAAGACGATTAAGTCAATAGGGGTATGTGCATGGCTAGGGAAAGCAGATATCACAGAGACCTTCTGTGGCATACATATCTGACGTTATATTAATAGCATTTAAGGTTTACACTCAGTTACTTTGGTTGCTGTAGTAGCCTGCGTTTGTCACCTCGCCAGGTTTTTCGAAACATTCAAAGTTTGATACTTCTGGTCAAGGAACTTGAAAAATCATTGCTAACACTAACACTGTTTTATTTGTCCTTTATTTTCCATGCTGAACGTCCTGCATCATTGCCCTCTGACACATTGGTCGGCACCCATGTTGATTCGATGGCTGCAAACCCCTGACGAGATCAAAGTTCTCCTCCAGGCTGCGTGATCTCTGCCAAGCTGCGGCCTCCCCCTAGATTGCTATTCTCATCACTGTTTAAGATGTGCGCAGACACAACCGCAGCGCCTTATCTGCTTACCTCAACCCAGGAGTCCTGGGCTATCGGTCATCAACAACCATGAGCTCTTGCACAACTTGGCAAATGCGTAATGTTCAAAGATGTTTACGCGTAGAATTCTGCGATTGCATATCAGGCGGTTGCTGGTTTAGATTGTATATCAATTAGCTCAAGTGTTTTCCCCTCGTAGCTGCTGTGCACTTGGGAAAAACTCATTGTTGCTGCTTCCAGACCTAGACATAGAAGTCTCAACAGGTAGTATATTCCCCTCAAAGCCGCTGTGCTCGGAGGGGGATTGGCACTGGTCTCTCCTAGGCCTACACATAGCAGTCACTAGGTAGTATATTCCCCTCAAAGCCGGTGCTTAAGGGGGGTGGCTTTTCGGGCTGTTCCCGGGCATACATGTAGCAGTTTCACTACGTAGTATATTCCCCTCAAAGCTGCGGTGCTTAAGGGGGATGGCTTCTCGGGCTGTTCCCGGGCCTTCACATAGCAGTCACTAGGTAGTATATTCCCCTCAAAGCCGCGGTGCTTAAGGGGGATGGCTTTTCGGGCTGTTCCCGGGCCTTCACATAGCAGTCAATAGGTAGTATATTCCCCTCAAAGCCGCCGTGCTTAAGGGGGATGGCTTTTCAGGCTGTTCCCGGGCCTTCACATAGCAGTCACTAGGTAGTATATTCCCCTCAAAGCCGCGGTACTTAAGGGGGATGGCTTTTTGGGCTGTTCCCTGGCCTTCACATAGCAGGTTCACTGGGTAGTCATAGGTAGTATATTCCCTGCAAAGACACGGTGCTTAAGGGGGATGGCTTCTCGGGCTGTTCCCGGGCCTTCACATAGCAGTCACTAGCAGGGGCGGATCTAGAAAAATATTCATGGGGTGGCAAGAGGGTGGCAGGAGAATTTGAGGGGTGGCATCCCCTGGCAGAAGTACGGTATATGCTGATTTAATCGCAGTCATATCAATCAATGTTAACTTGGAAAGCCACAATATTGATATTTGAACTCAATAACATAAGGTGACATTATTGTGGCACATCAGTAAAGCCATACATATAAATATATAAGGTGGCAGAAGTAATTTAATGAATTTTAACTGAATGAGTTGGTTTCACTCTTAGACCAGCAGGGGTACCAAATCTATGCAGACTGCTGCAATAAGTAGATTAATTAACTGTCTCATCGATGTGTGTCTGTATGAATCTGATAATATTAACAATCATATCATTCCTATCAGCTGTCAATCCCTTTTATGATTCACATAATCAGTGTTATTATTAAATAAACTATATTTTTTGGAGGAGTTAATGATGAATGTTCCTCAAGATGCTTGCTCACCCTCCTTCAAATTTGAAATACAAGTAATTACTATCATAAATTAAAAGAACAGTTCAGCGCCCCACAACTTCATTGCAAACACTTACAACCTGGACTTTACATCAGAAAGAACAAACATTAAAGAAGTGACTAACTGCATCAGTTAGGGTTAAAAAACGTGTGTTCAGCTAAAACATATACATCACTGTTATAATCCAGTGGAAAGCTATAACCTACTGGCCTAGTTAAATCAAAGTGGTTACTTTTTTTTGGCTGGGCAGTGAAGTTTTACACACCGTCTTATTTGACTTTCTCAGGACTTGAAACAGTTTTTTGGGGGCAGAACCCCACAAAGAAGAAAAATATTATACACACGTAAGGTCATCATCTTAACA
Source organism: Notothenia rossii (assembly GCF_949606895.1). Lineage (NCBI taxonomy): Eukaryota > Metazoa > Chordata > Actinopteri > Perciformes > Nototheniidae > Notothenia > Notothenia rossii. The sequence goes on from NC_136902.1 coordinate 75,376,605, forward strand.
GTTTATTATTTTCATCGACTCATCCGTGAGCAGAGCATCAAGTTGGCATGCCTATTACAGCTGAATGTGGCGATTACCATCTTTGATTCAATGCTGAGTACAGCCAAACTTGACAGGCTCTTCTCTGTTATTGTAGACCCCAAACAGTGGCGGCGCCAGAGTATGTGTGTTGGGTAATCAATGGTAGGGCTAACCCATACAGTGGTGGGGCTCAAGTCAGTATTTGCAATGTAATTACATACACGCTCCCCTTGACAGTGAAACGCCACGCGTGAGGTTTGGATTATTTCCGTCTCTCAAAATTGAACTGTATGAAATAAAAAGGCACATTTGTCTTGTAGTAAATAAAAAGGGCGACCTGGAGCCAATCCTGCAATTTCCCCACAGGTGAAAGAGTTGACATTTTGTAAACTCAACCCCTGCAGGGGGGTCTGGGGGGATTATCCCCCAGGAGATTTTTTGAAATACTAACATACAATACACATTCTGGTACTCCCTTGAGAAGAAAAATAAATAAATCTATTACTCAACGACACATTTAAAAACATGAATGCCATTTTAGTTTGTTGTTACTTTGTTCTGAAAGCTGAACCTGCTGCTCCTCACAGAGAGAAGAGGGAAGAGGCTGTGTGAATTACTTTACATTGTGGATAAGGGTGGATGTGGATAGCCCCCATTGTTCTGTGTGTCAAAATGAAAGACAGCCCACACACCTATCAATCATCAAACCGTGGGGTCTTATTTCATTACGTGTTGATTTCTATTGACACGTAATGTTGTATAGCTGTATATAGGAGATGTACTACAGCAAAAGTATTTTCCGTCGGGACTTCCTGCAACAACACCACGCCGTTATCGTGATTCTGATTGGTCAGAAGACATTATCAAAGATGTTCTATTGAGAAGACAATCACTATGTGACAAAAGTTTTCAAAACCGTTCGTGGCTCTTACTAATTGCTGTCTGTGCAATTTACTCCGCGCGAGTTGGCAGACTTTATTTTGCTTACTTTAACATCATTGTAAATGGTGGGGCCTAAGGTGGGGCTAAGCCATTTCTTGGTATGGCTGTAGCCTACCCCAGCCAGATCCTGACTCTGACCGCAAATACCTCATTCCTTCCGTCTACTTGGATCCGAAATGCTTCTCGTTTTGCGCTGTCCCCCCGTTCAAAGGAAATCGCCACCAATCATATTTCCAAGCTCGCGCCAGGGGGGGAAGGGTTACAAGGCTCGCGTTTTGTGCTGCATTCACTTGCACTCGGACATTAGAGTTCTCATTCATAACACTCCGTTCGATGTCTCACTATGGGATGCGCCTCAACGCGTATGCAAACAGAAGCATCAATCTCATTACCTCATACTCCTGATTGGCTGGTTATCTTGACGTCTACGTCAGGGAATCCACCCACCCTATAAGTAGCTTGTGCTACGACGCAGCGTCATTCAAACACCTCTTCTCACTTCGGAGCACATCTCAAAATATCAGTAGCCGGGCTAGCTTAACTGTCCACAGACTGAACCCAAGCTAACATTCGGTCGACGGGCGCTTGCCGGTTACTTTTTGCTTTTCAGAAGATTGAATTAAATATTAACACACCAGTTAATATTGAAATCTGCCCCGCCGTTTTTTCTTTCGGAATAACGGTAGGGTTTTGATTTTTTCTTCAAACAGCAACATACCTGTTACTGGTTTATCCCTCCGTGCCGACACCACGGCAAGCGAGGACGGATTCTTCTCTCCCTCACACCAGAGGAGACGGAGATAAAAGATATTAACACACCAGTTAATATTAAAAAATCTGCCCGCCTTTTTTCCTTTCGGAATAACAATAAGGTTTTGATTTTTTCTTTCAAACGGTAACATACCTGTTACTAGCGTGTCCCTCCGCACAGACACCCCGGCAAACGAGGATGGACCCTTCTCTCCCTCACACCAGGGGAGTAGGAGGCTCGGAGGCTCAGCTCTGCGGCTGCGGGTTTAAGATCTCGGGCACGGACTCACACCAGGTATGCTCGTCCTGCCCTGGGCTGAAACACGCCCAGGAAGCTATCGATAACCCCGGTTCGTGCGGGCATTGTGCCCGCTTCACTGTCAAGAGCCTACGCCGACGGCTAGCATGCCAAGCTAGCCTGTCGGCTCCGCTCTGTGTCAAGCTGGGGCTCCCAACTGGACCTCACCGTGGTTCCATCCGCGGAGGATGTCCTGGAGCTGGACTATACGGAGGAGGGTGAAGAGGATACCTCTGAGTTCCTCTTATCCGACTCGGATGAGCACGAAGATGACATCTTCATTTCATCTGCTCAGGCTGCAAAGCCGGAGGCGATGTCCGCTCCCCCGGGCGAAAGCACTCCAGCTTCGCCCTGCCTCAGTATGGACTTGCAGGCCGTGTGCCAATGCGCTGCGTCCAGGCTGGACATCCCCTGGCCTGAAGTGGCCAAGGAGACCTCCAGATCTCGCTATGAGGGGAAGACCTTGCCCCAAGCAGCGAGGATGAAGAGGCAGCTTCTCCCAGTCTTTCCAGAGATGCTGGACGAGGTGTCGGTCTCGTGGAGAGACCGACCTTTCAGCAACAAGGCCCCAATCCAGGGTTCCTCCTCTTTGGACTGTGACAGCATGGAGAAACTCGGCCTGCTCCGCATGCCGCACATGGAGCCGCTGGTGTTAGCCCACCTCCAACTGCAGCTGGCTTCGGCACCGAGCATGCCGCACATGGAGCCGCTGGTGTTAGCCCACCTCCAACTGCAGCTGGCTTCGGCACCGAGCAGGAACCCAACGCTACCGGCAAAGGCAGACCGCTTCCAGTCAGCAATGACCGAACGAGCCTATAAAGCCTCAGCTTTTTCCGCCAGGGCGCTCAACGTCTCCTCGCTGCTGACCGCCTACCAGGCGGAGCTCTGCGAGGACATGTCAGTCAAACCTGAGCCTGCCGTGTGGGACGAAATCGCAGCGATCATGGATATTTGCCTCTGTGTGCAGCGCTGTGCAGTCCAAGCCACGGGCAAAGCACTGGGGATAATGGTTGTACAGGAGAGAGCCAGGTGGCTTAACCTGACGAACCTTCCAGACCGGGAAAAAGAGGACGTCTTGGACATGCCTATTGTTCCCGAGGGCATATTTGGCTCCGCTCTAGCTTCGATGCAGCAGCGGTGTAAGTCCAAAAAGAAGGAGGATGAGGCTCTCCAGCTTTGTCTTCCCCGAAGGGTCCAGCCGCCGTATTCAACGGCCCCGCGGCAGTCCTTCGCTCAGGCTGCCTCACGTCCTGCCAAGGTCCCGAAACAGCAGAGATCACAGCTCGCCCCGGGTCTCCAGCCCAGACACGAGGCGAGGACGAGCTGGCCAAGAAAGTCTCCGGTTCCGGCAGCAGCCGCTCAGGCACAGCCGGTCCAGACTTTCAGTCACCAGGCGAGGAAGAAGAAAAGGGCGGCCTGACAGCCTCCTCTCCTCTCCTCGATAAAGGAGCTGGGAGTTCCCTGTTCTCCAGCTCCAGGACACGTTCCAGTGTTAGATGCTCATGTGTTTCCGGGGTGCAACCATGCCACCATCTTCCCGCCGCCTCGAGTGATGTCAGAACGTCATCCTCAAGTTCGCGCCATGAGGAAAATGGACTTAACATCAAAGACAGCAAGTTCCGCTGCCTGTTTAAGTTACACAAACACATGTCATCACTATTGTTGTTTAATAAATCATTTTCCACTGTCGTTTCCAGGCTTAAAGCCAAGGGCGCAGTCAATACAAATGAAAAGAAAAACAATAAAAACAATGAACAGTCTGAAGTCTACCCCCCTTCTAAGAGTGGCTGCTGCCTCTCTCAGAAGGCGGACGATGGACGGGGCTGTGAAGGGATCACCGCCACGCGCATGCGCAGTGTCGACCGGGGTTCTCAACCTGGGGTACCACCGTGTTCAGACACTAGAGGGCCCCCTAACACAACAAATAAAGACACAGAGGGCAGACGACAGGGATGTGACATCTCCACTTGCTTTGAGAAGCGAAAAGTGGAGGATGCTCACAGATTCTGCTTGGGTTTTCAAGACAATAGCACGGGGTTACAGACTCCAATTCGCTGTTACCCCCCCCTCACTTTTCGGGCATTCTGCATAGAGACCCGCAGTGACGCGTCGTAAAACCCGGAAGTAAACTTCTTCCGGTTCCTTCTTGAAAAACCAATGCAAATTCTCCATAGGATTTTGGAAAATAGCTCGAAAAAAGGTCTGTGGTTGACACACATTTAAGAAAGGGATCGCGTTTTGTTCAGCTGGATAATCTCCACATGTCAACCCTACTTTTATAATTTCTGAATCATAAATCTAGTCGCCAAAAGCGAAATGCTAACGTTATGCTATAAGCGAACTACAAGCCAGTACAGCAGCAGGGTCGCACGACTTCAACGTCACACCAACTTAAGATCGTTTCAACTGACTTGCACTGAAACTGCACTTTGAACACTTTAAATTAAATATATTAACATTTTAAACTCTATACCCCGTTTATCTAGGCCCTTTTTTGTTGTTTTTAATGTATACCACGTTTATCTAGGCCCTTTTTGTTTTGTTTTATGTATACAGTACATGTCACACTGTGGGAAACGATATTTCGATATTTCTGGATGTATAACACATTTAGAATTTTTGACAATAAAGCTGAATTTTTCTTTCGCGTGCTTGCATATTTTAACAAAGCTTTTCATTTTAGCCACACTGAATTTAACTAGAAGTCATGGCTGTGTCAATTACCAGTCTGATATCGTTTTACAAAGATGATAAGAAGAGTGTAGATAGGAGAGAACCACTACAAGTCAGGACACGTAACAGTGCAGCCTAGATGAAGGTGTGCTTACCGGTGTTGTCAGGGCTAGCATGAGGGACAAGGTTTATAGTGTCGGTGAGTAGTGATAGCAAGAGTACCGTTAACCTAGAGTTAATTTATTCACATTAATTCCCATCAACAAATCAATTGTATGTGTCACATGAAATCTTTATTAGGCAAGGCAAGGCAAGTTTATTTATATAGCAGTTTTCAACACAAGGCAATTCAAAGTGCTTTACAAAAAATGAAAGACATTAAGAAAATGGCATTTAAAATCAGTCATTAAAAAGAAAAGCTAATAAAATAAACATTAAAAGAAAAAATACATGGATAAAAGTTACAGTTACAGTCTAAGATATGAATAGTTCAATTAAAAGCAGCGACAAAAAGAAAAGTCTTCAGCCTGGATTTAAAAGTAATAAGAGTTGCATCGGACCTGCAGGTTTCTGGGAGTTTGTTCCGGATATTTGGAGCATAATAACTGAACGCTGCTTTACCATGTTTAGTTCTGACTCTGGGCACAGAAAGCTGACCAGTCCCTGAAGACCTGAGAGATCTGGATGGTTCATCATTTAGCAGGAGGTCAGAAATGCATTTTGGTCCTAAACCATTCAGTGCTTTATAAACAGCAGCAGTGTTTAGAAATCTATTCTTTGACACACAGGAAGCCAGTGTAAAGACTTCAGAACTGGAGCGATGTGATCCACTTTCTTAGTGTTAGTGAGGACTCGAGCAGCGGTGTTCTGAATCAGCTCCAGCTTTCTAATAGAGTTTTTAGTGAGACCTGCGAAGACACCATTGCAGTAGTCCAGTCTACTGAAGATAAAAGCATGGACAGATTTTTCCAAATCCTGCTGTGACATTAGTCTTTTAATCCTAGATATGTTCTTTAGGTGATAGTACGCTTATTTAGTAACTGTTTTAATGTGACTGTTGAAACCAATAACTAATTTAACCTGCTGACAAGAGAGCCCACTTCCGAAGATCGTGACTGGCTGAGGGACAGACTCGGGGGCAGGTTTTCAGGAATTTCTTGGCTTCTCTCCCCCGAGCCAGAAGAGGAACACTACAGCTTGGAAACACTTACTGTTCCTGAAATTATCAAATATGTTGGGCATCAGGGACCTGAGGAACTTGTGGCAAGCATGGCATTGTCTGAAGAGCAACAGAGGGCAATTCAGGTGGCTACCACTGGTCAGCGAATCAACCCAAACTGGCATTTGTTCAGGAAAGGAAGGTTGACTGCCAGCAACTTTGGAGCTGTCCTGAGGTCAAAGCGTGTGACTGCTTCCTTTATTGCCAGGGTGCTAGGGCAACAACAGGCCCTTGATGGTGTTTTGTCTGTACAGTGGGGGACTATGAATGAATGTAAGGGTGTCAGGGCATTCACCACTGCAACCCAGATGCAGGTCCATGAGTCAGATTTGTGGCTCTCCCTATCAGGAATGTTGGGGGCATCTCCAGATGGTCTGGTAGGGTCTTCCGCTGTGCTGGAGGTAAAGTGTCCCTACGGAGCCAGGGAAATGACAATTAGTGAAGCATTGCAAATCAAGGGCTTCTGTGTCAGTAAGGAAGGAGAAACATTCAGCCTGCGTGAGGAACATCCTTACTGGCACCAAGTGCAAGGTCAGCTTCACCTCACTGCAAGGAAAAATAAATAAAAAAATTGTGAATTGTTTTTAATTTACATTTACTCGCCTTTGCAATGTTGTGGTTGTTAGAGTGTTAGGTTTCCTGTCAGCTCGTCTGTTGGGAAGATATAAAATATTAGTTTCATGGAAGTCACACCGTCACATATACTGTAAGAGCATTAAGACATACAGTACATAGGCTAAAACAAAACATCTAAAGATATAACCTTGCACTTTGATAAGTCTCGTGAACATTTTCACTATTTTGACATTTTTATAGATGAAAATTGAACTAAAGAAATAAATGGTAGATTAATCCATATTGAAAATAGGTGTCAGCTGCTACACTAATTATAATAGTTATATTTCTTAATTAAGATAAGATATTACTGTATTGATCCCAATTTGCGAAATGTTTGTGTTGCAGCAGCATAACAAGAAAAACAAAATATAAGTTTATATACAAAAGTATGTGAGGGATGGAATTTTAAATTGAATATAAATGTAAAATGTACATGTGATTTTGCGTCCAAGAGAAGCTATGGAGCCGAGAGTTCTCTACCAGCCAGAGGTGATTTGTTATTAGTTCTATATGTCAAACTGATTTCCCTGACTACAATCTTTAGTTACATGGTGAAACGTTATGCTGCTTGTACTAATTAGACTTATCCTATAAGCCACACAGGTTTTAATAGGATGTATTCATTATCTTTACTTATGTTGCGGTCTTTTCAGCATGCACCATCTCTAAAACGGCGATACAGTCACTACCCATCATTTACATTTCACCGTGACATGGACAAAAATGTAACGTCAGCTTACCTCATGGCACGAATCCAGAATCTCCTTTGGAAAACATTGGCCGGGAAACGATAGAACAAGCACGTTTCATGAGAAGACCTGTGGCTGCAACCCGGAGCAAAGCAACAAACCATTGCGTAGCTAACTAGTAGCGCTAGCTTTAGCTAACGTTAGCTAACGAAACGAACTGCCGAGTAAAATTGGAAAACACTGGTAATTAATTATTCTATAATTTGTAAAACTACTGTGTTAAAAACGACAATTTCAAAAATACAGATTCTAATGGTCAGATATAGATATACAGATACTAAAGATAGGCAGGTACTTGCTTTCACAGCAGAACACAGGGGAAAACAAACTTAGCGGGAGTGTTTACGTGTTCTGCGTAATGACGTAAAACGGCCTCGACAATTTCTGTAGTCCTATTCAGCCACTCGGTAACAACCATCGTTTTTCAGACACGTAAACTCTTCAAAAATCCCCAGTGGTGTCACTGCTGACGTATTTAATGTCGTAGAAGAAAACGTGACTTATCTCTTAAATTTGTGTCAACCACAGACCTTATTTTGATATATTTTCCAAAACCCTATGGAAAAAATGCATTGCTTTTTGAGGAAGGAACCGGAAGTGCTAAAACTTACTTCCTTGTTTTACGACGCGTCACTGCGGTTCTCTATTCGCAAGCCCGGGGAGAATCGGCCCATATTCTGGAGCAGGAGATTCTCTCACTACTAGAAAAAAAGGCTATATCTATAGTACCCTCCGAACAGAGTCAGAGCGTCTTTTATTCAAAGTATTTCCTCGTTCCCAAACGGTTAGGGAACGGAATTCGGCCTATACTAGACTGGAGGGCTCTGAACAAATATCTCAAAAGATACAAATTCAGAATGCTCACTCACACATCTCTGTTGCGTCTCGTGCGCCAAAAAGATTGTTTCACATCAGTCGACCTGAAAGACGCGTATTTCCACATCCCAGTATATTATCCACACAGGAAATATCTGAGGTTCGCCTTTCAGGGTGTCTGTTACTTCCCTTCGGTCTGTCTCTCAGCCCACGAGTGTTTGTACGGTGTACGGAAGCCGCGATAGCCCCGTTAAGGCAACAGGGTATTCGCCTGGCAACTTATCTGGACCATTGGCTCCTTCTCGCACAGTCGGAGCAAGAAGCTATTACGCAGACGAATGTCCTCATAAAACACCTGCTCGACCTGGGTTTTGTAATAAACACAGAAAATAGCATGTTGTCCCCAGCCCAGACTGTACTCTTCCTGGGCCTACGCCTGAATTCGGTGCCCTTTAAAGCCCGCCTGTCAGCAGAGAGAGTGAAAGCCTTCAGGGCTTGCCTCGCTCATTTCCAGCCACGCAAATATGTTCTCTTCAGATCATGTCTGCGGTTACTGGGGCTCATGGCGTCAGTCATCCTGGTGGTACGACTGGGAGGCTTACACATGAGGGAATTTCAGCGCTGGGTAGCTGCCCTCAGACTGGACCCCGCGCGTCATGGCACGCGAAGAGTGATGGTCACTATGAAATGCGTAATGGCACTGCGCCACTGGCTGCACCCAACTTTTCTAGTACGGGGCGTGCCTATGGGTGTTGTCCTATCGCGGAAGGTGGTCACCACAGACACATGTCTGACGGACTGGGGGGGTATATACGAAAGTCGACCGGTGAGGGGTCTCTGGAGCAGAGACCTCCAACGGTCACACATAAATTATCTGGAGCTCACCCTAAAATGCTTTCTGCCTTTTCTCAGAGGACATCATGTCCTCGTGAGGACAGGCAACATGACCACAATATCGTATATAAACCGCCAAGGGGGTTTGCGCTCTCTCCAGTTACACATGCTGGCACGCAAACTGATCTTATGGAGCTGCGGACGTCTCCTCTCTCTGAGAGCGACGTACGTACCAGGAGTGATGAACCTCGGGGCAGATCTGCTGTCCAGATGTGCACCACTATATACAGACTGGACTCTACATCCAATAATTGTGAGTCAGCTGTGGGTGCGTTACGGCCGGGCCGCGGTGGATCTGTTTGCATCAAAAGAAAACGCTCAATGACGATTTAAACGCACCGTTAGGCGTGGACGCGCTCGCGCACGTTTGGCCCCCGGTCCTTCTGTACGCGTTCCCACCCCTGGCTCTGATACCCCCAACTCTGGCCAGAGTGAGAGAACAACGCCACACACTGATCCTAATAGCTCCACACTGGCCTGTAATGTACTGGCTGGCGGAGATATATCAGATGCTTAAGGGCAGCCGTGGCAGCTCGCGCTACGCAGGGCGCTTGGCACTATGGGCCTGGCCCGTTAGTGATATAACCTGAATACAGTGGGACTCCCTCAGAAGGTGATAAACACTATTCAGAGTGCAAGAGCTTCCTCCACCAGGTCCCTCTATGACTGTAAGTGGAGAGTGTTTGAGGAGTGGTGCCTTCAAAAGGGACACATCTCTTTTCAATGTCCTATTGGGGTGATTCTATCATTTCTACACGACCTGATTGATAAACACAGAGTTTCCTCTACGATCAAAGTGTACCTGGCTGCTATTGCTGCATGCCATGTGCGCTTTGAGGGAAAAACGGCTAGCCAACATCCCTTGGTCTGCCGTTTTATGAAAGGGGCTCGCAGGCTCCTCCCTGTTTCCAGGTCACTGGTGCCCTTATGGGACTTGGCAGTGGTTTTGGATGGGCTCACTCGACCTCCATTTGAACCCCCGGAAGAAGCTGACATGAAACACCTGTCACTGAAGACAGTGTTGTTACTGGCTCTGGCATCTACCAAGCGAGTCATTGACATTCATGCGCTCTCTGTACATCCTTCATGCACTCAGTTTGCCCCGGGGCAAACAAGAGTGTTGCTGAAGCCCATCCCTGCCTTTGTACCTAAGGTGGTTGGCTCATGTACCCCCATTGACATTGAGGCATTTCCTCCGCCATTGTGTTCCTCTGAGGAACAGCGGCCGAATTTGCTGTGCCCAGTACGTGCTTTACGCACCTATATGGACATGTCAAAAGAGTTTTGAGGCAATGACCAACTCTTTGTATCCTGGGCTAACCCTCATAATGGCAAGCCCGTTACCAGGCAACGGCTCTCCCACTGGATTGTGGAAGCGATTGCTCTGGTTTATACGAGTCAGGGTTTGCAGGCACCAACGGGCCTGCGTGCTCATTCTACTCGTGGACTGGCTACATCCTGGGCTTTGTTCAAGGGTGTTTCCATCCAGCGAGCTGGTCTTCACCGCTCACTTTTGTCCGCTTTTATAGGCTAGATGTCTCTGCTCCAAGTGTGGCCCATGCAGTGCTGGGCCCCGTGTTGAGACAGGGTTCTACCTGTTAAGTTCTGGTTGTTTTGGTGATTATCGAGATAAGCATGTCTTGCAATACGGGAGTTTCAATATCCCATAGTGAGACATCGAACGGAGTGTTATGAATGAGAACTATAGGTTACTTACGTAACCCCAGTTCTCAGAGTAACATGAAGTGAGATGTCTCACCAGACGGCCCTTCCTGCTAAGGCGAAGCGAGAAGAGGTGCTTATTTTGAATGATGCTGCGTCGTAGCGCAAGTTACTTATAGGGTGGGTGGATTCCCTGACGTAGACGTCAAGATCACCAGCCAATCAGGATTGGTGTAATGAGATTGATGCTTCTGTTTGCATATGCGTTGAGGTGCATCCCATAGTGAGACATCTCACTTCATGTTACTCTGAGAACTGGGGTTACGTAAGTAACCTATAGATTTTCTCTCATAAATGTCAGATGAGCCGCGACTTTTCTATCAAAACAAAGCTGCCAACTGGGGTGGCAGCTGGGGTGGCAAGGCATTTTTTTCTGAGGTGGCAGCTGCCACCCCGTGCCACCCCTTAAAACCGCCACTGGTCAGTATATTCCCTCAAAGCCGCGGTGCTTAAGGGGGATGGCTTTTCGGGCTGTTCCCGGGCCTTCACATAGCAGTCACTAGGTAGTATGTTCCCCTCAAAGCCGCGGTGCTTAAGGGGGATGGCTTTTCGGGCTGTTCCCGGGCCTTCACAAAGCAGGTTAACTAGGTAGTCATAGGTAGTATATTCCCTGCAAAGACACAGTGCTTAAGGGGGATGGCTTCTCGGGCTGTTCCCGGGCCTTCACATAGCAGCCACTAGGTAGTATATTCCCCTCAAAGCCGCGGTGCTTAAGGGGGATGGCTTTTCGGGCTGTTCCCTGTCCTTCACATAGCAGGTTCACTAGTTTGTTTGTCTATTTGTTTATTTGTTTAAAGGACAGTGCACATTAATTCACATTGCTGTAAATGAGCCAGTATTAGCCAGCATGCTAATTTTAACTGTTGTCCTTGGCAAGATGTTAAATGACCACAACAAGACTAGAAAATAAGAACATAATTAAATAGAGTACAGCAGACAACATAAGTACAACAATAAATAAATAAATAGCAGTACAACAATAAATAGTAACAGCAGTACAACAATAGAGAGGAACAAACAAACATGCAAACAGATGAAATATCATCATACCTGCTTGATACAGTTAAAAGTGTTCACATTTTTGATTGTTTAAAAGCCAGTTCTTATGATTGTGGTTAAATGTATGATAGGAGGTGTCATAGGTAGTATATTCCCTGCAAAGCCACAGTGCTTAAGGGGGATGGCTTCTCGGGCTGTTCCCCGGCCTTCACATAGCAGTTTCACTAGTATATTCCCCTCAAAGCCACGGTGCTTAGGTGGAATGGCCACGTGGCTGTTTCGCCCTCTACTTATCAGACTAATATCACCAGCGTCAGGTTCTCAGTTCTCGCAGTTTTGTGGGATAGGTATGTAATCTCCATGCCGTGTTGGGGGAGAGTTATCTAATCTCCACGCGTGTTGGGGGATAGTTTCATCACTCAATGTTCTTTGTAAATCTGTGGAGTGATGAGGCCCGAGCCGAGATGCCAAACTCAAACTATATGCTGCTATGATAAACATATTTTCTTTAAAAGGGTAACTGTCAATCATCTGTCAATCAGCAAGATTAGTTTCTGAAGTGCAGTGAAAAACAAAAATAATCTTTTGAGACTGTGCTCGCATTGGCTGCTGATTTTTCTCATGTGGTAAATAAAAACTATAAAGGTCAGCTTCCAGGTCAGAAGTGCTTTAGTGAAGGGGAGGGTGGTTCATGATGGGTTGGATCACTATCATCTTATTCACTCTGCTGGCAAGGACAATGTCGGAAAACCAAACATGCAATTTCATTGGGCAGAAAGGGTTTATGGAGTTTTCAAAAGAAGGTGATCTTATTATAGGTGGAGTATTTTCTATAACCAGTACTCGTAAACTGAATGATAATGGCTACCAGGCTTTGCCAAGTGAATACTGCACAGGGTAAGTGCTTAAAATATCATCTTTAAAAAATGGAATGCAATTTAGGAAAATTGCAAGTTTAACAATATGTGTGTGTCTGGTGTGTTTCAGCTTTAATTACTTCTTTATTAGTAAAGTTCCAATACTTCACATTATGTTTTCAGGTGGAATACCAGGGAATTGAAATTCGCCAGAACAGTAATCTTCACTGTTGAAGAGATAAATAGAGATACTAAGCTTCTTCCTGGAGTTAGTCTGGGTTATAGGCTGTTCAATGGCTGTGGGAGTGAAAACCTGGTACACGTAGCTGCAGAAGCTGTAAATGGAGACGACTCAAAAGGCTGCAGAAGTCACATCCAGGCTCTCTTAGGCCATTCATCTTCTGGAGTGAGTGAAGGCATAAACAGCATACTAAGCCCACTATCCATTCCACAGGTGAGTAGATACAACTGTAGTGTCCAATTTGTTGCTTTATATATATATATATATATATATATATATATATATCCGTATATATATATATATATATATATATATATATATCCATCTTTAAAATATTTGTATTCTTATTTGCTTTATTTTGCATGTTGTTGTTGTTGTTGTTGTTTTTGCTTTGAAGGTCAGCCATCTTTCAACCTGTGCTTGTTTGAGTGACAGAAGACGGTACCCCTCGTTCTTCAGAACTGTGCCAAGTGACCACTTCCAAATCATCGGTATTGTGCAGCTCATGAAATATTTCGACTGGCGTTGGTTTGGGATTATTTACGCTAACTCTTTGTATTCAGAACAAGGAACCGCTCAACTCATTAAGGAAGCAACAAAAGAGGGCATATGTGTTGAATACACATTACCTTACTCATGGAGATTAAATGAAAGGCAGATGTCTCCTTTTGTAAAGACAATAAGGGAATCCTCGTCAAATGTGGTCCTGTTGTTTATGTCCTTGTCTCTTACCAAATCGTTACTGTCAAAAATGGATGGACATAACATAACTGGAAAGCAGTGGCTAGGTGGTGAAGCTTGGATCACACAAGTAGACCTAGCTTCTGTCAAGAGAAATAACATTTTGCAGGGGGCAATGGGCTTTGCCCTGCCTCAGTCCTCTATACCAGGTCTTGCTGAGTTCTTGCTCAACTTTAAACCTGCGGATGAACCAGAGAGTGCTATAGTTAAAAAAATGTGGGAGATGTTTTTTGACTGCACCTTCTCATCATCAAATATCTCTACTATGTGCACTGGCACAGAGGATCTCAGGACTGTCTCCAATGACTACACAGACGTGACACAATTCAGGGCTGAGAATAACGTGTACAAAGCTGTGTACTTGGTGGCATATGCCCTTCATGCACTATTGCAATGTGAAAATGGCTCAAATCCCACCACAGGAAAGCCCTGTGTAAACAAGAATGAAGTTGAGCCTAAGCTTGTAAGTTTGGTTTTTATTTTAATATAACTTATTTGTTTATTATTGAGTGATTCTTGGTGTTTGCGTTAAATGCAACAAATATATAAATATCATATTATACATTTAAGGTATTAGTGTACCATTTGAATGTTAAGTCTATGATTGCTAAATTGATCATTGTTCCTCTATAGGTGTTGGAACACATTAAGTACGTGAACTTCACAACAGAGAATGGAGCGAAGGTTTTCTTTGATGAAAATGGAGACTCAGTTGCTCAGTATGAATTAGTTAACTGGCAGATGAAAGAAGACAGCTCTGTGGATATTGTAAATATCGGTCAATATGATACCGCTTTTCCAGAGGGGGAAAAGTTCAAACTAAAAAAGAACACCGAAATTGTTTGGGGAGGAAACAAGAATAAGGTAAAGTCAACAAAGTGTCAGTCCCCATACTGTATATGCAAACTGTGAGATGGTTAGAAAGTCTTTACTTGATAGAAAACTAATTGATATGTCAGATTTGTTTGATGATTAAAAACATATACCATTGTATTGCAGACATTACATATGTCGTAACCCACACAAGATAACAGACAAAAGTTATTATAATCATAAAAGTTAAAATTGAAATGTAATGTACAAAGTACTTTAAAAAAGCTAATTTAATTGTGTTCCTTATACTTTATAAGAACTTAATGAACTATATGTCCATGATATACAAAAACATTTTCTTTCATTTGTGGGTTTTACATGCCGGATTTTACTTTTTCAGGTCGTAAGGTCTGTCTGCAGAGAACCATGCCCACCAGGGACTCGTAAGGCCATGAATAAGTTGAAGCCTGTGTGTTGCTTTGACTGTTTTGAGTGCCCTGAGGGAACAATAAGTAATGAGACAAGTGAGTATATAACTGAAAATGGAATATTGTCATGTGTTTTGTAGTGGGATATATGAAAGAGCAACAATACATTTATATTTTTTTATATAATATAATATTTGTACATTTTATTGTTTGATTATTTATTATTTTAGTGTAATGATTGTATTTCTCTTTCATAGATTCCCCTGATTGTTTGATCTGTCCACCTGAGTTTTGGCCAAATGAAAATAAAGACAAGTGTCTTCCGAAATTGACTGAATACCTGTCTTACAAAGAAATCATGGGAGCACTTTTAACTGGATGTGGCTGTGTTGGCGTTTTTCTATCTATTCTGACATCAGTCATTTTTTTGACTCACAAAGAGACTCCTATTGTGAGGGCCAACAACTCTGAGTTGAGCTTCCTGCTGCTCTTCTCCTTGACTCTATGTTTCCTGTGTTCTCTGACCTTCATCGGCCAGCCCTCAGAGTGGTCCTGCATGCTGCGACACACAGCATTCGGCATCACTTTTGTCCTCTCTATCTCTTGTGTTATGGGGAAAACAATAGTGGTTCTAATGGCCTTCAGGGCTACACTTCCAGGCAGTAATATGATGAAGTGGTTTGGGCCTGCCCAGCAGAGACTCAGTGTTCTGAGTTTTACTCTAATACAGGTTATCATTTGCATACTTTGGCTGACAATCAATCCTCCGTTTCCCTTTAAAAATATGAACCACTATAAGGATAAGATTATTCTTGAGTGTGCCCTGGGATCACCTGTAGGGTTCTGGGCTGTGTTAGGATACATAGGGCTCTTAGCTGTGTTGTGTTTTCTACTTGCTTTCTTGGCTAGAAAGCTGCCTGATAATTTTAATGAAGCTAAATTTATCACATTCAGCATGTTGATATTCTGTGCGGTCTGGATCACCTTTATCCCAGCTTATGTCAGCTCTCCTGGGAAGTTCGCTGTGGCTGTGGAGATATTTGCTATTCTAGCCTCCAGTTATGGGCTACTATTCTGTATATTTGTACCCAAATGTTTTATTATTGTACTCAAACCTGAACTGAACACAAAAAAACATCTGATGGGGAAAACTGAATCCAATTAAATACAAATAAAATAAGTATTTGATTTGATTTGTGGTTTGGCTTGAATTTGGCAGTGACACTATTCGTTACAAACATGACTGCTAAAACAAAACATTATATTTTAGATGATTCCATGTAGTGAATCCTACCTATCTGGTGCTACAGTACTGACATTAAAGACATTTAGAATAATTTGTATTTCATATTAATAAATCAGTTAAAAGTTTAAAGCATCCATGACTTTCTGTGTTTTCATTTCAACTTTATTTATATTTCACAAAAACATGTAAAAATGTGTTTTATAACCTCTCCTGCACTGTTTGTTTTTTAGTAGCCCCAAATATATTAAAGCTATTAAAATAAAACATCTTAACCTCACTTTATTCAGGGACATTACTCTGAAGACCATTTTCTTTCCAGTGGCGGCCGGCCCATAGGGGTGCTAAGGGCGCCGCCCACCTCTTCCCACATTCTACATTGTCATAAAAACATACTTACATTTGTATACATTTTTTTTAACTTTTTTTTTTATTAACAAGGTACATATTATATAGTTGGTTTCAGTCAAATGTATTATCTATGATAACATATATAATTATGTTATTACCTATTATTATAGGTGAGGACCCCTCTGCAAGGTGAGGCCCCCTCCGCAAGTTGAGGCCCCCTCCGCAAGGTGAGGCCCCACGCAGTCTGCATGATCGGCCTGTAGGGATGGGCGGCCCTGCATGCGTAGTCCGCACCCCTTCAATGTAACAGATACGAGCTGCTCTACAATTTCCACATCAGTCCGTGACGTCACCCGGACCAGAAATGCTTTTTCCCATTGATTAACATTGGGAAAGGGTCTGTAAATCAGCGGATCATTTTTTTTTAAACTACCCAGTATTAACTATGTTATAGCCCTTATTAGAATCATTAGGTCCTTGAAGTTGTAAAATGCACTAAAAGCCGAATCTAGATTTATTTTCCTCTCTCCATTCATTACGCCCCGTCCACACAGCAGCTTTGAAAAAATCTTGAAAATCTTGGAGGTGGGTGTGTCTGAAAGCTTGGGGATTTTTTGCGAGCAACGCGACCAACAACCGATCACATGAATCTCCCGCGCCGACATACAAAGCAATAGCAATGTTAAAACTAAGTAAACTGGATATAAACTCCCCAAACAGGCAAAAACCTACCAGTTTCACCCACTGTCTCTGCCACCTCCCTCCATGCCTGGTTCCTCCGGTTTGTATCCCGGTAAATAGTACTGGTCGTAAAGAACCGGGTGATTTGCTACCATAATTTCTCGTTTGGAATATGAGGAAATGAACTGCGGTATGTCTCTCCCAGCTTACACATGGTTTGATTGGCTAGCGCTTGTACTGGCAGATTTGCATAGATGGGATTTGATTGGCTGACGCTTCCAGCTCAGCTTCAAAAGTTGAACATTGCTCAACTTTTGAATCCTGAAAATCCTGGAAATCTTCGCTTTGCTTCCCCACAATGCAGCTCGGCGAAAAGCGAGGCAAAGTGACGCCCCCCCCATTCAAAGTCAATGGGCAGAGAAGCGTTGGAAGATTTTTTTAAAGCTGATGTGTGGACGAGGCGTTATAGTGAGCCGAGAGCGGGAGCTTGGGGGCAGGGCTTAAGGGGAAACTCAATTGCGCATATTCTATGCTCTCGACAGCAAGGCATGATGGGTAATCTGTGACGTTTTGCTCAGTGGCGGCGCTAGGGGGTGGCTACTTGGGCTCAAGCCCCGGATGTTTTCTGAAAAGCCCCGGATGTTTCACTTAAAAATAATAAAAATAATAATATACATATATATTTTTTAAAACGTCTCAGGAGTAATGTGCAGTACCGGAGTCTACCAGAGAGGCAGCCGCTGCGGGACAGTAGCCTGCGTACTGCGTAGCCTTCCCTGCCCTGAAGAAGAAGTGATCCTTCCTAGTGCCCAGCGCCATATGGCTCTGCTAGTGCCTGACGAGTTTTAAGCTAATAGCCTATAAAGTTATGGATATTAGAAAGTTATTTTCATTGAAAAAGGCGTCACAAGCTGCAGCAGCAGCAGTATCAGCAGCTGACAACAATGTCATTACCAGCAGTGAAGAAATGGATGATGTTTCAGGTTTATGAATCTAATGGTGATATCTGCACTCTGGCGAGTAAGAAGTGAAAAAGAGGGATGTAACGTTAATGTTATAGCTAGTAAACATGGAGTAACCACACTAATTATACCCTAATATGTTAGTATGTATACAGAACATGACTACAAATTATCCTAAATGTAACGTTAACCCTTCATACTGTACCTCAGTCTACCTTTAAGACACTAAAGTAACGTATTCCAATTTTGATATTGTTTTGGAATTATACCGGCTCTCGTTTCAGTACACTTAACAACGGAACCATAGCAACGGAACTGACAGGCAACGGAACTGACAGGCAACCCTCTGAATCAGACTCCGATTGGCTGTGACTGCATCCACTCAGAGTGTCCGAATCAGAAACGTGACTCTTACACTCTTTACGTCACAAACAAAGATGGTGGATGAGAATAGATCTATAAAACGATAAGCAATGCGCCAGAATCAAGGTGAGACTATCCGCATCCTTTAAAACTCTACGCACATTAGTTTCACCAAAATAAGTAAACAACTGTATTTAAGTGATTTAAGGCATTAGTTTGCTTCATTAAAGGATGTTGATGAATAAGTGTTCTCCAGTGCCTTTTGTCCGCTTTAAGGTATTATTAAGGTAGGGTTATTGTTGCTCTCAAAGTGCAACAGATTGATGCTTTTAACTTCAATATTTAAAAAAAAATCTTCCCGGGGGAACATGCCCCCGGACCCCCTTAAAGCAAGCAACACACCCCTAAAAGATGTTCGGTCCACCCCCCTGTTGTAAAAAAAATAGCACTTTACCCGTGCACCCCCCAACAACTCCCAGGCTAAGTCCCGGATCTCCTACATTCCTAAATCCGACACTGGTTTTGCTCTAGAAAATATCAGTCAATTTTGTCCTCATGCGCCAATGAGCAGCTCTCATAGGAATAAACGAGGCCCCGCCTCCGACGCTGTATCCAGTTCTTATAGAGTGGTGCAGGGATGACGTATTTACCCGGAAGTAAGCTGCGCATAGGTTCCCTCGACAAAAAAGCAATGGGATTTCTCCATAGGATTTTGGAAAATAGCTCGAAATAAGGTCTGTTTGATAAATGCATCATAAATCTATAAATGAACCAAGCCGAGCAGGATCGCACGACTTCAACGTCACGCCAACTTAAGATCGATATTCAAAAATACAGATTCAAAATTGTACAAGTTGAAGCGTTTGTTTTAACAGTTTGCAAGAGCGCAGGTACTTGCATTCAAGCAGAACAGGGGCAAACAAACTTAGCGGCAGTGTTTACTTGTTCGGCGTAATGACGTACAACGTCCTCGACAACTTCTGCAGTCCTATTCAGCCACTTGTTAACAACCATCGTTTTTGAGAAACTTAAACTCTTCAAAAATCACCAGTCGGGTCCCTGCTGATGTATTTAATGTTGTAGAACAAAACGTGATCCGTCTCTTAAATTTGTGTCAACCACAGACCTTATTTCGAGCTATTTTCCAGAATCCTACGGAGAAATCCCATTGACTCTGGAGGTTCATCCCAATGTCCCTCGACTCCTCTCTCTTCTCTCCTTGGTGACTTAACCCGGAACCGATCGGGACATGCCATGTTGAAGGACGTCCCAATCGCTTAAATCCACACAGAGGAGTCGAGGAGCGAGGAGGGAGGAGGCTTGCAGAGGAGACGAGAGTGAGGATACATGAGTGCAGACTACGCAGAAGTGTTTTCACTACTCGCACATCAAAGCGCCACCATGTTGGGTCACACAAGGCCCCCATCGTTATCACCACCGACGCGTCTGACTATGCTGTTGCTGTAGACACACCAGTGAATAAATGTGTAGGAAAATTACAAATACACTAGATTTTCAAAAAAATACAGAAATATACACTACAGTGACATCTGGCATTGTTTTAGTAAGACATTTTTACTTCCGCATAAAAAAGCCTCCATACGTGACCTCCCGCATGTGACGTGACATGGGGGAGAGCGGCTGGTCTAACGTATGAATAAACATGGATCACAATGCTAGTTTTGACACAGAAGAGGTTGAAAATATATATTCGAATGCATATGATTATAATTATGAGCCTGCTAGGCGTCCAAGAGACCAGGAGCAGCCAAGGATTAGAAGAAATAACGGCCATCGGTGAGAAATGGAGCTTTGGTGTGAGGAGAACCAGTGGAGAACCGGGCCGCTGTCTTGGTGAGTGACCGGCGTTAGCTACAGATAGACAGTCAGTCAAATCACAACATTGTAAAGTTAGCTATCATATATCAGGCTATAACTAAAGTGGTATTGATAATATAGTAGCGTTACTGGCAGGACTGTTGATACTGATCCATAACAGAAACAACAGCGCAAGTATCAGCCGTATCCTGCGCTACCTAATGCAACTCCACACTACGTCTTACGGTGCGGTGTACCGGAGGGGAGAGAGAGAGAGAGGAGCGAAGGGGGGAGAGAGATGTAATACGGTTTCAGCTGTTGAGAGTATGTGCTGCAGGGAGGTGGATGCACCTCGCACAACGCACCCAGGAACGAACGCTAGCTCCGGTCCTTTTCCTGTAAGGGAAACTGTGGACTCGATGTCCTGACAGGCTGGAGTTTGTGCAACCTGCACAAAAACAAGCTCACCATGATTAAAAATTGTGAAATGCAATGTAAAATTACCGAAAAAATACCAGCTCACTAAATCACAACCGCTCAAACCATCTACAAACTACTACCGCGGATTGGGCAGAGAAGGAGTCAGAGAAAGTTGCTCCCCCATGTTTTTAGTAGCAAAGCTCAAAATTGCTCCTTTCCCTCTGAATTCCTGCCCTTGTAAAACATATGAAATCCTGCATTAACTTTTTGAATTGTAATTTTCAGGCAAGGTTAAGCATAAATGAAGTTAAAAAAAAACCCTGCAAGTTGCTCTTTAACCCCCAGGGAGGGCAAGTACAGTGCGTTCAACAGTGACCTCAGGATTGGATTTTCGTCATTTTAGGGGCAAGGCCATTTGGCCTTTGGTGTCACACATTTTTTCAGGGCGCAAAGGCCACATGCCAGGGCACAAAAACCATTGAGGGTAACATTTGGATCTGGAGCTTACAAATAAATAACTTCACTTTCTGATAAGAAAAACACACGAATGACATGGAAAATAAATCACTTTTTTAATATCAATAATGTCAAACATTATATCATCATATGGGCCTCCTATAGTATTACTGCATATAAAATGAAATACTCTACTTTGAATAATTAGTGTTTGGTATGTTTTCCATCTACTACTTCTCCCATTCACAAATCCAAAAGCAAATCAAATAATATAAAATGCTATTAATATGTAACAAATATATTCAATTTCAGAGCAGAAGGGTCAAACTCTGCACACATCATTCAGCAGTGTACTTTGAGATGCAAAAGTGTGTGTGTGTGTGTGTGTGTGTGTGTGTGTGTGTGTGTGTGTGCGTGCGCACGTGCGCGCGTGCGTGCGTGCGTGTGTGTGTGTGTGTGTGTATCTTTAATCAACTCCTCACAGCTCGTCACATCTGTTCAGAAACTAGAAAAAAAATTAAACATGTACAAACCACAGACTGTCTCTGTCATGGTGAATACAGTCGCTGGTTTAATTCTGTCTTTAGGACGTTGTTGTGAGTTTGGACGGAGCAGATACAGGTTAGTTTAGCCCAGTGTTTCTCAAACTTTTTCTGTCAGGCCCCCCCTTTGGAGAACATTTTTTATTGGGCCCCCCCAACACAAATAGTCAAGCTCAGATATTTATTTTGGGGTGCTGTGGGGTAACTTGACGTTCATAGAGGGTGCTCAAACATTTAGGGTTTCCCATTAATGTACCGGTCGCTACAGTGGAATTTTATACTGCAACACTCCCCACGCATATGTGGGGACGCACAGTGTGACAGTTACAATGAAGGCTCGAGGAATATAGGTGTAAGCAGGGGTAAAGTGCTATTTTTATAGGTGGTGTGTGGACCTCACATAGGGGGGTCCGGGGGCAAGCTCCCCCGGGAAGATTTATTTTTAAATATTGAAGTTAAAAGCATTAATCTGGTGCACTTAGAGAGCAACATGAAGAGATCTATAGATACATCTCTCAACACCCATATGAAACAGAACTGTAAACAGATTTACTTTTTCTTTATGGATATTTTACAAATCAGAAGTCATCCTTTTAAACTTTATTCTTTTTTTACTGTCATATAGTATTTCATACCTGTTTTTCATTTATTCTCTTATTTTTTTATAACAATAATGATCCTATAAACCACAGCAACCCAGCTTTCCGGGTGTCCCCCAGACTATGGTCGGCGGATTTTGTTTACATTCGTCACGACGCCCACCGCGGCCACCTACGGCCCCCTTACGACTACTGCTCATGTGTTTCCAAGTCGTTGGAGTTGAACTCCCGTCTCTCGGCACTACAATACAAACATGATACATATTAGCATGTTGACTAATGTTATTGTTTTTTAACTATATAATTATTTTCTCATACATTTGTAATTGTATTATAAAATCAATGCACTACCGCATGTTTTGGTTTTCATATTTGTGTGAATACACAAGTTGTATTATGGATTTTACATTTTGTTTTCTATTTTCCCCTTTTCATTATTTGACAAATAACACATTTTCAGCCATGAAAAACGTATTTACTTCAAAGTTTGCTTCAATTTTTAAAGGGGTATGAGTAACCGCATCATATGATTTGATATAACGGTCAGCGTAAAACTTTGCAAAGCATGAAAAGCAGAGCGCTCTGACATCATTAAACAGTGATTCGATAAGAGGACCTCAATCATCATCTTCATCATCATCATCGTCATCATCATCATCATCATCATCATCATCATCATCATCATCATCATCATCATCATCATCGACTATATCTCCTACAGAAGCCCTGAAGGAGATATAGTCTGTAATAATAACAGTAACTATAACAAAGGTGTGTGCGTGTGTATATGTGTGTGCCAGATTATTCCAGTTGATGTTGGACCATTTATGTGCTATGTTACTGTTTGTGATTTTTGTGGGAGCCTTTGGAGCAGAGAACACTGAATACTGTGAGATGCTGGGAGACCCAGTGTTTCCTCTGTTATCTAAGGATGGGGATATAACAATTGGAGGAGCTTTCTCCATCTATAGCCAAATATCGAAGCCTTCTCTCTCCTTTACAGATGTTCCAGAAGCTCTCACATGCTCCAGGTATTGTTTCATTTATTGTCTCTGTTGGTTTCATAACAGAAGAAATAGTCATATTAGTAAGAAAACTGTTATTGAAACTATTTTTTTTCTTTTCAGAATACAGTTAAGAGAATTTCGTTTTGTCCAAACAATGATTTTTGCCATCCAGGAGATCAACAATAGCACCTCATTGCTGCCTAATATCTCGATTGGTTATAAGGTATTTGACAGCTGTGGTTCAACACTGACTTCAACGCAAGCAGTGATGGGTCTATTGAATGGACAGGAAAGCACTTTGGGTAAAACCTGCTCAAGCCAGTCATCTGTTCATGTCATCATCGGAGCCTCTGAATCCTCCTCAACAATTGTGATGCTACAAAGTTCAGGGATTTTCCAAATACCAATGGTAAATATTTGTAATATTTCATGTTTGGATTGATTTCCAAATTGTTTTTGCAAAAGGCTTACCATTTTGTAGATCTGGCATATAACAACCATCAACAAAGACTTAATACTGGTATTATTGTGGTTTGTTTCAGGGCTATGTTTAGGTTGGGATTAAAGGGTTTGCACATATACAGATTGAGGAAAAAGACAGACATTGATTAAAACATTATTTTACATACATTTTCCACTTAACACTTATCTGATATCAAAATAAATGTATTTAGTTTCCCTTCTTTTTTTGTTAGATCAGCCACTTTGCCACATGCGCTTGTTTGAGTAACAGAAAGGAGTACCCCTCTTTCTTCAGAACCATCCCCAGTGACTATTATCAGAGCAGAGCCGTGGCCAAACTGGTAAACCACTTTGGCTGGAAGTGGGTTGGGGCAGTTAGAAGTGACAATGATTATGGTAACAATGGCATGGCAGCATTTATCACAGCTGCACACCAGGAGGGGGTCTGCATTGAATACTCAGAAGCCATATCAAGGACTGACACCAGTGGGCACATTGCAAAGGTGGTCAGAGGGATAAAAAGTGGCACTGCCAGAGTGTTAGTTGCCTTCGTAGCCCAGGGTGAAATGGACATTCTTCTTGAGGAAGCCCTGAAGCAGAACCTCACTGGGCTGCAGTGGGTGGGCAGTGAGTCCTGGATTACAGCAGGTCATCTGGCAAGTAAGAGGCACTCAGGAATCCTGACAGGGACTCTGGGCTTCACCATCAGAAAAACAAAGATCACAGGCCTCAAAGAGTTTCTTTTGCAAGTAAATCCAGGTCAAGACCCTCATAATAATCTGCTTAGAGAGTTCTGGGAAGCCACATTTGGTTGCAGTTTTCAGTCCGGTCTCCATGGTCAGACCCTGTGCTCAGGCTCTGAGATACTAGAGGACATCAACAATCCTTTTACAGATGTGTCAGAGCTAAGGATATCCGGCAATGTGTATAAGGCTGTGTATGCTGTGGCTCATGCCATGCATAATATGTTAAAATGTGGTGATGCCATGAATCCTCAGTGTATCTGGAAAGATGACTTTGAGCCAAAACAGGTAACAGGTTAATACATTCAATAAATTATTTGAATACAAAATAAATAATAATCTTACAATATTTCACCACTGTTCTCATTTGGTAGGTTGTGAAACACCTCCAAAGTGTGAATTTCACCCTTCAGTCAGGAGAAAGTGTGTATTTTGATAGAAATGGAGACCCTGCAGCGATCTATGAGCTGGTGAACTGGCAGAGAAATCCAGCAGGAGATACTGTGTTTGTGGCTGTAGGGAGCTACGATGCATCACTACCAAATGAAAAGCAGTTTATAATGAATGGAATAAACACAACATGGGCTGCTGGATCCCTAACGGTAAAAAGAGTTTAGTATAACTCATTGTGGAGGTCATTTTTCAAATACATAACTGTTCCCTGAGACCTTTCCATAATGAATGACCAAATAAAAAAGGTATATTCTCCAATGTAAAGGTTGTCAAAATGTTCACATATATACTAATATACTGTACCTTCACTCTATATATTTCAGACTGTGATTGGCACCTTAACATTTTAGATTTACATGAAAGATCAATGAAAAAATATATAATTTTTAGAAACACTAAGAAAGAAAATAACATTCATAAATTAAGGGGCAACTAACTGTGAGTAACTGATGAGTTGAGTGGTGTTTTTACAGAGGCCTGTGTCCGTCTGCAGTGAGAGTTGTCCACCAGGTTTCCGGCAGGCTGTGATTAAAGGGAAACCCATCTGCTGTTTCTCCTGCATTGCCTGTGCTGCGGGAGAGATCACCAAATCCAACAGTGAGTAGAATCTATACTGTAACTCATTATATATTGATATATGTAGAAAGTCTAAGAATTCCAGTGTCAATCCGATAAGTCTCTTAACATTACAAGGCCATTATTTATTTCATACAGCATGAAATTAAAGGTGGGGAAGGTAAGTTTGAGAAACCGGCTCGAGATACACTTTTATTTATATTCCATGTAATGCTCTTAACATCCCGATAGCAATGAATATCTTAAGTGATTTGACAAAAAATCCATACAAAAATGTCATCTGTGGAAGCCATAGTACTGTAAAAAGCACGCCCAATCATTTTAGCCGGCCCGGATAAAATAACTGGATGGCCTACCTGCCTGTCAGTCTTCCATCTGTTCACAAAATTATCTCATGCCCTCATTGGTCATGTGCGCGTTCGTGTGTGTTGGAGGAGGTGCTCTGTAAGGAAGTGCTAGATTTTTTCTGTCTGTGTATTTTCAAGTTCTAGCGCACTCGAGCCGGTTTCTCCAAAATTACCTACCCCACCTTTAAGTCTCATAACTTGCAGCTT
Source organism: Notothenia rossii (assembly GCF_949606895.1). Lineage (NCBI taxonomy): Eukaryota > Metazoa > Chordata > Actinopteri > Perciformes > Nototheniidae > Notothenia > Notothenia rossii. Next base: position 75,402,616 of record NC_136902.1, read on the forward strand.
ACAGCACAAACACATTTCAGTGTTACATGTTTTCTATTCAGATTCTGCCGAGTGTTCGCCATGCCCACTGGAGTACTGGTCAAATGAAGATCACAGCCAGTGTGTTCCAAAGGTGATCGAGTTCCTATCTTATGGCGAAACCATGGGCGCCCTGCTCACTGCTCTCTCGTTGTTTGGAGCGATTTTAACACTGGTGGTGTTGTGTGTCTTCTTCCGGTTTCGTCACACACCTCTTGTCAAAGCCAGTAACTCTGAGCTGAGCTTTCTGCTGCTCTTCTCCTTGACTCTATGTTTCCTGTGTTCCCTGACGTTCATAGGTCAGCCCACAGTGGTGTCCTGCATGCTGCGACACACAGCATTCGGCATCAGCTTTGCCTTGTGCATGTCTTGTATCTTGGCTAAAACTATAGCAGTGGAAGGCTACAAGTCCGACTAACACACTTCCTCAGTGTTCTGCTGTGCTTCAGAGAACAAATGTTCTCAGCTGTACTTTACTGCAGGTGTTGGTCTGTGTGCTGTGGTTAACTCTTGCCCCACCATTCCCCTACACAAATACAGCTCATACCACTGAAAGGGTTATTCTAGAGTGTAATGTAGGTTCACCTATAGGGTTCTGGGCTGTGTTGGGGTATATAGGACTCCTGGCTGTGATGTGCTTCATCCTTGCTTTTCTGGCTCGAAAGCTGCCTGATCATTTTAATGAAGCTAAGTTCATCACTTTCAGCATGTTAATATTCTTTGCAGTATGGGTCACTTTTATTCCTGCGTATGTTAGCTCTCCTGGGAAGTTCACTGTGGCTGTGGAGATATTTGCCATTTTGGCCTCTAGCTTTGGATTGCTCTTCTGTATATTTGCTCCAAAATGTTATATTTTACTGATAAGACCAGAGAGAAATACTAAAAAAGAAATGATGAGAAAAAACTAATCAAAATGACCTTAAATTAGTGTGCATGAAAGTGAAACCTAAACGTCTGAGATGCTATTTTTTTTCCCCCACAATACTTTTTCCTCAAAAACAAGAACAAAAACAAGACGCATTAAAACAAACATGCTTATATTTGGATAAATGTCTTAATATATACAGTATATATATATATATATATATATATATATATATATCAATATTGAATTTAGACCCCATCTCTTCAAAGGACATCATGACATTTGAATATGCCAAATAAAGGTCTTGGATCATTTTTAGTCCTTCAAGTGACTCAAATCATTTGAAAGTTGCATCTGCTCTTCCTGGCACAAAACAATTAATACCCCGTACTGGACTGTATGGTGATAATGTATGTGGTTCTTTTAAATATTGGTTCACATCATACGAGATCTTTATCATGTATTTTACAATTGGATTTTGTGTTTGTTTGCGTATGTTTCTTACTGTTTCTGAATACATGTATAAGGGATGAGGTAGTTTCAAACAATGGCATTCAATTTCATTCTAATGCAGAGCATCCTTTGAAGAAAAATAAAACATGATAGTTCTCAGCTGCCCAGTAATACCACATTACATTTGGACACTGTAAACCCCCTTGATCATAGGATAAATAATATAAAGACAAACCAAGGCCTGCCCTCCTCTTATTCTATATGAATTTAACCATTTTCTTCTTAATTTTAAATGTTTTGAGAAAAATTCTAATTGAGGGAGTCAGGGGAATATTTTTGAACTAAATAAAGTCATTTTGGTATTATATTGATTTATAATTCTCCCAATTATAAATAATGGTAGTGAAATCCATCTATCAATCAACTCATTTATTTCCATCATTAAAGGTTCATAATTAGCCTCAACAACATTTTGTAAACTAGGCATTATCTGTACTCCTAAATATTAATTAAATGTATTTACCTCATCAATTGGGTTCCTTCTTTCATGCTTCTTTAATAATAAAATAGAGGATTTAGTAAAGGTAACCTTGTAACCTGAAACATCACCAAACATGGTTATGAGCTGGGACAAGGCCAGAGTTGTTTCCTTTAATTTGGATATGAATACAATTATGTCATCAGTATACAGGGAAATCTGTGTTCCATCTGGCCTACTGTTATTCCACTAAATTGATGAGATGCTATTTTACTCTTTTTTGTATTTAAAACCATTGCAGGCCGTTAACACAGTAGCACATTAAGCATCCATATGTGCAGTTTTTTAAAGGCTGTTAACAATGTCAGTTAACGGCATCCCTGAAGCTGAATTCTAAATCTGATATTCTCAGCTGTGAGAGCCATCTGGGCAGGCGACAATCTTGAAGTAAGTACATGGGTACTAATTAGTTGAACTATCCATCTATCTATCTATCTATATCTCTTTTGAAAGTAACATTGTTTTATCATAAACTATCATTTTGATTACTGTGTAAACCATATTAATCAGGAGATTAATGATTTCATGCTGTCACTTTGATGCAGGTTCCAAGGTCTGTTTGCAGTGAGAGCTGTTTGCTTGGGACGCTTCGGGCTTTTGTCAAAGGGAAAATGCCTATCTGCTGTCTTGATTGCTTCACCTGTGCTGACGGGGAGTTCAGCAACAGTACAAGTGAGACAGCAGGATTCCTAGGCTTTACGCTAGCATTCACCGTGTTTCTATTGGGCAAAATCACTCCAAGCACTTTACTTATCTATCTAAAGATGAGTGTGCTGTACAGCCTGAACATGTTGTGACAAATGCCTTCCCGAGTACAAGTCCAATGAAGAGAGGAATAACTGTGATTTGAAAGATATTGAGTTCCTCACCTTCAGGGAATGAATGTGTATACTGTTGGTCTCCTTTTCTGTCTTTCTGTGCCTGCCTGGCAATAACTATAGCCTTGTTATTTTTCCACTACAGAAAGACTCCTATTGTAAGGGCTAACAACTCTGAGCTGAACTTCCTGCTGCTCTTCTCCCTGACTCTGTGTTTCCTGTGTTCTCTGACCTTCATCGGCTGCTATGCTGTATATTTGCACCCAAATGTTTTATTATTTTACTCAAACCTGAACTGAACACAATAAAACTGAATTCATGGTTTGTGGTTTGGCTTGAATTTTGCATTGACACATTCATACTATTCATTACAAACATATTAGCTAAACCAAAACATTAAGATGATTCCATGTTGTTCTGTCTTTCCAAGGACTGACATCCGTCTCCTTTTGACTGCTATAGCCTTAGTGGCCTCTTGGGGCAGGCTTGTGTGTTCCCAGTTGAAACGTTCGTGAGAGATTTCCATTCTGCCATTTTGTTTGAGAGCCACATAAAGGGTGTTTCTCAATGCCGAATATGCTTGCTTGGTAGCGCATGTCCTCCGAGTCACTTGCTTCAGAAGCGAGGCAAGAATACTTCCTGGTATTCGGAAAACGAAGAGTGGAACAGGCTAGCAAGTGTGCAGGTGTGCGTCATATGAGAGGCCCCGCCTTAGATTTTCCGCCACAGATTTGGGGAAATTGGTCTGTGCGCAAAGCATTGTGGGGATTTTAAGACCGCAGAGTCTACACATGTGCAGCCTCGAAATGTCTCTTTACGAAGTACGCTGCGCTCGGTACAATTCCAAGTATGTTGGACATTGGAACAGTCCTTCGGCGGCACTCGATGACATAGTATGCTTGAAATAGTGGCTCTGGAGCAGCTTTACTCGACATTGAGAAACAGCCAGGGAGTATGACTTAAGCCATTTTAATCGCGCGTTTTTCACCAACTCTCCTTCTGATAGTCGCTTCTTTGCTTTGGCAAGCTGGAGTGACAAAGCATATGATGCTTTCAGACTTGATTCTTGGACACTTGTGGCCTGGGGGAAAAAGCACTGTTGTTTTTGTACTTTCCCTTTCAGGTCCGCTAGGATCGCTGCTCTGCCGGCCCTGGTGTACTTGTCATATTTGTCCTTGTGTGAGGTGTTGTAGTGGCGGCTCAAGTTGTTTACTTTCATTACAACAACGGTCTGCAAACATACTAAACATTGATTTACCCCTGAATTCAGTGAAAATATATTCTTTCTCCCACTTTTCTTGGAAAACACGATTTTCCTCAGATACCTTTCTCTTGCTCATGCTGACATCCACAGAGGGCTGTGCTCATATGTTACCCGCTCTATCGAAATCAGTCGGAAGTCGCAACAGCTCGTTTCAAAATTAAAGTGGATTTGTGTAAAAAAATAGTTTTTCAGGGTTCGGGTGTTTTGTTTGATATTAAATAAACAAAGTCTTGGCTTTCAGAATATGAAACTTGTATTGTCAACATCACACGTTAAATACATTTTTTAAGCTTGTAAAGGGAAGATGACAGACAACTCTCACTCGCAATCTGCTCTTCCTCAGCGCCGCTCCCCCTCCCTCCCGCTGAAATTATGAATGCAAGGCGTATAGTAATCATAACACGGCAGGGTCCGTTACAGTTTGTTTTAATCCGATTTCAAATAAACAAAGTCTTGGCTTTTAGAATATTAAACCTGTTTCGCTAAATGATAAATACAACGTTGAAGCTTGTAAAGGCATAATTACAAGCGGAGAACGGAGTCACGTAACGTCCACACGGCAGCGTTGTGTGGAAGCTTGCCGGTGGGCGTGTGTGGCGTGCGACCAACAACCAATCACATTAATCTCCCGTTCCGGACACACAAGCACGCGGTTTGATTGGCTAGAGCTTGGACTGGCATATTATTTGATTGGCTGGTGCTTCCGTCGACGCTTGAAAAGTTGAACTTTTCTCAACTTTCGAAGCGAGCAACGGAGGCAAAGCGACGCGACGGAACCACAATGCAGTTCGGCAAAGCTTCTCCGTTGAAGCCTGCAACGCTGCCGTGTGGACGTACCGTTATTTAACGTCATAGCAGGCATAACAGCCGGTGTTTCAAACACAATACACGCAAACGTGTCACAGATTGGTAGAAGGATACTCTACCCAGAGACCCAGAAAAATATCTGATTGGTTTCATTTTTTTTCTAACACAAAACCACTCAAATACGTAGCGCAAGGACCGAGAAAGACAAACAAATCAACGTAACACTGTAATATTACAGATCAATAACACATATACGATTCTTATTTATTCATTTTTATTTACATTTTATATATATAATTAAATCAAAATGTTTTATCTGAGTGTTTCTGGGTATTCTCTGAATACACTGAAGGCCCGGACAGCTCCCCACTAATATGTAAATATGTATATTTCAGCCTACTTCAGCTACAGAAACCATATTTCTATAAATATAAGTTTATTTATTACTTCTCATTGTGTTTATACATTAACTTTCATTTCATTTCATTTCAAACCTTTATTTAGACAGATTAGTCCCTTGAGATCATCGATCTCATTTACAAGGGAGACCTGCATCATTTAGTTCCACATGAAACATAAAAACAACATACAAACAACAGAGGATATCATATTTACATATTCAACATTTACAAATACCCAGAGTGTCAGAAAGCATTTCATTTAGACATGCCTTAAATACATTCAAAGAAATAAAAATGCTCAATTTCAATTTTGCCTGTAGACTGTTCCAAGCAAGTGGAGCTGCGCACATAAAAGCTGTCTTACCTAAGACAGTCCTTACTCTTGGCACATCTAACAAGACTATATCCTGTGATCGCAGACAATAGCTGCTTGCAACTTTCTGCTTTATCAATGAACAGATATAATACGGGAGTTTGCCCAACATAGCTTTATAGATAAAAGTGTACCAGTGACTGAGCCTCCGTACAGTGAGTGATGGTAAACCTGCCTTGGTATACAATGTACAGTGATGAGTAAGTGCTTTACAGTTAGTGACAAATCTCAGAGCACTATGATACGCAGCATCTAGTTTGCTTAGGTAGTTGGCAGGTGCATTCATATACAGCAGATCACCATAGTCCAGCACAGGTAAAAAGGTCACAGTGACTAGCCTTTTCCTGGCCTCAAGCGAGAAACAGGACTTATTCCTGAAAAAGAAACCTAGCCTAACCCTCAGTTTTTTAAGCAGGTTATTGACATGAAGTTTAAAAGAGAGACAGTCATCAAGCAAGATACCAAGGTATTTGTAACAGGCAACAACTTCAAGTTTTGTTCCTTGCGTTGATACAATATCTAAAACAGGCTCTGGTGACTTTTTAGCTTTTGAAAAGAGCATTATCTTGGTTTTATCCACATTTAAAAGAAGCTTTAGTTCAGAGAGCTGAGTCTGAATAATGTTAAAAACAGCCTGTAATTTAACAACCGCCTCCTGAATGGAGGGACCTGCACAATACATCACGGTATCGTCCGCATAAAAATGTAAAGTAGCTTCATCCACATTTTCACCTAAACTGTTGATATATATGGAGAATAAAAGTGGACCTAAAACAGAACCTTGAGGAACACCATTAGCAATGTTTAACCACTCAGAAGACAGCCCATCAAAGTGAACACATTGGGACCTTTCAGAGAGGTAGTTCACAAACCACCCCACTGCATGGCTGGATATGCCAGTACTGAGTAGCCTCTGTTTTAAGACACGATGATCAACGGTGTCAAACGCTTTGGAAAGGTCAATAAACAGAGCTGCACAACTCTGTTTATTATCTAGCATACTAGTAATATCATTTACCACTTTCATTGTTGCAGTGATGGTGCTATGTTTCTTCCTGAAGCCTGACTGATGTTTAGACAGGATATCATTTATACATAAAAACTCCTTTACTTGTTCACTCACAAGTCGTTCGAGCACCTTAGCCAAAACTGACAATTTAGAGATTGGCCTATAGTTATTTAAAATAGTTGCCTCCCCTCCTTTCAGTAGAGGCAGGACATAAGCAGACTTCCATACTTTAGGAATTGTATTTGTGCTGAGGGAGAGGTTAAAAAGAGAAGTAAGAGGTGGAGCAATAAAATCTGCAGCTATCTTTAAAAAGAAAGGTTCTACGTTGTCCGGGCCAGCCGGTTTCTTAGGATCTAACTTGGATAAAGCTTCATGGACAATACCAACAGTTAAAGGAGTAAAACTGAAAGGGTTTTCCAGACCACATTGTTCAGAGTCAAGGACTGGAGCGTTCACAGAAGCAGAAGCACAGTCAGTGACAGAATCAAACAGAGAGCCACAAGAGACAAAATGCTTATTAAAGCAATTTAGCATGGTGGCCCTGTCTGATATAATGCCAGATGCTGTGGTGAGGCACGGAGGTAGCTCATTTGGGATATCACCAGTGGAAATCGATTTTATGGCTTTCCAAAATGTACTAGGATTATTCAGGTTTTCTGTGGTAACTGACAAATAGTACTTTGACTTAGCACTTTTGACATTTGAAGTAAAGCTATTCCTTAGCTGCCTAAAGCGTAGCCATTCTACCTCTGAGCCTGATTTCCTAGCCTTTGCCCAGGCATTGTTTCTCTCATGAAGGAGACTGGACATTTCAGCAGAAAACCAGGGATTGTTTCGTCCCTTCACTCTAAATTTACGCAGAGGTGCATGTTTATCTATAATTTTTATAAAACCAAGATAAAAATAAGACCATGCAGTTTCTACATCAGCACACAGATCGATTTTTCCCCAATCAAAATCAAACAGATCATGTAAAAAACCCTGCTCCACTAAGTGTTTTTTATCTCTCTTTGTGATGATGCGTGGTTTAACTTTTTGGACCTTAGTGTCCCTAATTGTGGCTACAACACAGTGGTCACTCACATCATTAGCAAATACTCCCACAGATGAGTATTTATATGGAACATTTGTTAAAATTAGATCAATTAAGGAGGATTTATTTGGGGACTTAATATTTGGGCGAGTAGGACTGTCTATAATCTGAGTAATGTTCAAAGAGGTACACAGGTTTTTAAAATCCTCTGACACAGAAGTTAACCAATCCCAATTAAAATCACCAAGCAGCACTATTTCCTTGTAGGAAAGTTGAGATAACAGTTTTGCCAATGAAGATAAGGAGTCCTTGACAGCCGAGGGGGCCCTGTAGCAACCCACCACCATGACCTGTTGACCCTTTGTTACTTCGACATTCACAGCTAAAAATTCTAGTTGTTTACTAACAGATTTGGAAACCATTTTTGTTACACAAAACTTATTTTTGACATAAATGGCAACGCCACCACCTTTTTTAGGACGGTCAGTGCGATATACATTGTAACCATTTATGTAAATGTCAGAGGCCAAGATCGATTTGTCTAGCCACGTTTCTGATAAGACAATGACATCAGCATCAGTTGAACTCGCCCAAATACGGACAAAATCTAATTTAGGTAACAGACTGCGCACATTTAAATGAATTAAACCTAACCCCGATCTAGAACTAAAATCAGCAGGAGTAGCTATTTGACTAAAACTACCAGGTGGACCCGGATTTGGCTGTACATTTCCTGATAGTAACAACAATAAAAATACCAAGCACCTTTTCCTCTTAATCAACACACATACATTTTCAGCTGTTCTAGAGTCACCAGCAAACTTCGCAAAAGTGAGATTAGAGTTCAAAAAACAATTCTGAAGGACCATTGTGGCAGGCATGTGAGAAAGACAGACATTTGACGAAATGAATGTCCGCGACAGTGCAACTAGCAATTGTTTGTGCAACCCATCCGAACCTGTACAGGGGATGTCCACTGCGGGCGGCAGAACGGACCCGCATCCAGCAGAATTGTCAGGATGACTAGCGAACTTCTCCTTGTCCAGCACAGTCAAAAAAAGGCACAGCAGAAACACGACATTTGCCATTTTCCCAGTCCAGCTCAACAGCATCCACGATGTTCCCGAAGCAAAACCACGTCAGGACAGCAGCAAGGAAATAGGCAATCAGCAGTGTGGCAACACTCCGGTTTCTCCGCGGTATCTCCAGACCAGGCCTCCCCCGCACAGTAGCACCCAACAGGTGGGAGTAGGCCTCTAACAGCAGGTGGATAGCGGCCTTCAGCCGTGGGAACCACCACCAGCAGAAGCAGAAATGGGTGGACGGCAGGCCCTCAAACCGCGGCAGATCCTCCACAGATCAATGGCGTTAAAGATGGAACATAGATGGACATAGATGGAGCCTAAGCCGGAGAGCTAGATCTATGCTAACAGATGCCAGATGCTAACAGGTAGTGGGAGCCTGTAAAAATTGCGACTGCCTCACGCGAGGCTGGAAGGAAGGAATGGTGTCCCCGGAGGAAGGAATGGTGTCCCCTACAACTACATTCCTGTTTATATTTATATGTCTATATTTTGTATTTCTTGTTATGTATACACTTTTTCTACATAAATGTTTGACATCTGCATCAAGGCCGGATTTGTACCTCCAGGGGCCACTGGGCACTGAGAGCTCAGGGCCCCTCAACCCACGTACCAACACGTAACAACATACCTACCCAACATGACCAATAGTTAAATATTCTATTCAATCTGGCATGTCAATCGCACACCTATTTGTCAAAAGCAGGGACGCAGCTACATAGTTCAAGCCTTTTACCCTTTCAGTCAAAAATCACAAGACAAGGATACAATGGATAAGTTAATCTTCATCACAACAGTGAGGTAAAGAGCGACCCTCCATCATCCTCCGCCACCCCGTCCCGTCTAGCGTAGCTCTTCTTAGCTTTGTTCGTTATTCTCACGTCCAGGAAAGAAGCTTTAAAAGTAAGGAAACCAATGGAGTCTCTGAGAAGGTTCAAATGGGTACTTTAATTAAAATTGCGCTGTAATGTTACATGCAGAAGATGGTTCAGAGAGAGAGAGAGAGGGAGAGGAGAGGAGCTGCAGCTCCCTCCCGCAGTCGCGGTCGTCCAGAGAGAGATATATCTCATTTGGCTCCTCCTCTTCAATGGAAGCTGTGGCGTAATCTTCCGCCCTCCTTTCACCAATGTCCGATATCACACATAACAGAGGATTTTGACATTGTACATTCAATATATAACTAAATACGCCTTTTCTCCTCCTTATCTCTTTCATGACTTTTCATTTAATACATTTTAACGGCTGTAATCAATACTTTAATAATACTGGAAATACTTTATGGCAGTTATCATTTACGGTAGTCCCGGATGTTGTCATATGCTACCCACGTCTGTAAACAAAACTTATTATAAATAAACTGTACCTTCATTTAATATTCAGCAATAATAATATCTCGACGTCTATAGATGTAGTGTAAAATCAGTAGGTTTTGGTGTGCATCACTCTGTGTCATTTCACTTCTAAATTCACCTCTATTGGGAAAGGAATATTAGCCACATGCTAAATGCTAACCGGAGATGAAGGATTTTCAGAATAAAAGCTTGACATCAGCAATGCATACCGTCAGCCCTCGGGGTCCGAGCGACCCCCCTTCGTCCTCAGCCCCCCGTCCCTTCTAGCCCTCCGCCGCAGCCTATCTATCCGTCTACATCTACGTGTACATTTACATTCTCCCCATCCCTGCTTTCCCCCTCCCCGCTTTCCCCCGCCTAGGCCGCTGCGGCTTCAAGCAGTACATGCCCAGCAAGCCCGCTAAATATGGAATCAGGTCCTGGGTGGCCTGCGACGCCAGGTCCAGCTACGCGTGGAACATGCAGGTGTACACCGGCAAGACGAGCTCCGGGGGCCCGCCGGAAAAGAACCAGGGGATGCGGGTCTTGCTCGATGTCACCCGGGGGCTCTGAGGGGTTCGCAACGCCACGTGCGACAACTTTTTCACCTCTTACGAACTGGCGCAGCGGCTCCTGGGGAGGAACATCACCGTGGTGGACACGGTGCGCAAAAACAGGACAGAGTTCCCCGGGGCGCTGCTGGCGCGGAGGCCCGTGCGGGGCAGACGGGTCTTTTCCTCGGAGTGCGCGTACACGCCCACCGCGGCCCTGGTCCCATACATGCCCAAGAAAGGCAGGAACGTGGTTCTATTGAGCACGCGGCACACAGGGCCCCCCGAGATCAGCGAGCGCGCCGACGAGAAGCCGCACGTGATCCTCGACTACAACCGCAACAAGGGAGGCGTGGATAACCTGGACAAAGTGATCTGCGCCTACAGCTGCAGGAGGATGACTGCGCGCTGGCCCCTGGTGGTCTTCCACAACATCCTGGACGTGTCCTGCTACAACGCCTTTGTCGTGTGGCGAGAGCTCAACCCCGGGTGGATGCCTGGCAAGCGCAACAAGAGGAGGGTGTTCCTGGAGCGGCTGGGGAAAGCGCTGGTGGCTCCGTTCATCGAGAGGAGGAAGCGTCTCCCTCGCGCCGGTTGTGAAAGCTGTCCGCGCGCCCGGACTCCCCGTCCTCCTCCGTCCCGGCTCCCGCGCCGAGGAGAGAAAGAGGTGTCAGATCTGCCCGTCCAAAAAGGACCGTAAGACACACGCGGTGTGCTGCGGATGCGACAGATACGTCTGCAAAGGCTGCGCGCACGCCTACTGCCCCACGTGCGCCGCGGGTTCCGTGAAAGCGGTACGGTTTGACAGTTTGAACCGGTGGGAGGGGAGGACACAGGGCGTGTAGGGGATTGGAGGACAACGGGAGAGTTAAAGGTCCCATGTCATGGCCATTTCTACTGATCATAATTCCATTGTTGAGGTATACCAAAATAGATTTATACTGTGCAATTTTCCAAACTCACATTGGTTTCTCATACAGCATCTTTGTAAAGTATGTGTATTCACCGGTATTGACTCTCTGTCCTAAACGGCTTGTTGGAGCTCCTGCCCCCCCCCTCTCTGTGAGCCCAGTGTGCTCTGATTGGTCGCGACGTTGAGAGGCTCGTTGCTGCTCGCAGCTGCTGCGAGCTGCTGCGAGGAGCAGACAGGCTTCCGTGTCTGCGATACAGCGAGAACAAGCTTAACTCATCCTGAGCACACACAGACACTCACAGCCGAAGTAAAAACAATAAGTGTGGCTTGATATTGAGTAAGAAAAAGGTTTATAACACTGTCAGCATGGGTCTGCTCTGCGGAGAGCATTTCTCCGCGATCCCGAACGAAGTAGCCCGAAATACGTTTATCCATTTAAATAGTTGTGGTAGATACCTTCATAAATACACAAACAACAATGAATACTTACATGTTCTGTACCCGAATCTCCCGCTGGTCCAAACAAAGTAGGAACAGCATCATTCTTCAGTGCCCTACGCCAATGTTTCTCAAACTTTTTCATACCATGGACCACTTAACCAATAAAAAAACAATCGCGGAACACCAAACTCCACAAATATAAAAAAACACATCGTTTTTCTAGAACAGATTACAAATCGCCTGAAAATGGTACAAACAAGTTGCCACATGTATGACGAAGGTGTTGCACGGGGCTATATCATGCAATTGAAACTTAACCTCACTCCATTGCGGAGATATTCCCGCGAGAGTGCGGAAAACTGAAATGTATTTATTTATTTCAAATGTGAAATGTTACCAATATACTCACGGACCACTAGGGGGCGCTCACACTTCGTGTTTTGAAATATGTGTAACTCTGTTCATATAAAACCCACACTGCTCAAACTTCGTTACTTTTCCTAAAATTGGTATATTTAGCTTTCTTTTCTTTTTCTTTTTGTTTCATTATTATAAAATAAATCTCACTTACCCCCTGCAGTACTCCAACGTACCCCTAGG